>NC_082718.1:44282294-44587882 GCF_030144855.1 Hypanus sabinus
TGAGATGAGGAGGAAATCCTTTAGCTAGAGAGTATGAATCAGTGGAATTTGTGGAGGGCAAGTCATCAGTATATTTAAGATAGAGATTGATAGACTCTTGATTAGTCAGGGCATGAAGGGATACAGGAAGAAGGGGATTGGGGCCGAGAGGGAAATACATCAGCTATGATGATGTGGCGGAACAGACTTGATGGGTCAAATGGTCTCATTTTGCTCCTATATCTAATGGTCTTCTTCTGTTAAAAATAAAATTTGTGTAGTGTATGTTTTTTTTCTGAGAAATAGTTTTGTGCTAAATTTCTTCTCTGTAGTAACAGAGATATTTATGGTTATACTGTATGTACCTTTGTTCAACATGGCTTAAAAGCCATTTTTCAATATAGAAAATCAGCAGACAGTTCCTTCAGTGCATTGCTGACAACTTATACTTACTTGTTTTCAAAGTCATTATTGTCCTGACTTGCACAAGGCTCGTAAACCATCCAATTTGGGCAGCTGTATTCTTGAAAAGCAAATAAAAATGTGACATGTTTAGTATTAAAGTACTCTGATAAATATCAACAAGCAATTATGTGCCAGTGATAAACTGGTGACGTAGCAGCTGGTACTGCCTCACAGATTCATGCATCTGGTTTTGAGCCAGACCCTGTGTACTGTCTGTAAGGAGTTTCCTTGCGACTACCTGCATTTCTGTCTGGTATTATGATTCAAAGTACAAAGTAATTTTATTATTGACGTGCATATATGTTACCATATACTACCATTGGATTCATTTTTTTGCAGACATTTACATGAAAAAAGAAATATAACAGAATTTTACCAAACATAAACAAAAGCTTTAAGATATCAATGTGAAAAAGAAAACAAAATGTGCAAATGAAAATAATACTGAGAACATGAGTTGTTGAGAATCCTTGAATGTGAGTCTTTAGATCATGGAATCAGTTCATAAAAGTGGTGGATGAAGTTATTCACGGTAGTTACGAGACTCGTGGTTGTAGGGTTGTTTCTGAAGCTGGTGCTGTGGGACCTAAGAGCTCTGTACCTCCTAGTTGATGATAGTAGTGAGAAGAGAGCATGGCCTGGATAGTGCGGGCCTCGAGGATGAATACTGCTTTCCTGTGGGTGTGCTCCATGTAAATATACTAAATGGTGGGGAGGGTTTCACCTGTGAAGGAATGGCTGAATCCACTGCTTTCTGTAGTCTTGTTTCCACCCATATCCCAGATATTTGCTGATATATTTCTTAACACAAGTAAGAGGCAAAAAAGGAGGGGAGTTGATGGGCATGCGTGAGAACAAGTTGCAAGGCTGTTGAGGAAAAGGGAATGGAATGGGTCTGATGGCACTGCTCTCCACAACCTAGTGTGAACTTGATTGGCTGAATGGTTTCCATTTGTGTTGTATCAGTTTAAAATAAATAAATAAATCTGTATTATTGTTGTGGTAATTATAAACTTCAGTTAGTATCTGAATGGTAATAAATCATAAAATATCTGATCTTGCCATTTGACCTTTTTTTTAAATGAAATATTTGTCAGTGACATATCCTCAATGACTTTCTTTGGCAACTTATTTTGTGCATCAACATCCTCAAGTTAAAGCTCACCTTTAACCGTCAGCTGTAGCTGAGGTGCAGAACGCTGCACATCAAAGTCTGGATATTCATGCCGCACGTTGTATCCTCACTGACAAAATGAACTAAATCAAGCCAAATGATTCACATCTCATTCTGTACTCCTGCTGTACAGAATCTTGCGTTGGCTGTGCAGGAGGATACAGGCTGCTGTATTCCTCACTCAAACTCTAAGAAATGTTGCCAGGAATAATAAACTCTAAATACAAATTCTGTGTTCATCTCCCAACTGCCACAATGCAGTAATTCATAGAGGATGGCAAGTTTACAAAATTCAGATAATCAGTTTCAGTGTAGACATTGTGACCATTAGAATAATTTAATTTAGTTTAAAGAATATTGGAAGTCTATATTTTCGAAGCTTCATTTTACATGAAAACATCCCAGTTATCAACTCCTTCTGGATAGAAAAGTTTGTGATTCTTTCTTAATGAACATGTCACATTTGGAATATTGATGACAATTATTTAATACTTACTACAATAGCCATTTGTTAATGTTCTCCAGTCAACACATATGCTTATGCTTCTACAAGCCAGGGCACAAGCTTGTAAGCTGGCACAGGCAATTTTTGTAGCATTTGTGTTGCATTGGTCAAAGAGACAAGAGTTGTAATACTGGTAAACTTCCTGGGGAATAAGATTTCTGCATTTTTCAAATGGTCTATGATGTAAACAGAAAAGAGAAAATGTAAGGGTAATTGTTCTTCATCCTCAGAATGAATTTGAAGTGTTTAACCTAACAGGCTAAATTTCCTTGAGTTCACTGATAAACATAACTATCAGTTGTGTGACCCACCATGCCCTGCTAACCATTGTCTTACTCCCAGTTTTGACTCCTGGATGAGTTTCATAGCACCTATCCCACCTTTTATAATAAAGGAGTAAGTGGCTTCTTGCCTGATGAATAGGAATGACATTTAAGCGAAGTTAAGTATATTTTGTACATGTTGCAGATGTTATTTAGATATAAAGAGACTGAGACATAATTTATCCTTACTATTTCTTCACCCAGTGCACTCAGGAATGCACCACTGGATGCTCATCCACTGGCAGTAAGAGTGATTGAAAGATATAAAATCCTAAAGCGTCCTTACAGGGTAGTTGTGGGAAAGGGTTTTTATCTTAAGGAAAATCTTGAATTATATGTCACTATTTAAAAAGAAAGGGTTAACTGGACTGCTCTCCAGATCACTTTGAGTGTTGAAACTCTCTTCCTCAAAGGGCAATGAAGTGGAACCTTCGAATATTTTTAAGATAGATACTCAGCTGTTTGAGAGCAAATAGGAATTTGGAGTTGAGATTACCAAAGACTATTTATTTTAATAAATGTCAGAGCAGCCTTGATGGGTGAGTGGCCTACTCAAGCTCATCATTCATACACTTGCTTGTAAATTATCTGGCCCTATATATTGTGCGGGTAGCATGCAATTTGTGGGCTGGTTCTAGAGCAGTCAGACCCAAGTGGGCACATATCAGCAAAACACAATTCTAACTTGCACTTGTGTGGTTTATTGTAATAGTCAGTCCCTGGGAGGACATGATCCATTGATGGACTTGCCTCCTGGTATACGGAACCAGCGGATAAATAATGGAACTTAGCAACAGCCTAATACAGTGAACAGTAGGGCTCTAGAAAATACGGACAAAAGTAGCATAGGATACACATCCAGGTATCCCTAAAAGTGACAACACAGGTGAATAAAAACATGAAGAAGACAGGGGATGTATTCCTTCATTGGAAGTTGCATGGATGGGCTGAGAAGTTGTATACCAACTTTATAAACAAGGCACGCACAGTATTATGCAGATCTCTGGCCATCATGCTAAAGGAGGGATGTGACTGTGCTGGAGAAGGTGCAGAATAGATGATGCCTGATTGGTGAATTACAGTGATTAGGAGATTGAATAGGCTGGGTATACCTGGAGTGAAGGAGACTGAAGGAGTGATCTGATAGATACAAAGATAGGTGGAGGGGCAGGTGTTGTTGAGGAAGGAGAGAGGCTACAGAAGAACGTAGATGAGGAAGATGGGCAAAGAAGTGGCAGATGGAATACAGTGTCAGGAAGTGTATGGTCATGCACTTTGGTAGAAGAAACAAAAGTATAGATTATTTTCTAAATTGAGGGAAAATTTAAAACTGAGGTGCAAAGGGACTTGGGAGACCTTGTAAACAACACACACAAAATGCAGTGTTACATCAGTTTGAATTTGCTGTTTGAATTTCCAGCACCTGCAGATGTCCTCATGTTTGGGAGACCTTGTGCTAGATTCCCTAAAGGTTAATTTGCAGGTTGAGTTGGTGGTGAGAAAGGTAATCTTAGCATTTATCTTAAGAGGACTAAAATACAAAAGCAAGGGTGTAATGTTAAGGCTTTATCAAACACTGATAAGGCCTTACTCAGAGTATTATGAGATGTTTTGGACCCCTTAGTTAAGAAAGGATATGTTGTCATTGGACAGGGTTCAAAGAAAATGACTCTGGGATTGAAAGGCTTGTCAAATGAGAGGTGTTTGTAGTCTCTGGGCCTGTACTCATTGAAATTCAGAAGAATGAGAGGGAATCTCATTGACACCTATTCAATGTTGAAAAGCCTTGATGGAGTCGAGTCGATGTGAAAAGGAAGTTTCCTATGGTGGGAGAGTCTAAGACCAGAGGGTACAGCCTCAGAATAGAGGGATGAATAGAGGGATATCCATTTAGAATACATTTGAGGAACAATTTCTTTAGCCAGAGAGTAGTGAATCTGTGGAATTCATTGCTACAGGTGGTTGTGGCGGCCAAGTCATTGGGTATATTGAATTTAATGCTGAGGATAGATCCTTGATTAGTCAGGGCATGAAGAGATATGGGGAAGGGAAATGGGGAAAGGGCAGGAGACTGGCGCTGAGAGGGAAATAGATCAGCCATGATGAAATGGTGCAGCAGATTCAATGGGCCAAATGGCCTAATTCTGATCCTATATCTTATGATCTTATAAAATTATGCAAAAGGATAGATAGTAAGAATCTTGTATGGTGGGGGTGTCAAAATCATGAGGGCACGGGTTTAATGTGAGAGTAAGTGGTTTAAAGGAAACTAAGAGATAATTTTTTAAATATCCACAGAGCAGTTTCAGTGTGCTGTCAGAAGTAATAACACAGCTGGATGCTCTCATAGCATATAAGAAACATTCTGACAAGAACTTGAATTCCCAAGGGTTAGAAATCTACAAACCTGCAGGCGAATGGGATTAATGTAGATAGGGACAATGGGCAGCTAGGTTATTGTTGGCTGGAAAACCTACTTTGTGCTGAATTACACCATGATTCTAGAGGTCAGCTGTATTAACAAACAGAGCAAATCATATTCTTATAGGTTATATGATTTGTTGAAATACTGGGTTGAATTATCAACTGGGCATTCGGCGGAGAAAGAATTATTCCAAAGATTAGCTTTTTCAAATCATTGCTGACAGTTTAAAATTAAAGGTATTCAATAAGTATCTTCTGCCCCTTAAATAAAACCACTTATTGGCTGAAAAACACTTTTACCAAATGTCATTACATTACAATTTTGTAAAAATAAGATTTAGAAGCTGCATTATCAAATGGATTCTGGAACGTTTGTTAAAGACAATATAATTGATAATTTTCAAGTTTATACTGATTTTCAACTGTTTATTAATCAGTACAGGAAATTTAAAATGAACTTTTTCTGTGAAGTTTCCATGAACTTGAAGGCTGGAATTACCAGATGTAACTTAGAGGATTCATTTAATAAACTTAGAAAAGTTTATTAAATTTAGGAAACTTCGCATACAATGAGTGTTTGACGGCTTTGGGCCTCTACTTGCTGAAATTCAGAAGAATGAGGGGTGACTTCATTGAAACTATCGAATGTTGAAAGGCCACAATAGAGTGGATGTGGAGAGGATATTTCCAGTGGTGGGGGAGTCTAAGAGCAGAGGACACAGTCTCAGAACAGAGGGTCATCCTTTTAGATGAGGAGGAATTCCTTTAGGCAGAGAGTGGTGAATTTGAGAAATTCATTGCCACAGCTTGATTAGTCGGCATGAAAGGATTCAAGGAGAAGGCAGAAGATTGGAGATAAGAGGAAAAATGGATCAGCATGATGAAATGGCAGAGCAGACTCGATGGACCAAATGGCCTAATTCTGCTCTGATATCCTGTGGTCGTTTTGGAAACAATTAAGCAAAATAAGCAGTAGGGGCTCCATGCCAGATGTTCCCTACAGCTGATGCATGTGGACATTTGGCTGCGGTTTACAATCCAGAATCCTGGTGCAGTTCAGTTGAGATTTATCAGAATGGAAATAATCTTTGTTATGTCATTTGGCAATTTTTAGTATTGGTTTGGAAGTAGTTTTCTGCTTTAATAAATGCATTCAGAAGTTGTTAGATATATCATAGTTGCTGCAACCACATTAACTTCATCTGTACATTAGCCTTTAGCAGGTAAAGTCATTGACATTTTACTGATTTCCATTGAATAAAAAAGAGGAAGTAGTTCACATACTTTTCTAAAAGTAAGTTGCAAAGTGGGAATTTTGGTTCGCAAGGCGGAGGGGGAATTGGAGGAGGAGTACAAGGCAAATCCATAGGAGCTGATTCACAGTATGGCTTATTCGGATCAGAAACCTTCCAGTCATTTGCAGTAATGTGGCAGCAGTCTGTGGGCATTATTTCCCCTCTCCTCCTCCTGCACTCGTCCACTGCATTATCCAAGCAAGAGCCTTTTGGGAAGAAGGTATGCTATTGTCAGTTTGAGAGAAACTACACGACACTAGCAACCTTGCTAATAAATGTTTTAACATCTCATTTAATCTTCCATTACATCAATCAGACTTACCACACTGTCCTTGAGTATTATTCAGGAAGTATTTTTGTGATAATCTAATTTGAAAGGTATTTCCGGAGGCCATTATGTTCACAAGGATGTCAGGAATAGCAATATATATTCTTTCATTTTCTGATTGTATGTTAATTCCATTTGAACTGTAGGGAGCAGTCACAACTTTATCATCAAAAGTTATCTGTAAAGATAAACATCACAAATCCTTAAACAGCTGATATATGTCACCCTGAACTAAATGTAATCTCCTCTGGTACTTGAATGGCTGAATAGATGCCAGCTTGCTCTAAGTTCTGCTTTCTCTTTGCTCTTTATATGAATTTCCAAATTAAAATACGAATGTTTGTATTTCACATTTTCTTAAATGACTTCTGTGGCTTGTCTCAACCTCTATGCTCCCTCACCTCACCCAAAATCTCCAATAATAGCATCCCTCAAGAAAATGGTGCTCCTACATCTTCATATTTGTGCATCACCCCTTTTGGTAAAATAGCCTAAAACAGCACCATGCTTGGATCTCCCATTGTTATGTATTTAATATTTAATAATATTTGAGTAATATTGTAAACATATTATTTGACTAAGCATTTTTTTGTTATTTACAAAATGCACTGTGGGATGTATTGTATGTTAAAGTACATGGATGGCATATGTCAAATGTGCCTGCCTCACTTGAAGTTAAAATTAACTAAGATGCATTATTCCCGGCTCCGTGCTTTTGCTTTCAATTTGTCTTATGTTCAGCAGTTACAAAACAAAACACCCATGGATGCTCTGTTAGCTTTTCCCAGATCTCTATATTTCATCCTTAAAACCTATCTCGTTTCGCAGACTTCTGTTTTCAGGTTCCTCACTGTTTTGTGATGAGTCATGAACCAATTCAATTACAGACAATGTATAAGCATTTGTTGTTCAGTAATAATTCACTTACACGTCTCTTGTCATTAGTCTGGATAATTACAGAATTTGCATTATAAAGGATGGTCAACTGTCTTGCACAAGATAAGTCGATGCCAGGAAAACAAAAATAATTATCGACTAGTATGGAAAAATTGTATTTTGGCACCCGTTCTTCCACAAGGATGTAAGTACAGTTCTCAAAGAAATTGTACTGTGTGCCACCAAATGTGAGATAATGAGGATCTCCCCAAATTAAACATTCACCTGAAAGCATAAAAATTGTTTAGGTACAGACAGACAAGTCAATGATTCAATAAATATTTTAATTGGAAGTTAATTTATGTAATACTGTATATAAAATGTACTTACAATAACAATCCCACTTCTCACAGCCGTTTTCACTGAGAATTATCCAAGACTTCTGACATGTAGGTTTAGAATCTGCTACACACGTTTGTGGGGCAGAGGTGGTCAGTGTAGTTGGGAGGGTGTTGTTTACTGTAGTCAGGATGGAGGTGGCTACTGTGGAGGTAGATTGTGTTGTCAGGAGGGTGGTTGTGATGGTGGTTGGAGTCAAGGTGACGGAGCTTGGTTCAGATGTTTGGAGGGAGGTGGTGCTTGGTGTTGTTGGGACTGTGTTGTTTGTGGTCATGACTGTTGTGAGTGCTGCACTGCTGGGACTTGGTGTATAAGGAACACAGCAAACTCTAATCCTGTAGTCCAAACACATCAAATCTTTAGATGTCTCTGGATTATAGGTACAAACAAGGCCTATCTCTTTATCACATGTCACATTATCCTGCATCTCACTTATTGGAATCTGAGGAAATTTGACAGCTTCACATTGAATATCAGTAATATCAGAATTAGGGTACGGACATAATGGCTTAGGCAATTGATTCAATAATTCAGTGTCTGATCTCATTTGAAGACTAGGCGTATTTTCATTATACCATTTTGACCATGTTGAACATCCTTCTGTAGTAAGAAATGAGAAAAGGAAAACATAATTAAAGGAAATATTTACAAAATGCCTTTCTCAGATTTAACTGAGTATTTCAAGTTTTCTATTAATTTATTATGCATAAATTTGATTTCACCAAATGGTAACAGATAGTAATTGAAAATTGTTTTGAGTGATAAAAGTCCTGTTGCTTTCTGTAATGTATGGATCTGTTTCTTTTGGAGCACAGACACCTCCCCCCCAACTCCTCTTAAAACTATGTATCGATCAGTTGTCTACGCGCTGAATTCAAAGTGAAAATACGTAGCAATGGCTTCATTCAGGAAAGTTGACAAAATGCAAACAGCATGGAGGAGCAAAAGAAAGCTCCTACACTTCTTAGCCTAATGGTCCCAAGAATGTAGAGCCTCTTACACAACCTAGGAACCCCTGAAAAGCCAGCAAGCAATACATTTGATGAAATTGCTACAATTTTACAGAATCATTTGAGTCCTAAACAGCTAGTTATATCTGAGAGATTTATATTTTACAAAAGGAACCAAAGGATGAAAGCATTTCTGAACACTCTGCGGAACTGTGCAACCTTTCCCAGTACTGTGACTTTAGAGATGGACTTTCTGATGCATTAAGGGATAGGCTTGCATGTCGCATGCATTGTCAAAGCATTCAAAGGAGGCTACTGTCCGAAAGGGACCTAACTTTAAAACTAGTATTCACCATTGCAATATTGTTAGAGACTGCAGCAAATGATGCAGCAGAACTACAGAAAAGGAGATTAGAATGCAAAATGCACAACATGTCTCTGATTGGTGCAAAAAGCCAAAGATATTATCAATGTGGCAAATCTTCCTATGATGCAAATGACAATTGGTTCAAAGAAAAAGTCTGCAAAGTGTCACAGACAAGGTCACATTGAGAGAATGTGCAAGGCAGACAAAAATCACAACTGAATGAACAGTCTCAAGCACAAAAAATGCATAAAGTTACCAAATATAAAACAGAATCAGACATAATAAGAGTCTTACAAAGGTGAATTGTCATGCCTAGAACTGCAAAGGTATGTGCAATGTAAAACTGAAAATGGAACTGGATACAGGGTGAACTTTGTCCCTAATTCCAGAGGCTGACTGCAACAGACTGTTTTCTAAGATACCAATAGAGAAGACCTCAGTGATGCTAAAGACTTACACAGGCGGACAAGTGTCTCCCAAAGGAAACTACAAGTAAATGTGAAGTATGGAGGCCAAACACAACAGTTAGAGCTTTAAGTATTGAAAAGTGGAGGGCCATCACTTTTCAGATGTGAATGGTTGAGAAAAATGCAATTAGACAGGCACTCAGTCAAAGTAGCCAGTGTGGCATCAACAGGCAATGGCTGCTCAGATGGTGGCGCTAACCAGAGATTGGCAAGATGCTTAATGCTAATGAGAAGGTGTTTGAGAAGGATATTGGTAAACTCAGAGGCATGAGGGCCAGAATTGAACTGGATGAAGCAGCAACAACAAGATTCCACGAAGCGCATTCAGTGCCTCATGCACTGTGTCCTGAAGTCGATGCTGAACTGCAGAGCTTGAGGCATCTGGAATTCCCTCCAAGGCTGAGTGGAGTGATTGAGCCATGCGCATTGTCTCGGAAATCAACAAAGTGGAGGCTGGAGCCGTTTGCATATGTGGGGATTTTGAGGTGAGCATTAACCTGGTGCTGCCTACCATGCAGTGTTGCCCGTCACGAATAGAAGACATCTCTGAATCTTCGGCAAGTGGGAAATGGTTTTCAAAGATTGACTTGTCACAAGCCTATCTACAAATGTAGAACGGAGAGTCAAGCAGGAAGTTCCTCACAATCAACACTTACAAGGAACTGTTCCAGTATAGTCATTTTGTCTTTGGCATCTCATCAACTCCAGCAATTTGGCAAAGAGCAATGGACCTGGTGCTGCAAGATATCCCAATGTTATTTTGATGACATCATTGTGACTGCAACCTTGTGAATAGCTTACCAGTCTGAGTGAGTATGGTCTGTGTGCAAAAAGAGAGAAATCTGAGTTTTTCAAGAAAGCAATCTCATATTGTGGACATGTCATTTACATAAATCAAAAAGCTTTAACTCTGACATCCCTCCTATACTTTCCTCCAATCACCTTAAATTAATGCCCCCTGGTATTAACCATTTTTGCCCTGAGAAAACTTCACTAGCTATCCACTTGATGTATGCCTTTTATCAATTTGTACACTTCTATCAAGTCACCTCTCAACTTCCTTCACTCCAAAGAGAAAAGCCATCGTTCACTCAATTTTTCCTAATAAATCATGCTATGTAATCCAGACAGCATCCTGGTAAATTTCTGCACCCTCTTAAAAGTTTCTACATCTTTCCTATAATGAAGCATTCAGAACTGAATGCAATATTCCAATCAACACTTTATAGCGTGTGGTCCAATCAACGTTTTATAGAGCTGTAACATTAACTTGGGGCTTTTGAGCTCAATCCCAGATTAATGAAGGCCAAACACAATATACGCTTTCTAAGCTACCCTATCAACTGCATGACATCTTGAGGTTTCTGGTGTTGTAAAATGAAAGCCCATCCCAAAAATAGTCTTTGACAATTTGTCAGCTCTCTGACAGTCCAAGAGGCACAACTGTTGGCCATTAGTCAACAAGATTCATCCTTAATCTGAAGTACTCTAAAGTTTTCCGGTGCACTGCTATCTACTTCAGTCAAGTAACACTCAGTCTTACAAAGTGATGCCCCAAATGAGGCTCCTTGTCCAGCCTGGACTAAGATTACATGTCCAGCTCCATGGCTGATTGTGATTACCTGACTTCTCAGGCATTTTAAAATCATCTTTTGGTCTAAGGATCCACTAGCAAAGCCAGGACTTATTGCCTAAGTCTTAAATGCCTTTGAGAAAGAAGAGACCTTTTTTTGTGAGCACTTTCTTAAGGTTTTGAGGTGGGAAGTAAAAAAAATCAAATCTAGCAAAAGTGAAGGAACAGAGAGATATTTGCAAGTTAGTATGTTGTGTGAACTGGAGGGGAACTGCAAACAGATGTGCTCTCTGCATATCAGGCATTTTTCTTTTTTTTAGGATACAGAATCGGGCATGGTTGTTGCCAACGTCTTAGAGTTGATGACCTTTGCCCAGTCCCTGCTGTGGATGGCCATTGCTCAGTCTCTGGAGCTGACTGTAAACTTTGCCCAAAATTGGGACAACTGCAGATGTGGGAAATCTGAAATTTTTAAGAAAAGCCAACAAATGCTGCCAACACTCAGCAAAGTGAAGTGAAGGTTCTAGAACCTGAAGAGTTAACTGTATCTGTTAATGCACTGCTTGAGAATTGACTGAGTTGACTACAATTGCCTGGTGTCTTGGGTAAACAGACCATTAGCTTGCAAACTGGACAGTTGTATTGCACAAGAGAAATGAAGCTTCACAGTGGAACCCTTCTAGCTTTTGAGACAATGATTTTGAGCAATGCTCCCACTAATTTGTAATAACCAGTGTGCACAAAAATATGATGCTGTGCAATTCTTTTGCCCAGTGACAACATGAAGTGCGCAGTAAATAATTACTTCAATAAAACAGCATAAATAAACCAGTTCTAAACTCTGCAAACAAATCATTGCAAACTCCATGTTTTCAACACTGTCCACATCAGAAATTGGAAAAGGAAATGTGATTGTGTACAATTGTGAGGTATACTTAAAATGCCAATGAGGTAGAGGGTGACAACTTTTGTGTATAGTTTAAATTCCTTTGAGAGGTGGTAACAAAAGATGTGTGTGCACGCGTGCACGTCTTCGAGGGAACATTGGTGTTGAGTCATTTTTATTCTCAAATCTGAAGGCCGTGCATTGAAATCACATTTATGGCAAAGATGTAAGATGAAGTTGTCATCTTCACAAGATCATATAATGTGACTTTACTTCTCAAGTGAATTTAAATGACTCCATGCATTTTCTTTAAGAAAAATAGATCAGTTAATGACCTGATAAATATTTATCCCTCTGCTAACATCTGAAAACACATACCTTGCTGTAATTCATGGGATTCTGCTTCATACAAGCAAATTTTCCTACATAAATGACAGCATAGTATTTAATTGTCTTGAAAGAACATACTGTTTTCTCAGGTACTATTTTTAGGTACATCATTTGATTTAACTAGGCAGATTATGAATTTGTTGGCACTTTCGACATTTAAATGGCATATAAGGTTAAACCAACCAAAGAAATTTAGCTGCATGGATTCCTTACATACTGTTCATGCTAGAGAGGTAAACAAAAGTTAGAATGAACAAAGGAGGCTGTGAATATCATACTCTGTATCCATACCTGAAAGCATTAAAATGATTGGGAGAAGCACCCGTGCCTTTCTGGATAGGCTTTGGAGTCTTATCATATAATTTTCAAACAATATTATTTATCTATATACCTGTGGATGTTGGCGTTTTGGTTGTTGTGGTAAAAGGGCTTGTGGCTGTTGACATCTTGGTTGTTGTGGGAAGACTCGTGGCTGTTGACTCTTCAGTTGTTGTGGTAGCGGGACTTGTGGCTGTTGACACTTCAGTTGTTGTGGGAGGAAGACTCGTGGCTGTTGACGTCTTGGTTGTTGTGGGAAGACTTGTGGCTGTTGATACTTTAGTGGTTGTGGGAAGACTTGTGGCTGTTGACATCTTGGTTGTTGTGGGAAGACTTGTGGCTGTTGACTCTTCAGTTGTGGTAGGAAGACTCGTGGCTGTTGATGTCTTGGTTGTTGTGGGAAGACTTGTGGCTGTTGACTCTTCAGTTGTGGTAGGAAGACTCGTGGCTGTTGACGTCTTGGTTGTTGTGGGAAGACTTGTGGCTGTTGACTCTTCAGTTGTTGTGGGAAGACTTGTGGCTGTTGACGTCTTGGTTGTTGTGGGAAGACTTGTGGCTGTTGATACTTTGGTTGTTGTGGGAAGACTTGTGGCTGTTGACATCTTGGTTGTTGTGGGAAGACTTGTGGCTGTTGACGTCTTGGTTGTTGTGGGAAGACTTGTGGCTGTTGACGTCTTGGTTGTTGTGGGAAGACTTGTGGCTGTTGACTCTTCAGTTGTTGTGGGAAGACTTGTGGCTGTTGACGTCTTGGTTGTTGTGGGAAGACTTGTGGCTGTAGGCTCTTCAGTTGTTGTGGGAAGACTTGTGGCTGTTGACGTCTTGGTTGTTGTGGGAAGACTTGTGGCTGTTGACTCTTCAGTTGTTGTGGGAAGACTTGTGGCTGTTGACGTCTTGGTTGTTGTGGGAAGACTTGTGGCTGTTGACTCTTCAGTTGTTGTGGGAAGACTTGTGGCTGTTGATGTCTTGGTTGTTGTGGGAAGACTTGTGGCTGTTGACTCTTCAGTTGTTGTGGGAAGACTTGTGGCTGTTGACGTCTTGGTTGTTGTGGGAAGACTTGTGGCTGTTGATACTTTGGTTGTTGTGGGAAGACTTTTGGCTGTAGACTCTTCAGTTGTTGTGGGAAGACTTGTGGCTGTTGACGTCTTGGTTGTTGTGGGAAGACTTGTGGCTGTTGACTCTTCAGTTGTTGTGGGAAGACTTGTGGCTGTTGATGTCTTGGTTGTTGTGGGAAGACTTTTGGCTGTAGACTCTTCAGTTGTTGTGGGAAGACTTGTGGCTGTTGACGTCTTGGTTGTTGTGGGAAGACTTGTGGCTGTTGACGTCTTGGTTGTTGTGGGAAGACTTGTGGCTGTTGACTCTTCAGTTGTTGTGGGAAGACTTGTGGCTGTTGACGTCTTGGTTGTTGTGGGAAGACTTGTGGCTGTTGATACTTTGGTTGTTGTGGGAAGACTTTTGGCTGTAGACTCTTCAGTTGTTGTGGGAAGACTTGTGGCTGTTGACTCTTCAGTTGTTGTGGGAAGACGTGTGGCTGTTGACGTCTTGGTTGTTGTGGGAAGACTTGTGGCTGTTGATACTTTGGTTGTTGTGGGAAGACTTTTGGCTGTAGACTCTTCAGTTGTTGTGGGAAGACTTGTGGCTGTTGACGTCTTGGTTGTTGTGGGAAGACTTGTGGCTGTAGACTCTTCAGTTGTTGTGGGAAGACTTGTGGCTGTGGACGTCTTGGTTGTTGTGGGAAGACTTGTGGCTGTTGACGTCTTGGTTGTTGTGGGAAGACTTGTGGCTGTTGACTCTTCAGTTGTTGTGGGAAGACTTGTGGCTGTTGACGTCTTGGTTGTTGTGGGAAGACTTGTGGCTGTTGATACTTTGGTTGTTGTGGGAAGACTTTTGGCTGTAGACTCTTCAGTTGTTGTGGGAAGACTTGTGGCTGTTGACTCTTCAGTTGTTGTGGGAAGACGTGTGGCTGTTGACGTCTTGGTTGTTGTGGGAAGACTTGTGGCTGTTGATACTTTGGTTGTTGTGGGAAGACTTTTGGCTGTAGACTCTTCAGTTGTTGTGGGAAGACTTGTGGCTGTTGACGTCTTGGTTGTTGTGGGAAGACTTGTGGCTGTTGACTCTTCAGTTGTTGTGGGAAGACTTGTGGCTGTTAATGTCTTGGTTGTTGTGGGAAGACTTGTGGCTGTTGATGTCTTGGTTGTTGTGGGAAGACTTGTGGCTGTTGACTCTTCAGTTGTTGTGGGAGGAAGACTCACAATTGTTGATATTTCCGTTGTTGTAGTAGGATTGTCTAAACAGCAACATGACAATGTTTTATAAATAAAAAGAAACTTCCTGAGATAAATCTGTTATGTTCTGTCATTCTCTGGCCTCTATCTCTTAGCCAGTATCACCACCACTTAACTCATTCAGTTTTTCTCAGATATTAGTCTACATGAGAGATTGTTCTATCCATCCATTACTTAAAAATTGTTGTTTCTAACTCTAACTGATCCTTATGCAAGTTTAGTAGATGAAGTTGCATCTTATTCTCTCTCCACAGATGCTATCTGATCAATGAGTATTTTCAACATCTTCTGTTATTAATCTGCATTTCGAAACTTGGATTGAATTAATGAAACTTTGAAAACATTAAGGGTAACTTTTAAAAAACACCAGTGTGGCATGTGGCCAAGTGGTTAAGGCATTGGACTAGTGATCTGAAGGTTGTGAGTTTGAGCCCCAGCCGAGGCAGCATGTTGTTCACTTGAGCAAGGCACTTAACCACACATTGCTCCAGTCCACCCAGCTGAAAATGAGTACTGGCAAAATGCTGGGGGTCAACCTCGTGATAGACTGGCGTCTTATCCGGGGGGTGGGGGGGAAGGCGTGAGTCTCGTACCCTCAGTCACTTCACGCCATGAGCACCGGCCTGATGAATCTATATGGGTCAGGATGGACTTTAACTTAAACTTAAAGAACACCAGCAATAATATTGTGGATAAGACTGAACACTACCTTAAATAGGATTACATAAGGGACAAATATTGATCTAAAATTATTTGACATTCTATAGGACAAGGGCATGTTATGATTCGTTAGAATCTTGAGATATAAAATAGCATTTGTTAATTAAAGTTATAGTGCTAGATTTTGATTGAGAATGAGTGTTTTATTTAGTTACTTATATTTATTTAGAGATACAGCTTAGTAACAGGCCCTTTTGGCCTAATGAGCCTGTGCTGCCCAATTAGCGGACATAATGTGACTAATTAGCCTACAACCCAAACGCCTTTGGAATGTGGGAGGAAACCCATGCAGTCATGTGTTATGTCATTTAAGCAATTTAATACCATCAGCTGTGTCTAAGCACTCTTGTCATGCTGAGCATCTGCAGTGGATTGCCAGATGATAATGATGAAGTTGGTAAACATACTGGACATTGGCTAATGCAGGCACTTATGAACTCCTGGGCTTAATCACTGTGACAGGTTCACCCAAAGAACTTAAGTGCTGAAATTGTTGCCACACATAATTTCATCCACGTTTATAGTATGAACATTATTGACTTTTGTTCTGAACGATGTTGCTTGTTTTTATCATTTCTCTTCTGTGCTTTAGGCATAGATTTTTTAAAATTGGGATCTTTCAAGTTTCTTATTTTGTGGCTGCTTGTAAGTAGATGAATCTCAAGGTTGTATAATTTATACATACTTGATAGTAAATGTGCTTTGAACTTTGACTTTTCCAACTTTTTGATGCCAAGGCAAATCTACACAATTAATCTGAGAAAACTGAAATTGTCTCATTAATAATCCCAATCAATATTGAGGATTCTTGGTAATAAGCACATGCAAGCAGGTCCAGTAATATTTTCTTTCCCATAGTTGGAGCATGCCATGATGTTTGAATTTGAGAAATTTAACGTGGCTGCTTTTGTGACCGATTAGTTGTCTATTCTTTTTGTAAATCTATTGAATCAGCAATGGTTACACCTTACAGACTGTGTTGATTGACAGATTGCCATTTATCTTAACCATACACAGATTGTTAACATTGCAGAGGGATTAAGTACATAAAAGGCTTATACTAAATTAACAGCTTGGAGGATAATAGTATCCATTCAATCACTCATTCATATTTTACTAAAATTACCTTTACAGATTATTTTTCCTTCAATGCAGGTACTGGAACAGAAAAAAGTAAGTGTCATGATTTCAGCCTCAACAAATCATCAGCAGAATAATTACTTAGCAGCTAAAATATTTCCTTAGTGGTGAGTTTGTTTTGATTGTTTCCAATTGAGAAAGTCTCATGGAGGAAAATACAAGGTCTCATGACTAGTTTTTATTTGGGAAGGTAAGTACTTTCAGACAAACTAAGTAACAATAAAAAAAGCTTGACTGGAACTTCTTTTGATGACTTGGCAGAATAACAGTGCAAAGTTTAAAGTTCAAAGTACTTAAATGTTACCATATACAACAGTGCAGATACCAACACATTCACTGTATGTTTCAACATTTCCATGTGCATTTAACAAATAAAGCTAATCTTAAATCTTTAAGGTCAGAGTTCATTGATGGGACTTCTGTATGAAGATGCAACGAACTTTACAATTACTGTGTGTTGTGGCGTATTAAATTTTGTCCAATATATATTTTATATACATATTAGATGAAAGTCTGAAAAGCTCCAAGTGACACTTTAACTCTTTGTGCACTCGCAGTATGTAAGGTGTTAAGGTGTCTGTACAAGTTAAACACTGTATAATTGTTTATGTCTAACGTTTGTTGATAACTCTTGGAGTCTTCCTTGGCATCAGGCACAGTGGCACAAAAATGTCTGTTGATGAACAGGAGTTGCTTGAATGAAAGAAACCGTGCTGAGTTAGTGGCATGAGAACAAAAGATCAAATAATTTGTCTGTCTCTGTGTCTTGCTATACTTGTGGATTGAACCGCTACATAACTGAGGCACTTTTCGCTCAATTCTGGGGACTTCACCTAGACCTAGCGATCGCAATTGGTGCCTAGGATGTACCCAGGGTGATTTCACAAGTTGGAATTTGGACAACAGCGGCAATCAAGTCCCCCAGTGACAGCAGCAATCAAGTGGAGACTAAGAATTGTGAGCCCTGAAACCTTTGTGGAAATCCTTATGACTTACTACATAGTATTTTGTTTGGTTTATTTGTGCTTTCTATTTTATGACAATAAATTAGGCTTGTTAGTTTGTTGTGCTTGCATGCTTTTAACCACATCTCTTGGACACTCAAATTAGTTTGGGTCTTTTGGGTCTGATCAACCCGGCCCATACACCTTTGGCACTGCGAGCAGGGTCCAGCAACCTGTGGTGGTAACAAGCAAGTCGAGCTGTTCTGTAGCACAGACTTATCAAGACCCCAGATGGACAGATAACTCTGAAGGGTTTAGGTCACCTTCTAATGATCTGTGTAAATGACTTCCTCCCTGATGTTGGGAGAAGGCATTTGCTGAATGTCTGATGTTAAGTTTCCATCTGCAATGCTTTTAAGCATGTAGCTTTTCCCTTTAAGCGGGATTCTCTCCCTCAAGTGTACTGTATTTTATGACTGTGCAGTGACAGTCAAATACTGTGAGAGCCCAGCAGACTGAGAAAATTCCGCCACTGCAGCGCGAGTTGGACTCTTCGTGTCTTCAGAACACTGTTTTAAATGAAACGGCACCCGCAGCGGAAGAACAAGCCGAGCGTTAAACAAGTTGCTATGGCGAATGTGATGCAAATAACGCAGGCGGTGCAGTTGTATGACCGTAGATCCTGTAAAGGTCCAATCTCTGCTCCTGCAGGATCCAGATGCCTGGGATGGGGATATCTGGAATGATGATGATTTGGGCGGGGACGAGAGCAATGTAATCCAGGCCGTGCTCCCTCAAATGTGTAGGAGTTAAAGAGGAACGCCGGAATGCAGATGAACAAAATCAAACCTGCTGCGACTGCCCCTACCGCCACTGAGAACACTATCCATAACTACATTACTACCAAATTATAGGATTTAGCCCAAAGGCTGAGTCAGAGGCCAGGGGAAGGTTTACCCAGCTGATTCACCCACCTCTCAGTTGTTTTTTTCTTGGTTGGATTTATTAATGACGGAGTCATTGGTCTTGACTGAATTGTGGGCTGGTCAGATTGACAGAGCTGAACTCTCCTCATGGGCAACGCTAATACGCGCTGTTCCTGCTCGCTATCCTGCTGCTTTGGATTAGGGTGCATCTCGGTGTCCCTGGACCCTCTGAGGCTATTTCATGCCTTCTGGATATGGCAATACCTGTACAATCTGCCATTTATAATAATAAAAACGGCCCTGACGCTGTGCAGCCGATTGATGGAATGGGGACGGCGCAAAGGCGTCTCGGCTCTTTTAGGGCCAGCTGAGGGTCGGACTGTTGCATACACTAGCAGACCAATTTGAAGGGTCAGATATAGATTAGGAACTGGTGAAGGGTAAGGCCACTTTTAAATCCCGGAATGCTGCAAAGCAACTGACGGCTGTGTCTCAGCAGTGGGTATCAACAACTCCTCTTCCCGTTTTAAGTAGAAGGAAATGTTTCTGTCTCTGCTAAAGGGAGAAAAAAATGACAGTGTATAGTACCTACTGGCATTCTTTATGTGTTATTCTGTGAGCATTGTGGATTGCATTTGATAGCTCAAAGGGACTGGTTGCACTTCAGTGGCCCCTACATCGGATTGGGAATAATAGTTATGCTGTTATTGATTTGGCTCAGGCTGCCTTTTCCATCTCTATTGCTGAGCAATCTCAGTTTGCTTTTAGATGGAATGTCCTCCAGTTCACCTATACAGTACATGGTTTCCAGAGGGATATATATACAGTACGACTACTTCCCATAGTGTGGTGGTACAGGCAGAGGCGTATCTATGGAAAAGAGCGCTTACAGCAAGCACTGAAATTGCGCCCTGGTCTCGGCCCGAAATGTCGACAGCGCTTCTCCCTATAGATGCTGCCTGGCCTGCTGTGTTCCACCAGCATTTTGTGTGTGTTGCTTGAATTTCCAGCATCTGCAGATTTCCTCATGTACCCATCTTTTAGATAGATTTACCATAGTATCAGCTCAAAAATACATCAAGCTCGTTAATCTTTTAATTAATAAATTATGGCACTACATGAAAATTGTAACTGCACCTTCCTTGCTTTCACTGATGCAAATTGGTCTATGATAGGATCAAAGTCAGTTTTTTCAGTTTCTTCTCTTTCTACACTCAACAGAGCAAGATCAGAGTCTGCCTTGACCCATGGAGGCGCTCAGATATGAAAGTATTAGCTCTAACTTGCTGAATGATCTCTCAGAGCTGGCGATGGAAACTGTGATGGTTAGAATTATCTGAATAGCAATGCAAAGATTGAGGAAGACACTCTCATCTCCATACTGAACAATAAATTCAAGAAGCTCTTCAGGTCTTGATATTTTCATGTTGACCCGCCTTGATAGCAACATTCTGCAATCCAAAATTTCTTCATATAGCTGCTGTCCATCAACATCAGAGCTGTACAATTTGCCCAAATTTTTGCACTTCTTCTTTAGGTCGTTACTGTCGGAGCTGCAACTCAATCCCTGGACTTCGAGAAGAAACCCAAACTTGGCGTCAGTGTCATGCAAATGAGCAAACCTTTCGTCTATTTCTCTGTGAAGATGGTTGAGTGTTCCCTTCATGACTCTTTCCATTTCCTCCTTAGCTGTTAACCCAGTGCCTCTCGAGTTCTCACCATTTGTTTATTTTGTCTCTGACGTCTTTCAACTTCAATATTCCATTCTTGACAAAGACCGACTCCTTCTTCGAGTGACTCACTGGCCAACACTTCTCTTTCATCATAAAAATGATCTCGGAGGGCTTTCAAATTCAGGGCAGCATCGTGGAAATTCATGCTAGGGTAATGCAGCCTCTTTTGAATACGGTCAATGCTAATGAGTACTTTTTTCCAAAATCCTAGCAAAACCAGAAAATCGTAACTCAACATGTGGTTGTACAGCGGCCTTGCATCACTTCTTGTTTCACTGGTCTCGTTTTCTTGTCTATCGTGTCCCGAAGTATCTCTTCAAGGTGCTTGTTGATGGGCTTCACTGTTTCCGTTCTGTCCTTCCACTCCACCTGGTTTCGGGCTCTGACTTAACAAACACAGGCACGGCGTTTTTGACTTTTTCCCGGGGCTGTGTTGAACGAGAGAGCTTCGATGGTTCTTAAAAAATGTGACCATCATTTTAGCCTGCTTAGCTGCATGTACACCCATCAAGTTGAGTGAGTGATTGTCGTAATTCACAAACACTGCCAGATTGTTTTTCTCACTTACTCTTTGATGAACACCACTTCTGTGTCCAGCCATCACAGTCGCGTTGTCATAGCACTGTGAATGACAATCTTGTAGCTTCATTTCGTCCTTCTCTAGCTGTTTCAAGATGTATTCAACCAAGCTCTCTGCATCCTTCTGGCTTATCTGAATAAAACCAAGGAAGGACTCTAACACGGAATGTTTCCCTCTCAAAATCAACTTCCACATACCTCACTACTTCTGACATCTGCTCACGTGTGCCTGATCAGGAGTTGAGTCAAACATGAGACCATAGTACTTGGCTTTACGAATGCTTCTCAGTAAACTCTGGTGAACAGTGGATTCCATCATGTGGATGAATTCGTTCTGGACACCCAGTGAAAGATATGATGTGGGGATCTAGGATGACTTTCCAAATGTGTGAGGTGTTCTTTTATGACTTTTATGAGTCAAAGATGTCCAGTAATTTCAGTAAGCCAAGGAAATTTCCCACATTGGAGTCATCGTCTAGCTGAAATGATTCCGTGTCCTTGCAAAGCCAGGTTCTGAGTCGCAAGGAATTTTATGCAGTGAAGGATTCTCATTAAGATATCATGCCACTTTTGCTTTTCCTTCTCAATCTATGACTGAAATACTGTGTCAATAACTCCTCTGTTTCCAGCTAAATTTCTTTCCATTTCTTTCCACTGTGTGAAGCATTCCCAATGATTCTTGGCATTTTCATGAACATTAATCCTTTCAGGTGCTTTCCACTGGTTGAATCCACTTTCCTGCATCAATGAGGATTGATGGTCTGACCGGGAATAGAGAAGACAACAGACACAAAATGCAGACTTTTTAGAAGGGGAATAGACCAGCCATGAGTGAGTCACTTCCTCACCACGACCATTTCTCAATTTCCTCTTGAACTAAGTTTGGTTCATTGAGCGGTTACTTGCTGGTAGGAAATGCCCTCACTGTTCTGGAAGTACTTCGAACCCAGCTTTATTATTTCTGTTCTCAACGCATCAGGCAGAATTGCTTTTCCAGTATCCTTGTCGAGCTTCAGAAGTCCAATGTCATGCTGTTCAATCACTTCTGGTATGACAGTTTGAGGGTCTTTGACACCATCCAGTTCACTAGGTTCAGTGTCATCACGTTCAATCTCGTCAGGTAAAATCTTGTCAATAAACTCAACATCACCACCATCACCATTGTCTTCCCCTCCCATCATGTCCACGTTCTCCGTGGCAGCCTCACTCTTAATCTCATCATACTCGGATTTATCTGACTTGACTTCCTCCTCGGCTTCTGACGCACTTGATCCTGATCCACCTTCGGATTCTAACAAACGTAGCAGGTGCAGGCGACTCCATGGAGCGTGTGGAACTACTTGTTCCGGGCTTTTCAAAGAAAGGCATGAAAAACCTGTTTGACTTCTTGGCTTCCTCTGCCTCCAACTTCTGTCTCTTCCATCCTTCAGCTCCACTTTCCTTCTTCTTCGTGAAGAAACGTTTCATGGTCTTCTGAAATAAGGCGATCCTAGTGCTTCTCACCCATGATAATCAAAGACAGATCATACATCTGAAGAAAATTCTTTTTTCCCTATCTGAGAATGGCTTTTCTGACTTGAATAGAAGCTGCTCAGTGGCGCCCAGGGCACATGCCATACCTGCCATACCTTAGATACCCCACTGAGTAGTTCTCTGTGTAGCTTGCTATGTAGATGATGTGCTATTGCAGGGATCCTCTGAAGAGGAGGCTTCGGAGGCCCTTAATACATTGATCACAACCCCCTTGCTTGGTGGATCCATGAATCTTCTGGTTATTTGGGGGTACAGGGAGCCATGGAGTGGTCTAGGCCATAAGGATTATTCTTCCCACTGATATAGCTTGTACTGTGGTTGGGAATTGTGGACTATGTTTAGAAATTAGGGATTGACTGCTTATAAAATGGCCCTTGGCTACTATTCTCTGTGGGTGTGCTCCTGTTCAGATTTGACGGATAGATTACATTGGTCCCCTCCCTTTACTGAAGCACTGCCAGTACATTCTCACTATGGTGGACTCCTCTTTTTTTATGGCAATCCCTACTGTTAAAGCTAACCAGGGTGGTACCCTTCAGGGATTAGAACATCTCTTTTCTGCATACTGTAATCCCCTTGAAATAATGGTTCACACTTTACAGGTTCCAGGGCACAAGAGTGGGCTGTTTTTAATGGTGTACCTGGATCCCCTATGTCCCCTATTATCTTCAGGCCAGTGGTCTGATTGAATGAATGAATGGCCTATTAAAAATAACAAGTTTGCTTACTTACTCCTGCCCATACCTGGTCTCGATGGTTACCTGTTCTTCCCCCATCCTTTGTATAATTTGAACAATCACCCCTTGAACGTACTCCCCTTTTGTTAATGACAGGACAATTTATTCCTTTTGTTCCTGATGGCACAACTGAACGAGCTGATAAAGAGCCGATTCAGTTCTTCGGGGGGGGGGGGGGGGGTGGGGGTACAGTGTTTGTGATATACTTGACTTCCACTCCAGTGGAGGGTGAAGTTATTGCTGACAGACAAGGAAATGCATAGTGGGTGATGGTACGAGGACAGACCCAACCAAAGTGTGTGGATAAAAATAAATAGACTCAGAGAAAATGAAAATATTTCTAACTATCTCTCGGCTTTTGTTTTTAAATGTTCCTGCTGGAATGTTGCTTTGTTCTGTTTTAATGCTTGTCTTGTGTTTTGTTGGATATTGGACTTCTTTTGAGGGGAGTTGACAAGCCACTGATAACCTTGTGATTTATGAAAATAGTATTATTGTTTCATGAAAAATGTACATTATGTGATTATGCGTTAGTTGTGCTAATTGAGGGCCTATAATTGTAATCTAACTCTTGTATGCCTGAATACAATGTGATGTTTATAAATCTTATTCATTCTGTTTAATTGTTAGCAAGAAGTTGTGAATGCCCCTTAAGGATGAGGACATACATTTTAATGTGAATGTTACAGTTAGTAATTGGATCTGTATAATTAATAATTGTGATAATATTAGTTTTCAATCATCCAAGGGATATTAGTATGTATTCTTCGTTTTAAGCAGAAGGTCTATTCAGACATTTAAAGGGGCGTATTGTGGTGTAGTAAATCTGATCAAATATTGGATGAAAGTCTGAACAGCTCCAAATGACAATTTAACTCTTTGTGCACTCGCAGTATGTAAGGTGTCAAGGTGTCTGCACAAGTTAAAGACTGTATGATTGTTTATGTCTAACTTTTGCTGATAACTCTTGGAGTCTTCCTTGGCATCAGGCACAGTGACACAAAAATGTTTGTCGATGAACACATGAGTTGTTTGAATGCAAGAAACCATGCTGAGTTAGTGGCATGAGAACAAAAGATCAAATAGTATGCCTGTCTCTGTGTGTCTTGCTATGCTTGTGGATTGAACCCTTATTCATTGAAGCACCTTTCATTCAGTTCTTGGGGCTTCACCTAGGCCGAGGCATTGTGACCAGTATCTAAGATGGACCCAGAATTTGGAGTTCCCCTGATAACAGTGACAATCAATGATAAGTGAAGACCAAGAATAATGAACGCTTAAATCTTGTTGAATATTTGTCATTAACTTTATTGTATTTTGTATGGTTTATTTGTGCTCTCTATATTATGATAATAAATTAGGTTTAAGTTACTTTGTTGTGCTTGTAAACTTATTCCCACATCTCCTAGACATGGAAATTAGTTTGGGTCTTTTGGGTCAGATCAACCCAGACCATTACATACTGATGTTTTATCTTCAAGTTCAAGTCTATTGTGATTCAACTGTACACATGTATACAGCTAAATGAAACAACGTTCTTCAGGGACCAAGGTGCAAAGCACAGTACGTATATTAGTACAAATGAGACCTCTGTATGAAGCCTCATTTTGAAGGTACCACATGTAATCAAGTTAGCACATAAAAAGCACATGATAAATTATCTCTCTTAGCAAGAGGAATTGGTAGATTGCTTCCCTCCTTTTCACTTCATGAAGTTTGGCAACTTAATGTATCAAACATCATCTTCCTATTTAGATAAATCTTTATTGCAGTTCTAAAATTGTATTATGCTACAAATAAATACTAATTTATTCCTGGAAAATATTATTAAGTAAATCCTTACCAATTTCTGCAGTCATTTCTTTCTTCACCAGGTTTCAATATTTCCCCATTATAATAACAAGTACAATCAGACAACTTCACACACTTCATTGTGTTCTCATCCAGGTAAGGACGAGCCTTAGGGCATTGTGCATAACAACCTATATTTAATAGAAAGTAACAAGATCTACATGATTCACTAATTCTCCTGTTACATTCTCCCAAATTAATTCTATTAGAAAGCAAATGAAAACTTGTAAACCCAAGAAGCTTGAAACAAAATTAAGAGTAATGTAGGAAATGAGCAGTGAGGCCTTTTCTCTGTCAGATTCAGCTTGCTTGGGTGTAGCAGGGGTTCCTAACCTGGGGTCCGCAGACCCCTTGCTTAATGGTATCAGTTTATGGCATAAGAAAAGGTTGTGAACCCCTTCCTGTACCTTTTTTGCTTTATATGTTTATGTTTAAATTATAACTAATAATTATGTGGAAAATAGTATTAAATTATATTAAATATATTCAAATAAATCAATTCTCTGCTTGTAATCTCTGCTGTCTATGGGAGCCTGATGTTTAAATACACTGCTGTTTCCTATGCTACATAAGTAACACTTGCTTAGAAGTATCTTCTTGGCTGTGACGTACTTATACACATCCTGAGAGTGTGAAATTTAAATGCTCCTACTGGATGCCATAAATGATATTTTTAAAGTTTGATTCTTTCAGAAATATTTTCATACTTAATTTTTGTAGCACCATTACAACAGAGTATTTAGATAGTGTTTCATACTATGCACAATGATGTGGACTGATTGATCTGTGCCATTGACAGGTATTAAATATGACTAAACCCCTTTGAAAAGATCACAGTTGATTACGGTACTGTGCAAAGTTCTTTGGCACCCCAGCTTACATGTAGGTGCTTAAGACTTTTACACATTACATTCTATTTACATTTACACATTTATCACATTGTAATTTAAAAACCACTACTTCTAACCAAGTAAGTTGCTCAAGTGATCAGATCTGTACATCCTGCAGTTTAGCTATGTACTCTGCTGCTTTTAATTTAGTTCACTGTCACTGATCTTTAAGCAGCTACAATTGTT
This sequence comes from Hypanus sabinus, assembly GCF_030144855.1. NCBI lineage: Eukaryota > Metazoa > Chordata > Chondrichthyes > Myliobatiformes > Dasyatidae > Hypanus > Hypanus sabinus. The sequence goes on from NC_082718.1 coordinate 44,308,535, forward strand.
TGTTGAGTGGTTGTTTTAATATTCAGCCGTCTATGTGCCAGAACAATTCTATTCTGCAAGGTAGTTAATTGCACCAAGCAAGATGCACTGCTCCGCAGACAAGCCGAGATTTGTCTTGGTATTCAGGAGCGCACACGGCCTGATGATCCCTTGACCATGTCCTACCGTTCAAAAAGTTGATTTGATCCTGGCTTCAACTCTAAATTCTTTCCTGAATCTCTCAACTCCTCTGTGTTTTAAGAAATGCATCCTCTCAGCTGGAATACACTTACGATTCAACAATGAACAACAAATAAGTTAGAATTTATATACAACCTTCAAGAACTGCTGAAAACTTCTTTCTAATTTCATGGTCGGAGCATGTTCTTGCTGTTAAAGTTCCACATGGTTTATAGTGCCAGCTGCAATCACCAGGAGTGTTAAAATAGTCACAGTACACAGCTGCAATATAAGGTACTGACTGGTTAATGTTTTATTACCAGTAATTAATTCAAGTATAAATGTAACCATCTAATCAAGTCGTATAATAAAACTGTTCAGCTTTTAAAAATGGAATCAGATGACAAATATAATTGATTACTTTAAGATAATCTATTTTATAAAAAACTCATCTGATGCATTCACTTGCTGTTAATATTGTTATTAAGAAATGTGAAAAATGGCCCTTCTATTATTGAGGCACTTTGGACTTACGACATCGATCAGGCGTTCTCCAGTCAACACACACACCCGCCTTATTGCAAGCCTCTGCATACATTGCTACAGCAGTACAGAATCCCAGGTATTTTCCTTCCAAATCACAGGCACAAGCCTCCTCAACACAAGCTTTGTGATATGGAGTTGGGTCAACCTGAAAAGGTAAATAAACATAAGAATTGTAAAATATAACACAACTGTGAGATAAAATTCAAAGGAGTGCTTTTTTATCTTTTTTGTCAGAGGACAATACAAGTAAACATGGCTAATATTATTTGTGTGGCGCCAGTTTGATTTCATGGATAGTTGCCTTGACTCTAAATGAGTTAAAGTTAGAAACCAATTCCAGTCTCTTGAGTGCATAGTTAGGCAGTAATTTCAGTGCAGTGTAGTGGAAAGGTATGGGGATTATGTATTGGGGCATGGGAGGGAAGAGGTGTTTGCTTGCATTGGGTAGTGGGTAGGTGTGCATGTGTGGTGAGGTAGTGCTACTATACTGCTGGAAAACTAGCCCTCTGACTAGTCCAAGCTGATGTTAAGTTCAGACTCCTTCTTCTGTTTTGCGAGGAGATAAAACACCCACTGGCATTATTTGAGAAAAATAAAGATTGTCTTGTCGTGCCAGATAATAATTATCTTTCGAGCAACATCATTAAAGAAAATGGAACACTTCGCAGTTCCTGTTTAATCATAAGCATATACAGAATAACAAAATTATTTCCATATTTTCAAATATGCTCGATAGTACAAGAGTACTTCATGACATTACAATACTTTTAAGATGCTCTGAGACTGTGAAATGATTTATAGTGATGCTTCTTTTCTTCCCCTTCTTAAGTTCCAGCTTTCAAGGAGCTTTGTGACCATATCTGAATTAATGTTTGACATCATTTCGGATCCCCAACTCAAATCAAGCAGGTTTTTTCAGCAGACGTACCTTGCTGTGGCATGATTGAAACATGCTGTTTTTAATTATGTCACACTTCCTCAATGACCATGCTGAACAATATGGGTTTCTCTCACACGGTGATGTTTGATTGACTGTATCTGAGCATGTCATGGACTTCCAGCTGTTTCCAAAAACCACCGCGTTAGACACCAAGGAATTCCCTTTTGTTGTCATATCATCTGAGACATCATCGTTGAAGTTCCCACATAGACCACACACTCTATTCTTTAATAGAAATATTACATTATGAAAATAAATTTTGGGAATTATCATTTGCACATTTATATCTGTTTAATTGTACAGATTATCCACTGCAGGCATTTATTTATGGTTTGCACCTAGTGTTCATTTGGCAAGTGTAATTGAGAAAGTTTGTGCCAACAATGACTTGGTAAGTATATTATTGGAAGTTCTTGATCATTGTAGCTGTATTAAACATCCTGAGTGAAGTATAGTCTTTTAAGGATCTTGAAGATAAGAGCATTATAGCATTTTCATTTCAAAATCAAATTACTGAAATTTCCTGCCTCTCACAGTACTGCATATAAAATGTATTTAATAATTTTCAAGGACATTTTTTTGAATGTTTTTATCTATTTAAGTTATTCATTCATTCATTCAGAAACAGGGTGGAGTAGGCCCTCCCGGCCTTTTAAGCCATGCCGCTCCGATTTAATCTTAGCCTGATCATGGGACAATTTACAGTTGTTACGAACCCCGTAACTGGGTTACTTACCAGCAAAGATAGGGGCGTCCGTTGAAGTCTGATGGTACTATTTTCAACAGTATTTATTAGTAAAAATACACAAAAATAATATCAATGCAAATATACAGATAATATACGTCATCAATACTAAACCTAAAAGTGCGGGTACAATAATAATCAATAAGAAATAAGCTCTATCGTTGTCTAGGGGATAATGAATTGTCCGATGGAAATATAAAGTTCGCTTCAGTTCACACAGGCTGCCGTCATTTGTTTGTCACTGTGTTGCAATTGTTGGAGAGAGAGATAGGAGAATGGGAACAGTTATCGCTAAATGTTTTGCCAACCTTCCTTTATGATTTCGATCCGTTGGTGTCTCGTTGTTGTGGCCGTTCAAGTATGACCTCTCCTTTAGCTAAACCGTTCTTCCGTGATGAGCCCGCCACCCAGGCAAGGGAGGACACACACGAGCTCTCACCAGCGTCGCTATAAAACACTGTCACTGGATTTCTAGCATTTCTCCTCGTGTGTTTAAGGGGAGTTTCCCCAGACCCGTCTTTTATCCTTACTCACGGGGTCTCAGGTGTCAATCAGGTTGGGATGATGCAATCCCTCAACCAGACCACTCAGGTTGCCCCTTGAGGGGTTTCAATGAATAGTACAGTACTCAATACACAATTCCTTCTCCAAGAGACAATAGCAGTAATCAGTGGTTCCGTTCTGCTTTTTGTTAGGAGACTTTCCAAACCTTGTGTATTCTGCGTTGTCTATAACAACTGCCTTTGCTGTGATCCTGCGTCTCCCTCTCTCATTATTGACATAATGTGTATCTCTCTCATTTCCTGGGTCTCAGACCCGAAATAATAGCGATCCTGCGATTCTCAAAAAGGAGGGGGCGACTTTGCACCCTTCGGCCCCTCAGAGTTGCTCCACATTCGTAACACAATGACCAAATTAACCTACTAACAATAAAACTCTTTGGTAGCTAGCAACTCATTTTTTAGTGTGTTTCTTGTCATGATCAACAAGAATAAAGAAGAATATTTTAGTTTTCAATTCATACTTACTTTCCATCTTGAGTCCAGTGTGATTGAAAGTCTTGTGTTTTTATCCCATATCACAGTGATGCCATTGGAAAAGGCAAGGATCAAATAGAGTCCAACAGTATGAAGTGAATAAGAATTCACTGTACATTGTGTATCATTCATAAACTTCTCAGTTGTCACCACTCGGTTATCAGTTAGAATAATTTCCTTACCCTGTACAAACAGAATAAAATATTGGTGTCCAGTGATACATGTTTCTTGCCAAAATATTGTAAGAACATTCCAATGCAGAAAATATGTGATGAAAGTTAAAAAGAAATAACACCTCAAGTAAAATTCTGGTGTTTCTCGAGCATGTCATTCCTCTTTCACAGCAGGGAACATTCTCTGTGAGAATTTGGAGAGTGCCTTCTTGACGATTACATTGATCCTAAGAGTAAAGTAATAAATCCAGAACAAGAATTATTAACCTTCAAGAGGAGTACAACCTTGTCGCGGTTTGGAGGCTTGCATGCCTCCATGACCCAAAGAGTTATGCTGGCTGGAGTCAGGGTTTTATGCTTCGGCTTTTGGTAGGGCTACCCATGCCAAGCAGGTTAAGGGGTAGAGTCTAGATTAAGAGTGGTCCACTGGTCTTCCAGGTTCAGGGGCTAACAACCCCAACTGGATAACAAAGCTGTTACACAAACAGCAATGAAGAATCCTTCCACATCTGAGTGCGACAGTATTCTGAGTCTCCACACGGGACTTGCATGACTGACAGTAGTGAAGACATTGAAGGAAGCCCTGAACAATGCCAGAGATGGAGGAACTTCACTGCTGCCCTAAACACCAGCGGTTTCACAGGCAGTAAGTAGGTAGGTAGGAATTATAAAGCAAGGCTTTGGTCGCAGTAAGACAAATAATATTTGCATTTGGATCTCCAGCATAAAGTCCTGTGACATACAGCATCTTATGAAACTATGTTCATGGGCCATAAGAGCTTATTAGCTGCCCCTAAGCGCAGCCATCGGAATTGGATATAGCATAAGTTACTTATCACCAATAATAATCATATTTTTTGTGTAAATATTCAGTTCAAAGATTATACAGCTAACTAGTAATGAATCAGCCTTAGCACAGTTCCCCAGGAAGTTTGTCATTTAATTTTTCTTCCTATGTTTCCTTATACAACAGGAATATTGCCTTGCCACAGTGAGTTTTCATTTTTAACTTTGTATCTTGATCTTGTATGATAATTTTAGTGAAGGATAAATAAATGAAATGCACATGTAATATGCAGTGTGACTTCATTAGAGTAGGCCACAAATCACCAGGAGTATTTTCTGCTTTCTGAGCTCCAAAAGTTTAAACTTATTCTGCATCCCCATTATTAGTCCATCAAGGAAATCATAAAAAACTGAACTGAGTTTGATAGTGTTCTCTCTTTTGTTACTGATGTGTATTTAGTCATATTTGTTATGAATTATGGAAATAGCATATGAAGCTTATATACCTCAACAAAAATATATTCACAATTTCCGTCGTAGACATATCTTTTCCCATCGAAGGTTATATAGTGGCCATCACCATAAACTTCGCAAGTCCTTGGGCACATTTTATTGGTACAGCTCCACAAGCCGCCCTGGCACGTGCTGCAATATGAAGAGAGCACAGTCATGGTGAGTACATTCAGAAGATCACATGGTTTTCAGTATTTCTGCTGATGTTTATGTAATCTTACCATTTATTGCAGTCCTTTTGAATTGTTTTTCCGGTAGTATAAAGTTCACCATGATAAAAACAAGGGCAATTTTCAGGTGAAATGCAGTTTTTATTGTCATCTTCAACAAGACCGTGGGGGCAGGCACACCCAGGGACACATGAACTCTTCTGTCATAACAGATTAAAATGAGCGATTGGTTGGAAGTATTTTCATCGAGACAGTGGCTAACAGAATTTTATTACATTGATTTTATTACACTGTATTATGTTTAGGTCACAGAGCTTTTAGCTATAAGCTTCTCTGAATTGAGAATCAGCAAGGCATCAGGACAATAATTTTGCTTTACAATATTAATTTATGTAATTGTGATAACTAATGTGAAACATTCGGCCTAATCATTCATTTTACTGTTCCATACGTTTAGTAGGTTCAGTTCTGTTCGAGCTTATAGGACTAGTTGTTTCAATCCCTTTGGTAAGCAGATCCTAACTTGGGTCATAGCATTGAGATCTTGAGGTGTGGCTTTGTGGGTGGCAGATGCTTCCCAGGGGTCATCAGATGGGCACCCCCCTTCTTAGATGTTTCATCAGTTTAAGCCCACTACATCTCCAGAGGGCTCAACAGTGTGACCTGGTGTCCCAGATGCACCCCACCCCCTTTCACATCTGACCACCCATGGGTCATTATAGGGCCCGGCTGCCATCACTTCTCTTCATCCATAACCTGTGGCTGCTTCGCTTGGCTGCCTCCGACTGTTCTTTTAACTAGGAATGTGAAAGTCACTTACGCATGGAATGTTTAGAGTTCGACATGTCGTTTTACACAAGTCTTCAGATGAAGAAGCCGTTCCGTTTGTGCAGTCAAACATTACTTTACCACCCTTGCATCCTAAAGAAGATAATGGTCAAAAAGTACCTGATAAATGGTTTTTCAATTAATTTAGTATTTTACACAATTTGTGTACCAGAGAGATGATGGTTACCTGGAGGTTCTGGGTCTGGTTTCTTCCTGCAATGCAGATGTCCATTTTGGCAAATGCTACATTTAAAATGAAAGTTGAATTATGCTTCAGCTGTATTTAATAGTTATTTTCCATAATGTTAAATAATTAAAAGATACTTACCAGAGGGTGCCATTCTTCCTAACACTCTGACCATTTTCTATAAGCCATCCTTCATAATAGCACAAGCAGTTCGACTGTTCCACACAGACTCCATGTTCATCCAAATACTTCTGTTCAGAACAACCACATCCATAAACTGGAACATCTTTAATTTTGCAGGTATAATCATTCTCTGACAGTGACCTGCAGGTCCGGTTACAAGCTCTCATGTCATCCTGGTAAACCTGAGAGTTACTGCATGATACATCTAGAACCAGATAATAATTAAGCAAACTTCAGGCTAAATATGATTCAAAAGAAGCAATGGTCTTAGCTTGTCATATGCTTTGGCTTCAAAAGGTTATGACCTTTGATGCCAAGTTATCCCATTACACACAAGTTCTCCACTATGGTTTTTTTCACAGTTGTAATACGACATTTAAGAAGCTTTGTAAGTATAGTTGAATTTGATAATTTGAGCAAACATAGTTGTAGATCACATGAAGGTTGATGGTCTTGTCAATAGTGTAGCAGGTTGCCATTGGTTACAGTGGATCATTGACAGGATGCAGAGCTGGGCTGAGAAGTGGCAGATCTAGTACAGTTTGAAGTAATTCGCTTTGGAAGGTCAACATGAAGGCAGAATAGAGGGTCAACGGCAGGCTTCTTAGTAGTGGGTAGGACAGAGTGATCCTGGGGTCTACATCCATAGATCTGCATCCATATCTGCACGTTGATAAGGTGGTTAAGAAGGCATTCGTTAGTTGGTGGATTGAGTTCAGGAGCTGTGAGGTAATATTGCAGCTCTGTAAAATCCTGGCTAGACCTCACCTGGAGTTTGTGTTCAGTTCTGGTTGCTTTATTATAGGAAGCACATGGAAGCTTTAGAGAGGGTACAAAGGAGATTTACCAAGGTGCAGTTAGGATTAGAAAGCATGTCTTATGAGGATGGGTTGACTGAGCTAGGGCTTTTCTCTTTGGAGTGAAGGAGGATGAGACTTGACTTGATAGAGGTGCATAAGATTATAAGAGGCATGTACCCCAGGGCAGATATGGTTAATATGAGAGGATATAATTTTAAGGTAACTGGAGAAAAATATAGGGGGTATGTCAGAGTCAAGTTTTTTTTTACTCGGAGAGTGGTGGGTGCATGGAATGCACTGCCTGGGGTGGTGGTAAAGGCAGATTTAATTATGGACATTTAAGTGACTCTTGAATAGGCATATGGATGACAGAAAAATGGTGGGCTGTGTGGGAGGGAAGGGTTAGGTTGATCATGGTGCTGGTTGAAAGGTTGGCACATCATGAGGCAAGTTGACTGTGTTGTGGTGTAATGTTCTATATTCTATTTTTGGAATGGTGCATGATGGCTGTGGTGTCTACATCACATGGAAGCACTAGAACAAGCCAAGGTGCTTGAAAGGCAAGAACCAAACACAGACATGAAAGTAAATGGTGCCTGAGCGCCTGTAAAGCTTCTTACAGCTAAGGCTACATCCCCAATAGACTGGTTAATTTTGAAAATGCCGGTTTCACGTAAAAACGAGCGGCATCCACACTAAGCGTTTTTGAAAATACTTCTGTCCACATTAAAACAGATATTTCAGCGAACCTCCTCCTACCGCGCATGTGCAGGACACATCTACCGAAAACAAGCAACATGTTTGTTGTTGAATCTTACCGTGAAAGACTTGGTGCACGTTAGTTCAGTTACAAACTAGAAAAACTCAAACAACAGACAGCTGTTGGCTCTAGTGCAGGAGGACTTAAAACTAAAAAAAAACCAAATACTGGAGCGTATGGAGGCAACCGACAGGGAGTTCACGGACAGTATGACCCAGTTGATGATGAACATTGAAAAACTGACTAACTCTGTTGCATTAATAAAGCTACTTGTTAAATGTATAAAACATGTCTGCATCAGTATTATCTTGTACTTCCATACAATGTTACATTAGGCTGTTACAGATCTATTGTCAGAGAAGTACTTGCATAAATAGGTAAACCACCTTCATACGAGCAAGGACAGAAAACGGGGCAAAGTGAGTACACTTATTTATTCAGTAGGTTATGGGTCAAAGTATTTGGTGAGTACATTTCTAATGTTTCTGGCTTCAGTCTCATTGCTGTCTGTTCTGAAATTGTTAGGTTGTGTTCAAGAAAACAATGAAATGGCACACTGCCGTCACGATCTGTTCCGGCACATCATGATAGTGTTTTTAGATTTCTCCAGTTACCCCATCCACACTGCTCTGGCCAATCCGGCATTTTCAAAATTACACACTCTGGAGGGCATTTTGGAAAAGCTCCTTTTTGGGGGAGGAAAACACTGTTTTAGTGTGGATGGAGGGTCAAAACAAAGAGAAAAAGCTTCGGTTATGGATTTATCCAATGTAGTGTGGACGTAGCCTAAGGCTAATCAATACATTTGTGAAAGGCTGATAAATACATTTCAGTTGAACCAGTTTAGGGTTAGGGACTTTAAGACTAGTGAAAACTTTTACAAAACTCAAATCTTCTCAACATACTGCAAATTTTACTTCTCCAGTTTCTCACGATGACACCATTAGCAGCACACTCATGGGCATAGGCTCCCAATGCTGCACACAGGCAGTCATTGATATTCTCACAGGCACAGGTAGCAGCCACACACATCTGGAAAAATGGAAATTAGCCTAATTAATCTCATTGTTCTCATTGTTGTACCAACAGGTTATCTAAATAGTGCATGATGGCAGTGGTGTCTAATCACATAACAACACTGGAACAAGCCTAGGTGCTCGAGTCCTATCAAATGTTGAAAGTTTTTGTTAGAGTAGATGTAGAGAGGGTGAATCCTATGGTGGAGAATGCAAGACCAGAGGACACAGTCCCAGAATAGAAGGATGTCCATTTAGAACAGAGAGGAGGAGAAATTTCTTTAGGTAGTTGTGAATCTCTGGAATTTGTTGCCACAGACAGCTGTAGGGGCAAAGTCATTGGATATATTTAAGGCAGAGATTAATAGATTCTTGATTAGGCAGGACATGGAGGGATATGGGGAAAAGGCAGGAGATTGGGGCTGAGAGGGAGATGGATCAGTCGTGAAGAATGGGACAGATTCAATAGGACAAATGGTCTAATTCTGCTCCTGTATCTTGTGGTCTTGTGGTCTAATCCACATATAAACATGTCAAAAACTGTGCTTAGTAAATAATAGATGATAATATCACATAGGAACACAAGGACAAGTCAAGGTGCATGAACGGCAAGCACCAAGCACAAATATACAGTCATCGACTTTTGACATGTTTTAAATTGTAAGGTGTTTTGGAATTTTTCTTTATCAATAGATTTCATTTTTCCTTTGTGATAGATGATGGGTGAGTATGGGACTGCTGGTGAATAAGGCATTGAAGTCTTTTTACTGGCTTCACAACCAAATGCTTTGTATGGTTTTCCCAATATTAACTCCTCCACAGGAACCTTACCTGGTAGTAATTCATGTAATCCACTGTGGAGTGACATACTGAGAAGGCACCTGCTGGATTTTTGAGAAGGGAACAGTGCTGTTCGGCATAGTGTTCTGCAAATCAAGTTTAGTAACAGATGTTTTTAATCACCATGTTTTAAGAATTAATTCAAATATAATAACTAAAACAAATTAATCTTACTCTAATAAAATCTCAACATTCATGCACATCCCCACTGCACCATTTGACTTCCTGGTTTTGTGCCTTTGGTACAATTTTGAATTAATTCCTTTGCCCTCTAAATGTACATGCTAATGGTTATTATAGAAGTAAGCCTATAAACATAATGGACAGTAGTTTCCTTTTAAAGGATTCATTTAGTTCCAACTCCCATTCACAATGCAAGTTATAATATTGTGAATTTTTTTCTTTCCATAGAAAAACCTGAGATGTGGAGAGGAAAGATCTGCTGGCATATCATAAATTCTTCTGTGATTATTAACTAATGTTTGTGATGGGATAGATTTTGATTTAAATGGACATTTTGAAATCATAAACCAGAGAATGGAGAGTTTGGGCACATATCACTTTTCCCCCTGCTACCCAAACGTCTTAAGACCACCTCAAGTATTTGATCCCACGCACTACTATTTTCCACGTGTTGATACTGGTCCCATTTCAAAGCTTTTTGAGCTCTCTTCTTTTTCGCCTTGTTTATAATAGTACCTTCTTTCCACTCAATTTGCTCTTCCCTTCTGAAGTCTAATGTTTATTTTCTCTTCCCATTAATAACTGTCACCAGAGTTTCATTTCATTTCCAGGACCTTTCATCACTCACTTCCGTAATGTCCCACGATGATCTTCTTTCTATTACCTCTAATCAACTTCTTGTTTCTTTTGCCCTGAATACCCAAAGTCTTTTCTTCCCCATTCTATACCTAAGGTTACTGTACTGCTTCTGCCCTCTGTATTTTTTTCTACCTACTTTTTGTTTTGAACAATGTCATGAACAACAGCTCAGAGTCTGAAATTTTAATGAGGTCATTCCAGCAGCAGAAGAAATGGAGAAGCTTGAACCATATTTCATTGTTGGTGTCACTTGCAGAACACTGAGATGAAGTTGTTCAGGCCTTGTACTGCCCAGAAGACAGGGACGCCAGAATATTTCCATACTGTTTTAATAGATGGAGAGGACATCAAGATTACTCTCATGGGTCAAATGCAGATGGTGAGGCTTTTAGTGAGTTCTGATGAATGGTCTGGGCCTGAAATGTCAGCTCTTCATTCATCTCCATAGATGCTGCCTGACCTGCTGAGTTCCTCCAGCATTTTGTGTGTGTTGCTCTGGATTTCCATCACCTGCAAAATCTCTTGTGTTTATGGTGAGATTTTGCAGAAATTAGTATGTCTGCTTTGGCTTCATTTATTTTTGAAACTGAAATAGTTCCATGAGTTGAAGGAAGTTCAATCAATATTTGAATCTGTCTTTCCTGGTACTGTCTTTTTACTTAGTTCCTTGGGTACTGTAACACGTTGGTGAACAATAAAACTGTCTTCAGACTACTACACTGGGGCTGGCTTAAGAAAAACAGGGAAAATTCTTGAGCAAAGGAAGATTAATGATGCTGTAAGATGCTTGTTTGACGAGCTAACCTGTATGTAACATATTGGTTGAGAAGAACTAGAAAACTAGATATAACTAATCTCATGTTTTGAAGCAAATGTTTCACACAGAAAATAATGTGACTGTAAGGTATTATACAAAAGGGGCAGTGTGAGAGAGAACTTCATGAACTGACTATTGAAGGGTGACCTACATTTAAGGTTACACATCAGGCTTGTCACTACCCATGGAGACTGCAAGTTGTCAGTAGGATGCTTTAACTTCAGTGCAGGACAGAAATTGGCCAGGAATTTTTTCAAATAATGCAGCTGAATAAAACTATTTTTCTATTATTAAAAAGCACAATTCTTTGCTGTATTACCATTTTCCAAACTAATGCATGGGTCAGGTGTGATCGGCGGAGGGCAGTTGTTTTCAACGGCCCAAGAATTAGCAAAAGTAAGAGGGGCATTTTCCACAATGTTATATGCAGATAAGAAGTCATCATTTGCATTGTCATTAAAGGTGCCACATAGACCTGCGAAATGGAAAATATATATTATTAGAATGATACATGAACATGTCTTTTAATCTGATTCATTGCTAAAGTGATTACAAGATTAATTTTTACCACCTGAGTGGCTCTGCTTTCAACAAAATCTTAGTTGGTAGGACACTTGCCCTTGGGTTGAAATGTTATGGATTCTAATGTCACTTTTGAGATGTATTCTAGTGTGTTACCATATCATTACAGGACCATATCATCAATGATTATGTTTTTAACTGAGACATTAAAACCAGGGCTCTGGGGTAAAAGCAAGCAATTTCAAGGTGCTTTTCCTAAAAGGAGAAGAGCAAACTTTTAGGCATCCTATGCAATATTTATTCTTCAGCCAACAACTTAAAAAAGTAAAATAAATTACCTATGAAATGCAACTCTACAAATATTATAATTTTCCACCTGCTTTATTACCTATGTGAAACATACTGAGATTATGCATATGTATTTGCTAGCTTTCTGGTACCATCTGGTTTTTATCAGATCCTTGATAATTAAAATTTACGTGGAATTGGAACATGCAATGCATTAAAACATAGCAATTTACTATTTATATAGAATGCATTAAGAAATCATTACATGGGGACACCGCCTCTGTCTGTCAATGGAGTAGCAGTAATTCTGTGCTGCTCTTAGTTTTCTCTCTCTCCCCCCCAGATTAAATCTTGAATTTATAATTTTTAATTGCTGATTCTTGAAGGGGAGTAATATGTCTATGAGAAGTGGGAAGAATTTGCATGAATCTACTGACAGAGGGAATGGAAAAGGAAAGATGCCGAAGGAAAGATCTAATGAAATGCCACCATGGGCTGAAGATATTGTTTGGACATTGAATTTAATTCAAGAACAGAATACAGTAATTAAAGATCAACTGGAAAAGAATAATAATGAAATGAAGTTATTTCTGGGAAATCTTAAAGATGTGGAAACTCAAGTTACTAAACATGAAGAGGAATTGAAGTTATCCAAGCAGAAATTGTCTGAAACTACAACCCGTTTGCAAAAATATCATAAGATTATAGATTTAGAAACCAGGTCTCGCCAAAACAACATATGAATCGTTGGATTGCAAGAAGCAGCTGAAAATGGAGATTTAACAGTTTACTTTGGTAAGCTCTTTCATACTTTATTTCTGACTATTTTATCAAAGCCGCCTGCTATTGAAAGAGCACACAGACTTTAGAAATTTAAAAACTCAAGCAGACCAAGAATTATTTTGGTTTGTTTTCATCACTTTAAGATTAAAGATCAAATAATGTGGCAGGCAAGAAAACAGAGAGTTTTCAGATTTAACGAGTCTGAGCTCTGTTTTTATGAAGATTACCCGAAAGAAGTAATGGAACAAAGATTAAGATTTGTTTCGGTAATGAAACAAACATATGATAAGAAATTATTTCCAACTCTGAGATATCCAACAAGAATGAAAGTTTTCCTCCTAATTCTTCTCCACGTACTTTCTTCGACCCCAAAGCCGTGCTGGATTTTGTTCAGGCTATACCTGTCACCGTCACTGATGTTACTACCGAATGAACTATCTGAAAAAGCTGTTTGATTATTTGTATATTATTCATAGTTTAAAAAGATATATGAAGATATATGAAGGCTAATTGGATATTTTATTGAGAAATTAATAAAAGAGGATAAGAAAACCTGCTTATTATTATATTGTGGTGACCCATTTTCTGCGCAAGCGAACCGGCTCACAAATAGCCAGCACGCAGGGAGAGACTTTGGTAGTGCACCTCTGACGTCATTTCTGCCCGGAGAGGGCGGGTGCTAGGGATTAAATGCCAGCGCCACAAAGTTTGAATAAACTAGTCTCGAAACGACTTACCGACTGCGTGTTGTTGTCTCTCGCTCTGATGTAGTACATCACTACATTGGTGACCCCGACGGTCCAAACGGGATTTGGACCTAAGATGACCGACTCTTCATCTGTTCACGCAGTTTCGCTAAAACTGCCGATGTTCTGGACGCTGCGACTACGCGTGTGGTTTAGCCAAGCAGAAGCCCAGTTCCAGATTCGGCAGATATCTTCTGATTCCACACGTTACTACCACGTGGTGAGTGCCCTTGACCAGGAGACGGCCACCCAGGTTGCAGATTTCATACAGTTGCCCCGGAAGAAGGCAAATATGAAGCATTCAAAGCGCTGCTCATTAAGACTTTTGGCCTCTTACGTGAGTGGGGTGCCCGCCTGCTTCACCTGGACGGTTTGGGAGACAGGCTGCCATCAGCGTTGATGAACGAGATGCTGGCCCTGGCTGACGACACAAGCCCTGCCTCATGTTCGAGCAAGCGTTCCTAGAGCAGCTGCCCGAGGACATACATCTGCTGCTGGCTGATGCGGATTTCAGTGACCCTTGGAAGGTGGCGGCCTGGGCAGATGTGCTGTGGAAAGCCAAGAGGGAGAGCGTGGCGTCTGTCGGTCAGATTACCAGGCTACGCGCCCAACAGCAGACCAGACCAGGCCTGGCAGGGGGGCGCGCACAACACAGAGGTAGGAGTGAGGAGGACAGTGAACAGTGGTGTTTCTACCACCAGCGGTGGGGCACAGAAACCTGCCATTGTCGCCCGCCCTGCAAGGGCCAGGGCCAGGGTCAGCTGCCTCTAATGACTATGGCAATTGGCCACCAGGCCAGCCTCTTGTATATCTGGGACAAACAGTCGGGATGCCACTTCTTGGTCGACACCGAAGTGGAGATCAGCGTCTTGCCCCCAACGGGGTACGACACCCGCAACAGGAAGCTAGGACCCACACTGAGGGCCGCAAACGGCAGCACGATACAGACCTACGGCACCCGCACAGTGCAGCTGCAGTTCGGCACCAGCCGGTTCACGTGGGACTTCACACTGGCCGCGGTGGCCCAACCACTCCTGGGGGCGGACTTCTTGCGATCTCACAGCCTGCTGGTCGACTTGCAAGGGAAAAGACTGGTACATGCCGAGACTTTCCAGACGTTCTCCCTGGGTGAAGCCAAGTTGCCGGCCCCACACCTGGACTCCATCACGCTGTCGGACAACGAATTCACCAGAATCCTGGCGGACTTTTCATCGATTCTGGCACCGCAGTTCACGGCAGTCATGCCCAGACACGGGGTACAGCACCACATTCTGACCCATGGTCCACCCCTCCACGCCCGCGCACCAAGGCTCCCCCCGGAAAAGCTCCACCTGGCGAAGGAGGAATTCAAGAGGATGGAGGAATTGGGGATTGTACGGAGGTCCAACAGCCCATGGGCCTCCCCACTGCACATGGTGCCCAAAGCAGCCGGGGGTTGGAGACCATGCGGTGATTACCGCAGACTGAACGAGGCTACAACTCCAGACCGCTACCCCATGCGGCACATACAGGACTTTGCAGCAAACCTGCACGGGGCAAGAATCTTTTCCAAAGTAGACCTCGTCCGGGAGTACCATCAAATCCCGGTGCACCCTGAAGACATCCCCAAAACAGCACTCATCACCCCATTCGGCCTGTTCGAGTTCCTCCGAATGCCATTCGGCCTGAAGAATGCTGCACAGACGTTTCAGCAGCTAATGGATGCGGTGGGACGCAACCTGGGCGTTCATCTATTCTTGGCGTTCATCTATTTGGATGACATCCTCACAGCCAGCAGTAGTCGTCAGGAGCATCTGTCCCACCTCCACCAGCTCTACTCCCGCCTGAGTGATTTTGGCCTCACGATCAACCCAGCCAAATGCCAGTTCGGTCTTGATACTATTGACTTCCTGGGCCACAGGATTACCAAAGATGGGGCAACACCTCTGCCCGCCAAGGTAGACGCGATTCGCCACTTTGCCCAGCCCAACACGGTCAAAGGCCTGCAGGAGCTTGTTGGTATGGTGAACTTCTACCACCATTTCCTCCCCTCAGCAGCCCGTATCATGCGCCCTTTGTGCACCCTGATGTCGGGTAAAGGCAAGGACATTACTTGGGACGAGGAGGCCGCGGCTGCTTTTGTTAAAGCCAAGGAAGCCTTGGCACGCCTCATCGGCCGAGTTGGTGTACGGCGCGCCCCTGGCCGTCCCAGGAGAGTTCATACCAGCCCCAAGGGGACAAGAGGAAGAACCCGCAGCAGTCCTGGTCAGGCTACGCAAAAGGCTCGGCAACCTGGCCCCTGTACCGACTTCACAGCATGGACGGACCCCGACCCATGTACCCAAAGACCTGCAGGACTGTAAGTTTGTGTTTGTACAAAGGGGCGGACACCAGGCACCGCTACAGCGGCCGTACGAGGGGCCGTTCAGGGTGATCAACAACAACGGGTCCACGTACATTCTGGACATTGGGGGGAAAGAGGAGGTTTTAACGGTGGACCGACTCAAACTAGCCCATGTGGTCTTGGCGCAGCCGGTCAAGGTTCAGGTACCACGGTACAGAGGCGGACCTCCCAAACAGAGGCTGATCCGGACTGTGGACATTGGGGGGGGGGGGTGTATCGCCGGTTCTGGGGGGGGGTGTTATGTGGCGACCCACTTTCTGCGCAGGCAAACCGGCTCACAAATAGCCAGTGCACGGGGAGAGACTTTGGTAATGCGCTTCTGACATCATTTCCACCCTGAGTGGGCGGGCGCTAGGGATTAAATGCCAGCGCCATGAGGTTTGAATAAACTAGTCTCGAAATGACTTACTGACAGCGCATCATTGTCTCTCACTCTGTATGTAGTACATCGCTACAATATCCTATTGGATTTTTTTTGGAAAGAAGATTATGGCTCAAGTTTGACTGTTTAAATGGCAAGTTAGATATTTGACTGAGAAAAGAGGATAAAGGGATTTGTTCCTTTTATCTAATATTTGGTTTTGGTGTTTCTTTTTGTTGTTTCTTAATTTACTAACTGGTAGTTTTCCTTCCTATTAATAGGGTTTCTTTATATATATATATATATCCGGGAGGGTTTAGTTACTTATGATATTACTAATTAGTATTTCTGTAAAATTTAGTTCGGTTAAATATACTATTAACCCTTCTTTTTAAAATCTGTTTTATTATAGTGATATATAACTGAATTTAATAGTTTTCTTAGAGATTTAAAGCTTAATTTAAGATGGCGCTGGTTTTTCTCTTTAAGAGATTATATTATTTTGGTTCTTTTTTGTTTAATACATGACGGAATGTAAACACTTGCCTTTGCTGAGACGTTACTGTCTTTCTTGCAAGGTCATCTTATTTTTTGTGTACAGGCACTCGCTGGGGGGAGGGATGAGACCGACAGAGCAGCCCATGGCTTCGCATCTATCTTAGTTTGCTTGCCTTTTTTTGGGCTTTTGGGAGGGTGGGTGGATTTAGAGTTAGGAGTTTTTTTCCCATTGCGTGGTTCCGGAGCATGTGTGTTTTCTATATGGTTGTATTCCTCATCGCCATCTTTGATAATCCTGTATTGGTGTATTGGTATGTGCTCTGTGCATGTATAAAGAAAATTAGAATAAATTTATACTATGGCAGTCAAATGGATTAATGTAATAAGTTGGAATGTACGTGGTTGGAATCAACCTATCAAATGAAAAAAGACTTTTAAAATTATTAATCGATTCCAATCTGATATAATTTTTGCTCAGGAGACACATATCAAGGCGGGAGATCAAAATAGGATTTTTAGATGGTGGAATGGTCTGCAGTTCCATGCTACTTCGCAAAGTAAAACTAAGGGCGTATCTATCTTTATTAAATCTAATATATTCTCTCAAGAGGATGTTGAATCAGACTCTAATGGTAGATTTTTAATTGTTAAAGGAGTGATTTGTCATAGAAAGGTTGTTTTGGTTAATTTGTATGTTTCCAATTGAGATAATCCTTTTTTTTAAAAGAAGTATTCGCTTTATTGCCAGATTTAAATGAGTATATGTTAATAATGGGTGGGGATTTCAACTGTTTAAATCCTATGATTGATAAGAGTTCAACTAATCAGAGACTTCCAAACCGCTCTGCATCAGTTATCAACTCCTTTTTGATTGATTTTGAGTTGATCGAATTATGGAGGCATTTATACCCTGATAATAGAGAATATTCCTTCTTTTCGCATGTCTACAAAAATATTCGAGTATGGATTATATTATAATTGATCCCCACCTTTTGCCTAATGTTAAAAACTGTAAATATGACGCTATTGCTATATCTGATCATGCACCTTTGAGTTTGTCCTTTGAGTTTGACGATGTCATGTTTGTCCGTCCAACACGGCACGTCTCAGATTTTATTACAAAACTCTGATTTTATCGGTTTTATCGAAAGCCACATAAAAGATTTTTTTTCTTTTTAATGATATAGGAGGTATATCCAAATTAATTATTTGGGATACATTCAAAGCATTTTTATGTGGTCAGATTATTTCTTATTCAGCTAAACTCAAAAAACAGACAAAAGCAGAATTAGATAAAATTTCAAAACAAATTAAAGATTTAGATAATGTCTATGCGGTTTCCCCTAATATTGACTTATTTAAAACAAGGGTGGAACTTCAATCACAATATAATCTATTATTATCTCATCCAGTCGAAGGTTATCTACTTAAGTTAAACAGCCAATTTTATATATTTGGAGATAAAAATAATAAATTACTTGCATTTCAATTAAAATTGTATGGAGCCAAAAGGCAATTTTTGAAAATTCATAGAAAGGATGGTACCTTGGCTCGGGATATGAAGAAATCAATAAGATTTTCCAAGATTTTTATACTGAACTTCATAGATCTCAATCTTCAGTAGATTCTTCTGAAAAGAATGTGTTTTTACGAAAGATTGTTTTCCCTAAAATTTCTGCTGAAGATCAAAAAACTCTTGATGCCCAAATT
This sequence comes from Hypanus sabinus, assembly GCF_030144855.1. Lineage (NCBI taxonomy): Eukaryota > Metazoa > Chordata > Chondrichthyes > Myliobatiformes > Dasyatidae > Hypanus > Hypanus sabinus. The sequence continues at coordinate 44,327,148 of NC_082718.1, forward strand.
ACTGAGTCTGAAATCCATAAAGCTATTTTTTCAATGTAATCTGGTAAGGCCCCAGGACTTAATGGTTATCCTGTAGAATTTTATAACAAATTTGGAAAACTGCTTTCTCCATATATGTTGGAGATGTTTAAAGATTCTTTTGTGAAAAGTGACTTACCCTCTACTTTCTATGAAGCTTCTATTTCTTTACTCCTCAAAAAGGATAAAGATCCTACTGATCATGCCTCATACAGACCTATTTCATTACTGAATGTTGATGCTAAGATTCTCTCAAAGATAATGGTCAATTGGTTGGAGAGTCTTTTGGGTAAAATTATTTTTAAAGATCATACAGGCTTTATAAAGGGTCGTTATTCTTTTGCAAATGTTCAGAGATTATTTAATATTATATATTCGCCCTCTTCTAAAACTCCACAACATGTCATATTTTTGGATGCTGAAAAAGCATGGAAATGGAAATATTTACTTACTGTTTTAGAAAAATTTGGTTTTGGTATTAATTTTAATAATTGGATTAAAATGATATATAAAGCTCCTGTTACTACTGTTGTCACCAATAACTAGGTTTCCTCTTTTTCAGCTATCACGGGGGACAAGACAAGGTTGTCCATTAAGTCCTTTGTTATTGAGCTTAATATTAGAACCCTTTGCTATTGGTCTTCGTGAAGCTAGAAATATTCATGGGATTTTTATGAATGGGACCATGCATAAGATCCCTCTTTATGCTGATGATTTATTGGAATATATACCTAAGCCTGAAGAATCTATTCCTGCTTTGCTAAAATTATTTGACAAATTTGGAGATTTTTCAGGATATATAATAAATTTTAGTAAAAGTGAATTACTTCCTTTAAATGAAGTTGTCTCTAAATATGACAATATTCCTTTCAAAGTTACGGCTTCTTCTAGATATTTAGGTGTCAGAATCACAAAAAAATATAAGGATCTTTATAAAGCCAATTTTCCTCCTTTAATGGACTCTATGAAGTACTTATTTAGTAAATGGAGCCCACTTACATTTTCACTTGTTGGTCATATTCATATAGTTAAAATGATGATTTTACCAAAATTTTTATATTTATTTCAGAATATTCCTGTCTTTCTGACTAGGACATTTTTTGATCAGATTGACTCTATCTTTCTATCTTTTATTTGAGCTAATAAAAGACCAAGGATCAGTAAAATCTTTTATAAAAGTTGAAAAAGGACAGAGGTCTCACTTTGCCTAATCTAAGAATGTATTATTGGGCTGTTAATTTGTTACATATGTCCTTTTGGTTATATTGGGGTGATAGAAATGACTGGCCAGTCTGGGTAGACCTGGAACTGAGAGCTGTGAAACAGTTTTATTTAACTTCATTATTAGGAGTTGCTCTACCTATACAATTAGCTAAAGTTGCTAATTTAAATTTATATTCTGTGGCTAAGCACTCTTTACAAATTTGGCTCCAGTTCCGCAATTTTTTTAAGCTTAAAAAAATTAAACTTTGTAGTATAATTTATCATAATTACTTTTTTAAACCTTCCTGGAGTGATCCAATTTTTTTACTTTGGAAAAATAAAGGTATTAAGTTTTTTTTGGACTTATTTAAAGAAGGCAGATTGATGTCTTTTGAACCATTAGTCAATAAATATTCTCTTTCATATTCACACTTTTTACAATATCTTCAAGTTAGACTTTTTTACAAAAATATTTAAGTAATTTTCCTTATATATTGGTGGCTGACTTGTTAGTCACTATTATGAAAATGAACCCCTTGATGAAAGGTTCTACTGGAAGAATTTATAATTTATTATTACAATGGGATAAGTGTCCTTTACTTAAGATTAAACAGGATTGGGAGAGAGAACTCAATTTGACTTTTATATGGCAGGTTTGGATGCGGATTTTGAAATTGGTTAACTTTTCTTTGGTCTGTGCTAGTCATTCACTGATTCAATTTAAAATTGTACATCGTTACCATTGGACAAAAGAGAGACTTTCTAAAATATTTCCCAATGTTGACAAGTATTGTGATAGATGTAAAACTGAGATAGCTACACTGACACATATGTTCTGGTCATGTTCTATATTAAAACCGTTCTGGAAGTCAGTCTTTTTGACAATTTCTAAAGCACTTAGAATCAACTTACAACCTAATAAATTGACTGTGCTTTTTGGAATAATTTCTCAAAATATTCATGGTATTTTTCTGTCTGACCAACATGTTATTGTGTTTGTTACATTGATAGCTAGGAAGGCCATTTTGTTGAAATGGAAGGATATATTAGCTCCTACTTTGTCACAACGGTTCTCTCAAGTGATGCTGTGTCTCAGTTTGGAGAAAATTAGAAGTTGAACCTTTGAACCCTTATTTGATTTTGAGAAGAGATGGGGCTCATTTGCTCATTACTATCATTTCAGTTAACTGAAAGATTTCCTCCACGATCTAAGTGTAAATTTTGTTTCGATATTTTTTTTCTTCTTGTTGGCGGTTTGATGTTTATTTTTAGAAGCTTTCTGTATGACGCATGGCTCCAAGGTTGTACCTCCAATGGGTTATTTTTCTCTTTCACTTTTCTTGCTTAGTAAGGTTTTTTTTTAATTCACAAAAATTTTCAATCTTTAAGATAATTTTTTTGAGGCATTGTAAGTGTTGTTACTTCGATGTACCTGTGTATTTTTGAATAATAATAATAATAAAAATATTTGAAAAGAAAAGAAATAATTACATAATTGGGCATCATGGTAGCATAGCAGCTAGTGCAACACTATTACAGTGTGGGGAGTCGGAGTTTGGAGTTCAGTCCCAGTGCCCTCTGGAAGGAGTTTGTACACCTTCCTCGTGGAATGTATGCGTGTTCCCCGGAGATCCAGCTTCCTCCCACAGTCCGAGTTTGTACTGAGTAGGTTGATTAGACATTGTAAATTGCCCCACGATTGGATTAGGGTTAAATTGGGGTTGTCAGGGATTGCTGGGTGGGTTAAAGAGCTAGAAGGGCCTATTCTGCATGGTATCTCTAAATAAATAAATTGTATTACCAAAATAAAGGCCAATAATTCATGTTTTAGACAGTTCACAAATTAATTGAAATGGTAAGAAACTAACAGGTGGCTGAATGTATTGGGGAGGGGAAACCGGAGTGAGAGACTGTGACAGGACTGATACATGCACAGTCAAGAGGGAAATATGAATAGCATTATTCTAGAGCACAGTCCAGTGCTCTTTCCACGTGTTCAATGGGAGTTAATTTTATGCATTGATTTAGCAGTCAGGTACAGTTTGGAAGAATTAAATACTTTACCTCTTGTGTGACCTTGTAAAACTTCAGGCAGTGAGATGTAAAGCTGCATGAGGGGAGATGTTTGCACTTGCATTTTCAGTCCAAATGCAGTTGCCACTTGAAGGAACATGGAAGACTGTTGAAATATTATTATATCAGCTGTAAAAAGAGAAACAGATAAACATTTTGTTAGTTTTGTTGCTATTTATTTAGTGAGTGAAACAAGATTATTTTCTTTTACCTGTTCTAAGGGGAAGACCAACTTTATTCCCATCAGAGTAAACACTACCATCACTAGTAAGTGTATAACGGCTCTACACAAAAGAGAGAGAAGAAAAGGAATATTTGTTTTGTAATTTCTGAAACACACCACAAACAGAAACGATATGATTAAATAGAATTATATATTTTCACCTGTTGGTTGGAGAGTACCACACGATGTAAACACGTCTCTTTGAATGCAATTTGACATGGCCTCACTTCAATCACTACATTCCATGCATTTGTCTCTGCGTAAAACTATAAAACACAAAAACATGTATTCTGTCAAGTTGATATGTGAGTTAATATATTATTGACTCCAAACTCTGAACAAATCCAAATTTCAGCATCTTAATTAAATTTGTATGAAGTTTAAAGCTTATAAATCATTTTTACTGTACTTTTATAAAATGCGTTGTAGTGCAATTGTCTATGTGGAAATAATTAAGAATTTTGAATTTAGTGAAACTGTTATTTATTTTAAAAGAGGCAATTCGATGGTAATACTTAATTCAAATATTTCTCACCCTAATTTGTTCTTTCCCATAAATGTGGTTTTTACTTTCCATTAGTGTATTCATGCCTCTCGCCACAACCACTCAAAGTGACATAACTTGTTGCAGTTTAATTTCCTCAAATTAAAGAAGTTTCTCCTCAATTTCCCTGGTTTTATTAATTATTTCCTCATAGTTAGGAATTAGTCATGGATTTCCTGTCAGGATTACTTTCCTAAGGTTTGATTATACACAAATATACATGCACAAGAATATACATACATGAAAGGATACTATATCTTGCTTGCATCCTCGATGCATGCCAGAATTTTACACATTATTAAAACTATTTAATGTATATTTTAAGTTTTTTGTTGTTAAATATGCATCTACTGGACACGTGATTTTCACTCCCTGTAGGCACTGGAAATTCAGAAATAATAAAGGTAACCCCCCCTTTGTTCCTTAAAGGTATGCTCCGCTGCCTAAGTAATCAAAATTGAGCATAAATAGATGGAACTTTGCCTAATTTTGGACACATCTTGCCTTATTTTCCTGCCTCCCTAATAGCACGAGAAATGAGATCTTACGTACAACAACAGCATAGTAAGAGCAATCTCCTTTCATTGTGTAATATTTATTATCAAATGTTGTTATGTGAGATCCCTCTTCAATTTTGCATCTTCCAGGGCAGCTGATGTCTGAACAGTTCCACATTCCACTATGACAAATACTAATAAAGAAAAATGTAACCATTAGAAAGTTAGCAAATAATTCAGTGCTTTTATATGAAAAATCTGAGATCTGATGTAATTACCATGTATGACAAGAAGTGTTTCTTATTTGTCCAGGTTCATAAATCTTTCCACCATATTCACAAGGACACGCACTTTTTTTGATGCACCAACCCGATCCTCTTATGTCATCGAGGACAGTGCCTGGGTTGGATAAAATAAGTAAACAATGGCATCTTGGTCCAACAGAGAGTCTGGCTTTCTCTTCAATTGAGAATAATTGTGGCCGTTGTTATTGCAACTGAGAGGAAGGTTGGCATTTTATCAAAGCTTCCAGACTATTTTAAAGTTCAGTAATAAATTTCCTGATAAGTTACAAACAAAAGAAAATTGTCCTATCGAAGAGTCTTGGCCCAAAACATCAACGGTACTTTTTTTCCATAGATGCTGTCTGGCTTGCTGAGTTCCTTCAACATTTTGTGTGTGTTGATAAGTTACAACACTATTTTTGTGTAGAACTTAAATCTTATTGTGAGTAGGCACTGATTTTTTTGAAGTCGCAGTCTCTGCTCATTCTGATTTTACTCATCATATTAGTGGATTTATGGCCAAATTTGCCGATGATACAAAGATAGGTGGAGGAGCGTGTAGTTTTGAGGAAACTGAGAGCCTGCAGAAAGACTTAGATAGTTTAGAGGAATGGGCAAAGAAGTGGCAAATAAAATACAATGTTGGAAAATGTATGGTCATGCACTTTGGTAGAAGAAATAAATGGGCAGACTATTATTCAGATGGAGAGAGAATTCAAAATGCACAGATGCAAAGGGACTTGGGAGTCCTTGAGCAGGCTACCCTAAAGATTAACCTCCAGGTTGAGTTGGTGGTGAAGAAGGTAAATGCAATGTTGGCATTCATTTCTAGAAGGCATAGAATATAAGAGCAGGGATATGATGTTGAGGTTCTATAAGGCACTCATGAGACCACACATGGAGTATTGTGTGCAGTTTTGGGCTCCTTACTTTAGAAAGGATATACTGACTTTGGAGGGGGTTCAGAGAAGATTCAGGAGAATGATTCAAAGAATGAAAGGGTTACCATATGAGGAATGTCTGGCAGCTCTTGGGCTATATTCCCTGGAGTTCAGGAGAATAAGGAGGAACCTCATAGAAACAATCTGTATGTTAAAAGGCCTGAACAGATTAGATATGGCAAAGTTATTTCCCATAGTAGGGGAGTCTAGGGCAAGAGGGCACGTCTTCAGGATTGAAGGACATCCATTTATTAGAGAAATGCAGAGAAATTACTTTAGTCAGAGGGTGGTAAATCTGTGGAATTTGTTGCCATGAGTGGCTGTGAAGGCTAAGTCATTGGGTGCATTTAAGGCAGAGATAGATAGGTTCTTGATCAGCCAGGACATCAGAGGGTATGGGGAGAAGGTAGGGGAGGGGGATGACTGGAAGAATTGGATCAGCCCATGATTGAAAGGCGGAGCAGACTCAATGGGCTGAATGGCCTACTTCTGCTCCTATATCTTATGGTCTTATATCAACTTTCAGGTATGTTCCCAGTTGAATTGCTTGCTATCTTTAAAGAGAATGTGGCAATGATACCAATTAGCCCACTATAAGTAGTATGGGCTGTACATCAATTACATGCAGTGTATATTTATCTATAGCAACAGTGTAACCTATCTTGAGTGATAATGTCTGTCAGTCTTTACTAACCATCAAAACAGACAAATGGAATATAATTTAACCAAAGGTCTACATCTCTAAAAGCATAACTTTTCCTCAACAGGATGCTTGATTTATGTGTTATTATGAATGACTGAACATTTATTATTTCTTTAGCAACACACACAAAATGCTGGAGGAACTCAGCAGGCCAGACAGCATCAATGGCAAGGACCACAACTGACGTTTCAGGCCGAGACCCTTCATCAGAACTGGAGAAAAAATATGATGGGTCAGAGTTAGAAATTGGGGGGAAAGGAGGAAGAAACACAAGCTGATAGGTGAAACCAAGAGGGGGGAGCGGTGAAGTAAAGAGCTGGGAAGCTGATTGATAAAAGAGATACAGGGCTGGAGAAGGGGGAATCTGATGGGAAAAGACAGAGGGCCATGGAAGAAAAAAAAGGGGGAGGAGAACCAGAGGGAGGTGATGGGTAGTTAAGGAGATGAGGTGAGAGAAGGAAAAGGAAATGGGGGAATGGTGAGGAGTGGGTTGCAATTACTGGAAGTTTGAGAAATTGATGTTCATGCCATCAGGTTGGAGGCTAACCAACCAGAATGTAAGATGTTGCTCTCCAACCTGAGTGTGGCCTCATTGTGACAGTACAGGAGGTCATGGACTGACATGTCCGAATGGTAATGGGAAGTGGAATTAAAATGGCTGGCCACTGGGAGATCCCGCCTTTTCTGGCGGACAGAGCGTAGGTGTTGAATTTTTTTTAGATAGTTACCTTTTGGGCATTCGCAAGTATTCACACATCTGTCACATTGTTGCTGTGTTTCTGGGTCGGAGCAAGAGGGTACACACAGAGCGCCGCATTCCTTGTAGAGTTGGTTTCCAGGACAACTAGGGATTACTGGTTAGACAAGTTATACGTTTGTGTAAATCTCAGAATGCTTCAAGAATAGGGTTATATATTTCAGCATTAATATTACATATTTATTGATTTAACTCTTACCACATGCAACCTTTGATCTCCATTGTTCCCAAAAGTTCTGCAGGGGGTCTTCATATTCACTATAAACAATAAAGACTTTTAATAAATGAGTCACATTATTAAAGTATTTTTTCTTTATCTGAAATGTGTTATTTCTATCATTTATACTGTATATAATTTCATTGTTTCTCAGTGGTTTTAATTAAGTGATTATTCCACAGGATTCAGGACCAGTCCCGCCATTTGCAAGCTTTCATCATGTTATGCCATCAAGTTGATGGCACTTACTTTCTATCTATCTATCCATCCACCTACATACAGCATGGAACAGATCTTTCTGGCTCTTCATAAGAACATGTGAAATAGGAGCTGGAGTAGGGCATCTGGCCCATCGAGCCTGCTCCACCATTCAATAAAATCATAGCTGATCTAGCAATAGACTCATCTTACCACAGAACTCAGCATGCCCCAAGTTAACCCCAGTCTATTCACAGAACAATTTACAATGACCATTTAATATACCAACTGTCGGGTCTTTGGACTGTGGGAGAAAACTGGAGGACCCAGAAGAAACCAATGCAATCACAGGGATAACGTACAAACTCCTAACAGATAATAGCCAGAATTGAACACGGGTCACAGTTACTGTAAAATGTTGTATAACCACTTCACTACCGTGCTGCCCCAGTTACTTATTATGTTGGACTCACGGTAGGTAATGTATGGCTCTTTTAAGCTTAATTCCCAATATTTGAGGGAATCATCAGATAGTCTGTAAGATTCTGTCTGAAGAGAGAGTTGTTTTTCACAAGCACTTCCATTGTTTCCATTGCTAATGGATTAGGCAGTCCATCCAAGTTATTGATACCTGACTCAGTTTGAGTGATGCAGGCACTCTGTGTTCTGTCATATATCTACAGCACAGGAAATGCCGAATATGTACTTACCTTAGAAATTACCCAGGGTTGCCAATAGCCCTCTATTTTTCTGAGCTCTATGTAGCCATCCAGGAGTCTCTTAAAAGACCCATCATACCCGCCTCCACTGGCAGCCCATTCCACTTACTCACCACTCTCTGCTTAAAAAAACATATCCCTGACATCTCCTCTGTACCTACTCCCAAGCACCTTAAAACTGTGCCCTCTCATGCTAGCCATTTGAGCCCTGGGAAAAAGCCTCTGACTATCCACACGATTAATGACTGTCATCATGTTATACACCTCTATCAGGTCACCTCTCATCCTCTGCCTCTCCAAGGAAAAAAGGCCGAGTTCACTCAACCTGTTCTCACAAGGCATGATCCCCAATCCAGGCAACATCCTTGTAAGTCTCCTCTGTGCCCTTTCTATGGTTTCCACATCCTTCCTGAGGTGAGGTGACCAGAACTGAGCACAGTACTCCAAGTGCGGTCTGACCAGGGTCCGATATAGCTGTAACCTCTTGGCTTCTAAACTCAATCTCACGATTGATGAAGGCCAATGCACCATATGCTTTCTTAACCACGGAGTCAACTTGCGTAGCAGCTTTGAGTCTCCAATGAACCTGGACTCCAAGATCCCTCTGATTCTCCACACTGCCAAGAGCCTTACCATATTCTGTCATCATATTTGACCGACCAAAATGATCCACCACACACTTATTTGTGTTGAAATCCATCTGCCACTTCTCAGCCCAGTTTTGCATCCTATCAATGTCCCGCTGTAACCTCTGACAGCACTCCACACTTTCCACAACACCCCCAACCTTTGTGTTATCAGCAAATTTACTAACCCATCCCTCCACTTCCTCATCCAGGTCATTTATAAATATCATGAAGAGAAGAGTAAGGGTCCCAGAACAGATCCCTGAGGTACACCACTGGTGACTATCTCTATACAGAATATGATCCATCTATAACCACTCTTTGCCTTCTGTGGGCAAGCCAGTTCTGGATCCACAAAGCAATTTCCCCTTGGATCCCATGTCTCCTTACTCTCTGAATAAGCCTTGCTGAAATCCATACACACTACATCTATGGCTCTATGTTCATCAATGCGTTTAGTCACATCCTCAAAAAATTCAATCAGGCTCATAAGGCATGATCTGCCTTGGACAAAGCCATGCTAATTATTCCTAATCATATTATGCCTCTCCAAATTTTCCTAAATCCTGCCTCTCAGGATCTTTTCCACCAACTTACCAACCACTGAAGTAAGACTCACTGGTCTATGATTTACTGGGCTAACTCTGCTCCCTTTCTTGAAGAATGGAGTGATATCTGCAATCCTCCAATCCTCCAAAACATCTCCCTTCCCCATTGATGATGCAAAGATCATTGCCAGAGGTTCAGCAATCTCCTCCCTCGCTTCCCACAGTAGTCTGGGGTACATCTCATCCAGACCCGGTGACTTATCCAATTTGATCTTTTCCAAAAGCTCCAGCACACCCTCTTTCTTAATATCTACATGCTCAAGCTTTTCAGTCTGCTGTAAGTCATCCCTATAATCACCAAGATCCTTTTCTGTAGTGAATACTGAAGCAAAGTATTCATTAAATACCTCTGCTATCTTCTCCAGTTCCATACACAGTTTTCCACTGTCCCACTTGATTGGTCCTATTCTTTCTCATTTTATCCTCTTGCTCTTCACATACTTGTAGTATGCCTCAGGGTTTTCCTTAATCCTGTCCACCAAGGCCTTTTCATGGCCCCTTCTGGCTCTCCTAATTTCTTTATTAAGCTCTTTCCTGCTAGCCTTATAATTTTCTGGATCTCTATCATTACCTAGTTTTTTTAACCTTTTCTAAGCTTTTCTTTCCTTCTTGACTAGATTTATAACAGCCTTTGTACACCATGGTTCCTGCACCCTACCATCCTTTCCCTGTCTCATTGGAACGTACCTATGCAGAACTCCATGTAAATATCCCCTGAACATTTGCCACATTTCTTTCATACATTACCCTCTGAACTCCTGTTCCCAATTTATGCTTCCAAGTTCCTGCCTGATAGCCTCATATTTCCCCTTCCTCCAATTAAATGCTTTCCTAACTTGTCTGTTTCTATCCTTCTCCAGTGCCATGGTGAAGGAGATAGAATTGTGACCACAATCTCCAAGATGCTGTCCGACTGAGAGATCTGACACCTGACCAAGTTCATTTCCCAATACCAGATCAAGTACAGCTTCTCCACTTGTAGGCTTATCTACATGTTGTGTCAAGAAACCTTCTTGAACACACCTAACAAACTCCATCCCATCTAAGCACCTCCCTCTAGGAACATGCCAAATGATATTTGGGAAATTAAAATCTCCCACCACGACAACCCTGTTATTATTACATCTTTCCAGAATCTGTCTCCTTATCTGCTCCTCAATGTCCCTGTTATTATTGGCTGGTCTATAAAAAACACCCAGTAGAGTTATTGACCCCTTCCTGTTCCTAACTTCCACCCACAGAGACTCTGTAGACAATCCCTCCATGTCTTCCTTCTTTTCTGCAGCCATGACACGATCTATGATCAACAGTGCCACGCCCCACCTCTTTTGCCTCCCTCCCTGTCCTTCTGAAACATCTAAAACCCGGCACTTGAAGTAGCTATTCCTGCCCGTGAACCATCCAAGTCTCTGTAATGGCCACAACATTGTAGCTCCAAGTACTGATCCATGCTCTAAGCTCATCTGCTTTGTTCAATATACTACCGGTACTTGCATTAACAAAGACACATCTTCACCATCGGTCTGAACGTGTTCCCACTCTATCACCAGCCCCTCTTCCCTCTCGCAGTGTCTCCAAGCTTTCGCTATTTGTGAGCCAACCACCTTTTCCTTCGTCTCTTCAGTTTGATTCACACCCCTCAGCAATTCTAGCTTAAACTCTCCCTGATTGCCTCAGCAAATCTTCCTGCCAGGATATTGCTCCCCCTGGGATTCAAGTGCAACCCGTCCTTTTTATGCAGGTCACACCTGCCCCAAACGAGGTTCCAATGTTCCAGAAATCTGAATCCCTGCTCCATGCTCCAATCCCTCAGCCATGCCAATATCCTCCACCTCACTTTATTCCTATACACACTGTCATGTGGCACAGGCAGTAATCCCAAATTGACTACATTTGTGGTCCTGCTTCTCAACTTTGTTCCTAACTCCTTGTAGTCTGCTTTCAGGACCTCCTCCCGTTTCCTGCCTATGTCATTGGTATCATTAGGTACCACGACCTCTGGCTGTTCTTCCCACTTCAGGATATTGTGGACGCGATCCCCGACCCTGGGACCTAGGAAGCAAACTACCATCTGTACTTCTTTCTTGCATCCACAGAATCGCCTGTCTGACCCCCTAACTATAGATTCCCTGCTGCCATTCCCTTCCTTTCCCTACCCATATGAGCCACAGGGCCAAACTCTGTGCCAGAGGCACGACCACTGTTGCTTCCCCCAGGTAGGTGCCTCCCCAAAAGTAGCCAAGCAAGAGTACTTATTGTCAAGCGGGACAGCCACAGAGTTTCTCTCTAGAATCTGAGTCTTCCTCTTCCCTCTCCTGACTGTCTCCCCAAGCCCCGGAGTGACCACCTGCCTATAGCTTCTATCTATCATCTCCTCTCTTTCCCTCACCAGACGAAGGTCATCGAGCTGCATCTCCAGTTCCCTAACATGGTTCCTAAGGAGCTGCAGCTCGATGCACCTAGCACAGATGTGGCCGTCCGGGAGGCTGGGTATCTCCCGGACTTGCCACATCTGACACCGAGTACACCACGCTAGCCTCACACAGATCCCGTCTGTATTCTACACAGATAACCTACCTCGCCTCGACCTGTTAACAGCTAAGCCCCCTTGAGCCAAAGCCTTCCTACTCTGTCTCCCTCTACTCAGTTGACTGCTCTATAAGGTGTCTCCTTTTAAACTCTTCTCGCTGTTCTCACTGGCTGACGTCCATGCGCTTGCATAGACGTGCCCTGATCAAACCGCTGAAGAAATAACCCACATGAACATACAGGGGTTGTGACCACAAGGACTTGGTATTATATATGGTAAGCCCATTCTCCTAGAACTTTTCAAGAACTTTTGTGAAGCTTGCTTTTCTACTCCCTCTTTAATACTTACACCTTTCTAGAGCTTTGTGTCCTTCCTGACTTTTGCTATGAAGTTATACGGGATAATTTTATCTCATTCTGGGATAAGGGGAGGGATTTCAACCCCCCCCCCCACCAGCATTGGTGTAGACTGTAGAAGTTCTCTTGTCACGTGAAGCATATGCACTGATGAGCCCAATGTGCCAATTCCATCCTAAAATGAACCAGAATACACGAGTTCACCTATCCTTCAAGGATAGTTGTTGAATCCCGGTCTGGGTCATTTTTGTTAGTAAGAACTCTCTTCAGATCTGACCCTCCAAACGAAGGCATACTGACAACCTAGTCCTTTATACTGGATGCCACGGCCCTTTATGTTTCATTCAATATCAATATGAGTTCCCAATTATTCTGTGTCTCAAATATCATAATGCAAAGTGGAGGATGCTTACATGGCTTCAAAGGTTTCAAAGGTACATTTAATGTTAGAGAAATGTATGCAATATACATCACTGAAATACTTTTTCTTCACAACCATCCATGAAAACAGAGGAGTGCCCCAAAGAATGAATGACAGTTAAATGTTAGAACCACAAAGCCCCCCCCCACCCCAGCTCCCCCCCCACTGGTAAGCAGCAGCAAAGCAACAATACCCCCTCCCCCACCAGCAAAAAAAATCAGTACTCCCCACCTAGCACTCCAACATAAGCAAGGCAACAGCAAAGACTTAGGCTTGCAGTACCCCAAGGACTACTCGTTCACCCAGTATTCAACATACCACAGGCTCTCTCTCTCTCCTAATAAGGGAAAAAGAGATGTCTATGTTTCACAGTGAGAGGGGAGACATATCTAACAACACTGATCTACAATGTTAAAAGTCCGTTGTGTTGCTTTTTCCGAGCTCTGTGCCCAATGAACTCAAGTCTCTGGGCACATCGCCAGCAGCCAGCTCACTGCTTTCGATCTTCTATCTCCCATGGCACACTGAATTCCTGAAAGGCACCGATCTTTGGTTCACCTGCCTCCAGAGCCACAGAATCCTGGAATTTGGAAGATGTTCTCCTAGGCTGCATCTTTGGCTTATCGGATAATGGCCAGTCGTGAAACCCCGAGAGCGAACCTTTGAAGGGTTTTATTCTGGCTGGAGCTTTGTGACCAGTGGTGTTTTGCTGGGATCTATGCAGGATTTGTGATATATATTAATGACATGGATGAAAATGTAAATATGTGGATTGACATAATGGGTGGATTTACAAATCACACAATGATTGTGGAGTTGTGGGCATGTAGAAGGTTGTTAAAAGGTACAGCAGGATACAGATATGACTTGGGATTAGCTTAGATGGGCATCTTGGTGGACATGGACATTGGGCCAGCAGTCCCATTTCTGTGCTGTATTACTCTCTGACTCCATGACATCCTAAGCCTCTGAAGGTGGGGTTAACAATGCTCAAGTCACCACCTTTGGATAGGAGAAGGATAAAAATACTTTGAGACAAAATTATTAGCTTTGCCAATGACAATGCCATCAAAGTTTGTAATAATAATAACATTTCTCAATGCACAGTGAAGCCCATTGTAACAGGATTACATTCTCAACTTTGACATAATAACAATTGATAACTTAATGAAATAATTACCTTGTCACAGGTTGATTTGTACATTGCCTGGATAGCTCTTCGAAAGTGTCACATGCATATTCTTGCTTATTTCCACGAGCACAAACATCCTTTTTACACAATTCCAGGTATCCTCCAGTTAAGGAAAACGTATCAAGACATGTGGAAAAGTACAATGATATGGGAGGTAGGCAGCTCTGAAAGTGGAAAAGCAGAAGGGAGAATGAGAAACTACGATCTTGTCCTTCATTCTGTGGTTTTTATTGACACTGAAGTGGTCCTTTCCAAAGAAGAATTCACTGATACATATCTTTAAAAGTCATATATAACAAATTATTATACCATGATGCAGTGATTGCAGTATGCCATTTATGCTCAGTTTGACTGACAAGGTTCAAAATTTGAAGTAAATTATTACCAGAATATATATATATATATATATAACGTTGAGATTCATCTGCTTACAGACAACCACAAAACAAAAGACCTTTCAGCTCCAGAATATTTTGACAACAAAGATGTATAATGACAAGGTGCTGTTCATTGACAACAGCTCAGCATTCAATACTATCATGCTCCTGAAACTAATCACTAACCTCCAAGCTCTTGGGCCTCAGTTATTCCCTGCGCAACTGTATCCTCAATTTCCTCATGTGCAGACTGCAGTTAATACACTTTGGCAACATCATCTCCTCAACACTCACCATCAGCACAAGGGCACCAAAGTGATGAGCACTTAGTCCCTGGCTCTACCACTTCATACTTATGCCATTCTTAAGTTTACTGACAACACCACTGTTGATGCCAAATCAAAAGTGGTGATAATTGGCAGATTGAAGATCTGGTTGGGTACTGTCACAATAACTACCTCTCCCTCAATGTTAGCAAAACCAAAGAGCTGATTATCAGCTACAGGTGGAAGAAGTTGAAGGTCCATGAGACAGTCCTCTTTAGGGGAACAGAGGTGGGGTATGTCAGTAGCTTTAACTATCTTGGCACGGAAGCTCCCCGACTTTCTTAGAAGTTTGTGTAGATTCGGCGTGTCACCAAGAACTTTGACAAACATCAGCAGATGTGCAGTGGAGAGCATCCTATCTGGTTGGATCATGACCTAGTATGGAAACACCAGTACCCGGGAATGGAAAATGCAACACAAAGTGATTGATACAGACCAGTTCATCCCAGGCAAAGTCTTCCCCACCATTGTGCACATGTACATGGAAGGCTGTCAATCGAAACGAGCATACATCATCAGAGGACTCCGTCATCCAGGCAATGCCCTCTTCTCCTTACCACATTGGGCAGGAGGTATAGAAGACCTAGGTCCCATGCCACCATGATCAGGAACAGTTATATCCCTACAACCTTGCTAAACTGCTGTGGATGACTTCAATCTTCTATAGATGACTGAATAATTCCTGTGAGCTGAACTGACTCTGCAAACTGCAGACTCACTTTTATGGACTCCTTAAAATTTATGTTCACAATATTAGTTATTTAATTTGCGCAGTGTGTCTTCTTTTAAATATTGGTTGTCTGTCAGACTTTGTTCATGTATAGTGCTTTGTAAATTCTATTGTATTTTCCTTTTCCCTGTAAACACTTGCAAATAAATGCAAGATAGTTTATGGTGACATGTAGATACTTTGATAACAAATTTACTTTGAAGTTTGAATAGCAACTCTTTTTGTGCACTGTATAATTCAGTTTCAGTAAAAGTATGACATATTAGGGAACTGAAGACTTGCACATCGATCATGATGTGTGCTTTTTCTTACACTAGGTCCTGTGTATGTGTGGCATCTAGCACACAAGAGCCTGGTGTTGTGCAGTGGTAAGCCAACAACATTTAATATTTGTCTGACACTCATTGTTCTTCAACTGCGCATTCATGGTCTCTGCTGTCCTTGGTCCATACATGCAGAAGGCAGCTTTAACTGCGCCTGTCTTGCCCACTTCTCTGTCTCTTTGAAATAGGTTCAAAGCTGATTCTGGAAACCCAGCTCAGTTGCATCCCTTTATGAAGTTTATTTATCTAACTGCTCAGGAAAGAAACCATCTCCCACCTCAGCCCAAAGCTAGCAATCCTTACATGATGACCCTGAGTCAGCAATCTGCTGTTCGAGTGATCCAGTCTTCATGCTTCCTACTCTCACCATCCTCCACATATAACCTACCCAAAGGTCACGGACTCCACATTCTCATCGCTACCAAATGCAACCTCTAACTCCACGCTGCACCTTGGGCTACAAAGGCCATGACACGCTGATCCCTGGCTCATTGATTTGCTCTAATCCCTGACTCTGATTACATGTACAAAGGAAAGCATGGGAGTCTGCAAGAAACACCATTTCCAGAGGACACATTGCTGGTGGCCACCCATTTCAATTCTACTTCCCATTCGCATTCTGATATGTCAGTCCATGGCCCTCTTACAGCCACGATGAAGCCGCATTCAGGTTGGAGGAGCAACACCTTATATTCCATCCGGGTAGCCTCCAACCTGATGGCTTGAACATCGATTTCTTGAACTTCTAGTAATTGCCTCCATCCCCCTTCGCCATTCTCCTTTCTTGTTTCCCTCTCACACCTTTTTCTGTACCTGTCCATCACCTCCCTCTGGTGTTGCTCCCCATTCACTCTCTTCCATGGTCTTCTGTCCTCTCCAGTCAGATTCCCCCTTCTCCAGCCCTTCATCTCTTTCACTTATCAACTTTCTAGCTCTTTACTTCACCTCATTCCCCTCTCCCGTTTTCATCTATTACCTGCCAACTTGTAATTCTTCCTCCTCCCCCCCCCCACCCTCTTAATCTGACTTGTCAGCTTTTTTCCAGTCCTGATGAAGGATCTCAGCCTGAAGAGTCGACTGTTTATTATTCCCATCCATAGATGCTGCCTGACCTGCTGATCTTCTCCAGCACATTGCGTGTATTGCCCATTCAAAGCATAATGTCTTGGTCCTTGTGAACTATTGAATATTACAGCAATGCCCTCTCCTATAAAATATTCATTGGCTCTTTAAAGGCTGACAGGCATCAGACAGAAATTTGCCAGAAATTTCCATTTGAATCATTCATGTCCAGACATCTCTCATCTGTTTTAAAGATGTACTGACCAGTCTATTTACCACATTCATAATTATAAACAGAGTCAGAAATGAAGAGAGTGTTTATAATTTCAGTAAGCAATTGTTTAGCAGAATTTAGTTGATTATCAAACCTTACCTTAGCTGCTGTGCATGTTGAAGGTGTTGGCTTGTCACTAACACAGACTTGGCCTAGAACATCCAGCTGATTGGCAATGATAGTGTTATATAAGGCATCGTTAGAATCTGCACAGACAAAAAAGGAATATACGCTATGAGATTATGGGGTGACGACCTACTTCAGTTCTATTTCCCATTCCCATTCCAACGCATCAGTCCATGGCGTCCTCTATTGCCGCAATGAGATCACACTCTGGTTGGAGGAGCAATACCTTGTATTACATCTGGGTAACCTCCAACCTATTATGAACATCGATTTTTCAAACTTCTGGTAATTGCCCCCCCCCCCCTTCATCGAAACCCATTCCTGTTTCCCTTACCTGCCCATCACCTCCCTCTGGTGCTCCTCCCCTTCCCTTTATTCCACGGTCTTCTACCCTCTCCTATCAGATTCTACCTTCTCCAGCCCTGTATCTCTTTCACCAATCAACTTCCCAGCTCTCTACTTTATTCCCTCCCCCTCCCCCTCTCCCGGTTTCACCTATCACCTGCCAACTTCCGTCCCTCCTTCCCAGCTTCTTACTCTAACTTTTCATCCTTTTTCCCAGTCCTGATGAAGGGTCTCAGCCCAAAATGTTTATTATTTTCAATAGATTCTACCTGACCTGCTGCATTCCTCCAACATTTTGTATGTGTTGATTTCCAGCGTCTGCAGATTTTCTCATACTTTAATATACTATGAGATACCAGGTTCTGCAAATCTCCAAAATGCTAACAGCACTTTTTTATTAGGAAATTTTAAGCTGTTCCTTCAGTCATTTATAATAAATGAAACATTTAGATATGAGTTAAATGTTGCATTTTGGGAAATCAAACAGTGAATGGGCAGGCCTACAGAGTTTTCTGAGTGCAGTCTCATAGGTAGACAGGGTGATGAAGAAGGGATTCACTTTGCTGGCCTTCATCAGTCAAGGTACTGAATATTGGAGTTGTTCAAGATGTTAATGAGATCACATGGACTATGTGTACAATTTTGGTTGCTTTATTATAGGACAAGGCATCATTAAACTAGAAAGAGTGCACAGAGGGTTTCCAAGGATGCTGCCAGGACTTCAGGGTTTGAGTTATAGGGAGAGTTTGGGCTGGCTTGGACTATAACCCTTGGGGTGTAGGAGATTGGGGATGACCCTAAAGATGTGTATAAAATCATAAGGGTCATAAATAAGGTGAATGCTCATAATCTTTGTCCTAAGTGAAGGGAAACTATAGACTGGAGGACATGCCATAGGATGAAGGTGACAGGTGAAAAATAGAAACTGAGGGGCAGCTTCTTCTTGCAGTGGGTGGTATGCATACGGAATGAGTTTTCCAGAGGAAGTATTTGGGGCAGGTACATGTGCGACATTCAAAAAGCATTTTGATGAGTACGTGGATTGGAAGGGTTCATGGGCTATAGGCCAAATGTGGACAAATGGGATTTATTTGGTGGCATCATAGTCAGCATGGCTGGAGATGGGCAAAGGGGCTTATTTCTGTGCTGTATGACCACACATTTCCCATTGGAGCATTGTGTCACTATGTTAAATTACAGTATTAACTTGTGGCTCTTATCAGTTCTATATCCAAGCTCATACAGCGTTCGGTCCAGGATAATAATTCACATTGTAATTGCACTGTTGTATTCCTGAAAGTTTCCAATGCTGCCGTATTTTATTTTATCATGTTCTTAAGGCAAATGTTAGTTATATTAACTTAAAACAGCGCAGAGAAAATTCATGTCGATGTTATTGGGACCAGAGTTATAAGGAACGGTTAGGACTGCACTTACTGCAGAGTGTGGAATGAGGGGTAGAGTTAGTGCGAATGCTTGCAGAGTTTTTTTTCCCCTCAAGCTGAGTGAGACTAGAACTAGAGGTCAGAGATTTAGGGTGGAAGGTGAAATCTCTGTGGGGGAACTTCTTCATTCATAGGGTAATGTGAGTGTAGAAAGAGCTGCCAGTAGAAATGGTAGATGTGAGTTCAATTGTAACATTAAAAAAAATTGGATAAATGCATGGATGAGAGGGATTATAAACCAGATGCAGGCAGATGGGAGTAGGCAGATGACTAGGCTAGGATGGACTAGATGGACTGAAGTTCTATGTTGTGGTGCTCTATGGCTCTTTAAATTGTCTATTTCTCCCCCCACCCCCCTACAATTTAATTAATTGCTTATAATTATTTGGCACCTACTGATACTTTATCAGAATATCACATCCTGGATTACATTCTGCAATAGCTTTGTCCTTCAGTAAGCTTATCTCACCACCCATCGTGACACTATCATAAGAGGCTTGAGTGTTGTGCCAAAGTATCCTTTAACCCTTTAATAACTTAGCAGCTTTAATTACCAGAACTGATTCCCATTTGTTCTTGAAAATTTCCACATAGGCCACATGTTTGGTTTTTATACTTGGCATCCAGGATTACCTGTAGATAAAAGTTGAAATTCTAAATATATTATGAATATGTTATGGTAAGTGATACCCTTCTAGGAATATGCTAATAAGCTATTATCAGTACTCACTAAAATAAGCCACTGGTGGTTTGTTTAAATGTAAATAATTTCTTGATGATAAATTTAATGATGAAACTAAATAATTATGGCACTCAAATGAAAAATGACATCTATCCTTCAGCAATAGTATTTTACATTGAAATCATCAGATTGTGAGTTCCATTCACACTCTAATGATGTGTTGGATTAGGGTACAGGTTGTTGTTATTTCTTGTTTTGAGTTTTAGCTTTCTGCATACTAGCTTACAAGCTTGTACAATCATTTGCTGTCCATAAACCCTTAGATATTTGTGGTATATATGGCTGTGTGTTACTGCAGTACCTTAGTCTGTAAAACTGAAGTGTAACTCAGATAGTCCTTTTCCCAGGTTGCTATCAGAAGATGCCCTTATTAGAGCAGATTAGACTGATTTTCAGTATAAAGGGAGAGCACAAGAGCACATTCTTTGCCTTGTTCGCTGACTTGATCTGATCTTTACTTTGAAGAATATCCAATAAAATGGCCATTACCATAAGACTTTCACCTCATCCTTGACTTCCAAAGAACCTTTGGGACAAGGTCATCTTCAGATCTGAGAGACATAAGCTCTAATTCCAGGCTGATACTCCAATAAACTACCGAGACAGAGCCTCACTGTTAGTTGTTCCTTCAATAAAACAGTAAACCTCTTTCTCTCTCATGTAATGTTAAGTATGTGACTGTACTTCTTTTAAGAAGAGCAAGTAAGTTTTCCGTGGGGAATATCTTTCCCTCAGAAAAGATAATTAGCTGCTTACCATCTGCAAAAGCAGGAAGAGCACAAATTGACTTTCTCATTTCTTGTATGACATTTCAAAAACATTTCATGTAAAGCAACTGTAAAGTGCTTTGGGATGCTCTGAGGGCATGAATAATGATTTCGAAATTAAAGACTTTACTTAAATAATTGAATACCCCACCAGTAACACGAGACATGATCACCAGCTACCTAGGAGGATTCAAGCTATGTTTCACATCAGCCCACTTTACAACCAGGTGGCAAGACCTCCAAAAAGAAATTCCAATCGGTTGTACCATCTCTCCCATCTTGTTGGTCATGAGTATGAACCTCCTCATTAATGCACCATCAATAACTCAGAGACTGAGGGAGGAGCAGAGCCCCAATCGCCTTTATACAGGGGTCTGTGGGAGGAGCCACAGGAGCAGTCAGCAGGGGGTGTGTCCAGACAGGTATATATAGTTTACCACACTCATATCAGCAGCAGCAGACGTAACCTAAGGCCCAGCATTGGATGCTGGGATCTGAGAACCTGTAATATGGGGGTTCATGGCCACTGTAACCCATGTCCAATCAAGATGGGTATTGGAAACCCTGGACAATGTAGCTACCTGGGCTAGGGTGACCT
The DNA here is from genome assembly GCF_030144855.1 of Hypanus sabinus. Lineage (NCBI taxonomy): Eukaryota > Metazoa > Chordata > Chondrichthyes > Myliobatiformes > Dasyatidae > Hypanus > Hypanus sabinus. Next base: position 44,348,373 of record NC_082718.1, read on the forward strand.
TCAACGCCAGGAAGTCCAGATGTATGATGATCAAAAAGGGCAAGGTTACTAGCAAGTTCAGTCTTCAAGTACAGGGAGCAGTCATGCCACCCATAGAGGACAACCAGTAAAAAGTCCTGGAAAGTGGTTTCATGCAGCAATGACGGACGGCACCAACATCACCGACACTGTAAAGCAGACTGAAGAGTGGCTGAAGAAGATTGACAAAACCGGACTCCCTGGTACATTTAAGACATGGCTGTACCAAAACGGTCTTTTACCAAGGCTGCTCTGGATTTTCACAGCGTACGAGTTCCCTATGACCGCTGTAGAAGGCATTGTGAGGAAAGTCAATAAGTACCTGTGGAGGTGGCTGGGGATCCCAAGTTTTTCTTCAGAGGGGTTCTACATAAGATCAGGCCAGCTACAGCTCCCGTTGCCATTGCCATTGGAGGAGTTCAAGGCAGCAAAGTGTTGGTAACACGGAAGGGCTCTAATAAATCAAGTCGAAGTCACATCAACTCTGCCATAGACCAGGCAGTGAACTCCCTGCAATTGAGAGGCATCTTCGGCAACCCATGCCTGGGATGACAAAGCCTCGACTCTGCACACTTCCGATGATGGAGGAGTGAAAGTGCAAGGGATAGGCGTGACATGGCTCAGGCAGAGATACAAAACCGTGAGGATGAAAGGCGGTTATTGAAGGCAGTGGAGTTGGGGTCACAGAGTGCCTAAACAAAACGCTTTCTTCCTAAGCGCAAGATCACTTGGGCAGAACTTTGGAGACTGGAGCCCTTCCGCATTTCTTTCCTCCTGCGGCCCATCTATTACGCTCTCCCTACACCATCACAGCTGCACACATGGAGGCTGAGAGGGGACCCCAACTGCAAGCTTTGTGGTCAGCTGAGTTTCCTGGCACATATACTGTCAGGATGCAAAACAGCTTTAACACGAGGACAGTATAGGTGGTGTCATGACAAGGTCCTGCTGACACACTGGAATGGGAGAGGTGTAAAAAGAGTGCAGTTGGCAGAGAGGCAAAAGGCCAGTCATTTTCATCAAGGAGAGGGCCATGCTAGTCATATCAACGAGGCCTAAATCCAATCTGCTGCAAACTGCCAAGTCATGGCAGAGGAGGGCTGATGTGGGGAGGAGGCTGCAGTTCATGAAGGTGGTGACCAGCTATCATACTGTGGCCCACCGAAGAAAAGAAAATCATCATGGTGGAGCTCACATGGGTGGAAGGTTTTAAACCAGTTCTTAGTCCAGGAGTGCAGAGACAAAGGAAGGCAGATGTGGCTACTCCCCGTGGAGGTTAGCTGTAGAGGGTTCCCAGCAAGGTCAGCTGAGAGATTGCTGTCTGCACTGGGTTTTGATGAAAAGAGCAAGAACCAAGCAGCTCGCAGGATGGGGGATGAAGCCAAAAGAGCCTCTTGCTGGATATGGAGCAGGTGAGAGGAGTTGGGCTGGAAGTCAGGAGCAGATGGGTACTGACTCGGACACCACTGCTGACCCGCCAACTGGAAAGTGTAGCGGTTAAGGGCTGAAACAGTCTATGAAAGATGGGCACCACCTGACAACATCTGCTCCTGGCCAAAGGCTGTGGTTACCTCGTCAAGTAACTGAAGAGAGCACCCTGGTGTATGATGCAAGTGAAACCTAGCAGAATTAACTGTCATTCGATTAAAAAGTATCACTGTATTAATTGTACCATTATAATAATGACAGACACTGGAATTATGGAAACAAAGGACATCATCTATTCCTTATTTTAATTACTTCAATTGGTAATTTTCATTACTAATTTCAGATGCTTCACCTGCAAAGTCCCTCATTTCTGGAATTTCCTTTATAAACGATCTTCCTCTGTACTTTTACCTGCTCCTCTACAAATGCCCTACTTCTTTGAAAACTGAAGTCATTAATTCATAATAATTCCTTCTGAAGCCTGGTGTGAAACGTTACCGTGTTAGTGACACACATAATATAGGCTGTTGATACATTATTATTCTTTGGAAGTTAATACTCTGTCAAGACTGCATCAACTCATGATATAGGAATGAAGAGGGGATGTGACTCAGAAAATATCTATCATATGTCAAAAAAAGTCAACTTTTTCCATACAAAAGCATCACTCGAATTGAACATAGAAACTGGTGCCATTTTTCCTAATAAGAAAATAATAATTTCTTCAGGTGAAATGTAGTCATCAAAGAATAGTTACATGCAGGTTCTGTGCCTGAAATCAATCTTAGTTGCTTAATGTTGTGTGGTGATTGATACTGGTTGACAGTGCATCACACATTAACCATCTCCTCTGTGATTTGCTAGTGTTATCTCTGCAATACAGCTGTTCTGTATTGAAAATAAACCCCAACCTTTCATTCTCAAATAATTTTGAACTTCACCTTTGTACTTTTAGTGGGAAGAATGGACAATTGGATGCCATAATGCACGCAATTCTTGTTGAGTGTTGCAGGTTAGTACTTCAGAAGTAGAAAAAAAATAAAGATATAATATTATCCACAGTGAAAATTCCAATTTTTGTCTTACCGACAATGAATTCCGCTGATTCCAGATCAGAGCAATTGTATGCTTTCTGTTTGAAAAGCGCGTGTAAACTCCATATTTCTGCACAGTGATGATTTTGTCATCATAGGGCAATTGTATTCTATAAAGCAATAGTGTGCAGTTATTTTCTAATCTGGATCTGCAAGAGAATCTGAGAAACAGTAAATATATCTCTTGGCATTCACAGCAATAACCATGGATGACTGGGTATCTTTTTTATGTTTTTGGCTTAGTGACATTCGAATAGCTTTCAAGCAATTCAATGGCAAATTAGATCACACCCAACTTTGATAACAGGAATTCTGAAGACATTGTTGTTCATGTGAAATTCTAGCATGACCCATTAAAGAATCAAGATATTTGAATTAAAATTTGGTAAATAGACCCACAGAGGGTGATCTGAATATAACTTACATCATATCTTTCACTGTAATTGTTTTATTTTTTATAATAACAGAAACACCTTCAATTTTCATGTGCATGTCTTCCAGATTGCCATTATAGCCTCTGCGAATCTGTATGTTAAAGTCCTCTCCAAGGCCCTTACACTGACGACTCAAAACAAAGTTGCACTTTGATGTGAAATAGAAAAAATCATTCTGAAAAGTCCGGAATGCTCCTTCCCCCCAGGTGTAACATGTCCCTGATGACAAAGAAGAAATAACAACCTATGATGATACAGTGGCAGCAATTCTTCAAAGATGCTTCAAAGAAAAAAATGCAGAAAATTTAACCAGAAGATTAAGAGCTTCTTACCAATGCTTTTGTGTGATGTGTCCTCCAAACTGCTGGAGATCAGTAAATGTACAGAGTTCTCTGGACCTGATTTAAAATGAGACATTGAGATTTGTGGATATACATTACATAAATGCATTTTATTATAAATGCCACAAATATTAATCCATGAAATCTTGGTGCTTGTATTTCAATACAAATTTTCTTGCCGTTAAAGGTTTAGAATCTCTTGATAAGAAAAACACAGGATAGGTTTCTCTATACTAAATCATCTTTACAAAGGTTCATTTCATTGTCTAAGTATGCATTTTCAATATAACTCTGATGTTCGTCTTCTCCAGATAGCCATGAAATACAGAAAAACCACAGAAGCTGTTGAAAGAAAAAATGTCAAATCCTCCTTTCCATGCAAAAGGAAAAGTAAACAAAACTTGCAAACTCAAACCCCTTCTATCATACAAAAAAGCTAACAGATCACCCACACAAAATCATCAGCAATTACAAAGTTAATGTGACAGCAAAGTCAAATCTAGCAATGTGCATAATTCTGCAGAAGTGAATGGATTGGAGATTTAAATATTTATTTTTTATGCTGTTTAAAATTACATAAAGAGATTGCCTGACTGGACCTAAATTACTCCATTATGATCATTATCTTAATGCTTCATATTTGGCTTAGATTCTTGCTTGATCGTTCTCTTTGAGATACAGAGACATGTATCACTACAACACAAAAACAGGTCTTGAGGACTACCTTGTCCATGCTGAACTATTATTCTGTTTAGGCCCACAGACCTGCACCCGGCCCTTAGCCCTTCATACGCCCTCTATACCCCTCCCATCCATATACCTATCCAAATTTATCTTAAATGTTGAAATTGAACATGCACCCACCATTTCTGCTGGCAGCACATTCCACATTCTAAGTGAAGAAATTCCCCTTAAACATTTTACCTTTCACCCTTCACCCATTCTAGTCTCACCTAATCTCAATGGAAAAAGCCTGCTTTCATTTACCCTATCTATACTCCTCATAATTTTGTTTTAGAGCTATAAATGGAATTCACCATTGTCCGGTCTCAATGAGCATTTCCACCTTTGACCCTTATAAGGATGAGAGAACATTAAAGAAGAAACTGAAGATGATGGGGCCTAGAACATCGCCCTGAGGTATCCCATCATTGAAATGTTCTCTCAACCTATGGACTCTTCATCTCATTCTCAATGCTAATTAATTAATTAACCAATCAATTCATTCATTCATTTTGTGTTAGCAATTTGTTGTTTTTTGCAAACTGGTTGAAAACCCAAGTTGGTGTTGTCTTTCATTTATTCTATAATGGTTATTATTCTATTATGTATTTAATTGTGCATGTCCACAAGAAAATGAACCTCAGGGTTGTATATGCTGAAACATATACAGAGGCATGCAAAAGTTTGGGCACCCCTGGTCAAAATTTCTGTTACTGTGAATAGCTAAGCGAGTAAAAGATGACCTGATTTCCAAAAGGCATGAAGTTAAACATTTCTTTAATATTTTAAGCAAGATTTTTTATTTCCATCTTTTACAGTTTCAAAATAACAAAAAAGGAAAAGGGCCTGAAGCAAAAGTTTGGGCAGCCTGTATAGTCAGTACTTAGTAACACTCCCTTTGGTAAATATCTGTGGTGAACTACATATACCCGTCTGGACACCCCCCCTGCTGACTGCTCCTGTGGCTCCTCCCACAGACCCCTGTATAAAGGTGATTGAGGCCTGAGCCTGGTCTCTCAGTCTCCAGGATGTAGTATGGTGGTCAACCACTTCTTGTTCCTTCTTCCAGTCAATAAAAGCCGATATCTCGCCTTTACGTTTCAGAGTGAGTTATTGATGGTGCATCAATTTTAAAACATGGAAACCGTTTTACGTCCGGAAAGATTGGATTTGAACCCCCAAGACCCTGAGGCAGCTCTTGCCTTTGAAGTCTGGCTTGCATGCTTCCAATCATACTTGGAGGAGGTTAGTGCAACTGAACCCGCCGTTATGCACAGAATTCTCCTCTCGAGGGTCACCCCGAAAGTTTATTCATTTATCAGAGACCTGCCAACCTACGAAGGGGCACTGGACGCCCTCAAAAGACAGTACCTGCGGCCGGTGAACACCGTCTACGCAAGACATCATTTAGCTACGTGCCGACAGCGGCCCGCAGAGTCATGCGCCCAGTTTCTCCGAGCCCTACAGACACTCGTCTGAACTTGTGACTGCAAAACGCTCACAGCGGAACAGCATGCGGAGCTGCTAGTATGAGACTCCTTTGTGACAGGAATTTGGTCAGTGTACGTGCGCCAGCGGTTGCTGGAAAATGCCAATCTTACCTTACGCTCGGCGATCGAGCCGGCCGACACACTGGAAGCTGCTCTGCACAATGCTGACGCTGTCCAGTCGCGCGATCCCCTGCCGCCGCTGGTTCCCGCGAGCGAATTCGCCAATGCCGCTGCCAGTTGTGATTCCACGAACTCCCCGAACCCGACCACGGCAGCGGCCAGGCAAAAGCCCGAGCTGTGTTATTTCTGCGGACTCGAAAAGCACCCCCGAAAATGCTGCCCGGCCCAAGAAGCGACCTGCTCCAGCTGCGGGAAGAAGGGCCATTTCTCCAAGGTATGTAAGTCTAAACCACGAGCGGGGTCGAGCAGCGCTGCGTGTAAGACGTGGTGGCTGCCCATCTTGCATGCCCGGATGTGGGCGGCCATCTTTGTTGGCGTCAACATGCCCCGCCCCCGACCCACTGATGCTTACTGGGTACCAAGACGACAGTTCAACTCTGGCCACCGTAACCCTCGACCAAAGCGCCCCACACCAGCTTGCAAGGTCAATGATGGACATCCTGGTGGAGGGGCACAGGACTAGATGCCTGTTTGATACGGGCAGCACTGAGAGTTTTATTGACCCGGACACAGTGCAATGCTGTGGACTCGTGACACGGCCGGTAAGCCAGAGGGTCACCTTGGCTTCTGGGTCGCATTCCACAGACATCCGGGTGGGTTGTGTAGCGACATTGGTGGTGCAGGGCACAGAATATCGGAACTTTGCGCTACTGGTCATGCCTCAACTGTGTGCGCCTGTGCTATTGGGGCTGGACTTCCAGAGCCACCTCGAAAGTGTGACTATGGCATATGACGGGCCCCTCCCACCACTCACTGTCAGGAATCCTTAGTTTGGTGGGACTTCGCCATATACCCCATTACTGCACACACACACACACACACACACACACACACACACACACACACACACACACACACACACACACACACACACACACACACACACACACAACACACACACACACCGAACCACACGTCCCACCCAGCACCATGCCGACAGCTGCGCTACCGACACCACTTGCAGCCTCTCCACCCTCAAGATCCCTCCCCCATCACTGTTCACCAACCTGACCCCTGACTGTAAACTGGTGGCAACTAAAAGCAGGAGGTACAGCGTGAGGGACAGGGCCTTCATTCAGTCAGAGGTGCAGTGGCTGCTCGGGGAGGGGATCATTGAGCCAAGCACAAGCCCTTGGCGGTCCCGGGTGGTTGTTGTTCAGACTGGGCAGAAAAATAGGATGGTCGTGGACTATAGTCAAATCATCAATAGGTTCACGCAGCTTGACGCGTACTCCCTACCCCGCATCGCGGATATGGTCAACCAGTTAGCTCAGTACAAGGTGTACTCGACAATAGATCTGAAATCCGCTTATCACCAGCTCCCCATCTGCCCAGAGGACCGCCGCTACACAGCCTTCGAGGTGGGCGGCAGGCTCTATCACTTCCTGTGCATCCCATTCGGTGTCACGAATGATGTCTCTGTCTTCCAGAGGGAAATGGACCGGATGGTGGACCAGTACCGACTGATGGCCACATTTCTGGATAACATCACCATCTGTGGTCGTGACTGGTCGGATCACAACGCCGACCTCCAATGATTTTTCCAAGTGGCCGAAGCTCTGAACCTTACTTATAACAGGGACAAGTGTGTGTGCAGAACCACCCGACTCGCTATCCTTGGGTACGTTGTGGAAAACGGGGTTATTGGCCCTGATCCCGACCGTATGCGCCCCCTGTTAGAACTCCCTCTTCCCACCACCCTCAGAGCCCTCAGACGGTGCCTGGGTTTTTTTTCCTATTACGCCCAATGGGTCCCCCAGTACGCAGACAAGGCACGCCCCCTGGTCAAGTCTACCACGTTTCCCCTCTCTGCTGAGGCCTGCGCGGCCTTCAGCTGCATTAAAGAGGACATTGCCAAAGCTACGATGCATGCGGTGGACGAGACCATTCCCTTCCAAGTAGAGAGTGACGCCTCCGATTTCGCGCTTGCTGCTACCCTCAATCAGGAAGGCAGACCAGTAGCATTCTTTTCTTGTACCCTTCAAGGCTCTGAAATTCAGCATTCCGCGGTGGAGAAAGAAGCCCAGGCCATAGTGGAAGCTATTAGGCACTGGAGGCACTATCTCACCGGCAAAAGGTTCACCTTGCTGACCGACCAGCGCTCAGTTGCGTTCATGTTCAGCAAACAACAGCGGGGCAAAATCAAAAATGGTAAGATTTTGCGGTGGAGAATAGAACTCTCCACCTACAACTATGATATCCTGTACCGGCCTGGCAGACTCAATGAACCCCCTGATGCCCTATCCCGGGGAACATGTGCTAGCACACAGCTCGACCAGCTATACGCCCTTCATGCACATCTTTGCCATCCGGGGGTCACCCGATTTTACCATTTCCTGAAAGCCTGGAACCTGCCGTACTCCCTTGAGGACATCAGGACAATGACCGGGGACTGCCAAATCTGCGCTGAGTGCAAACCGCACTTCTACCGTCCTGAAACGGCGCAACTTGTCAAGGCACCCGCCTTTTTTAGCGACTGAGTGTTGACTTTAAGGGCCTCCTTCCCTCCACCGACCACAATGTCTACTTTCTCAATATTATCGACAAGTACTCACGGTTCCCCTTTGCCATCCCCTGCCCTGATACCACTGCCACGTCCGTCATAAAAGCCCTGTGCCAGCTCTTCACTCTGTTTGGATATCCCTGCTAAATCCACAGTGATAGAGGGTCCTCCTTTATGAGTGACGAGCTGCGCCAGTACCTGCTAGCTAGGGGCATTGCTACTAGTCGGATCACAAGTTATAATCCCCGGGGAAATGGACAGGTGGAGAGGGAGAATGCCACAATGTGGAAGGCCACACTTTTAGCCCTTAAGTCAAAAGGGTTGCCGGTCTCTCGATGGCAGGAGGTCCTCCCTGAGGAACTCCACTCTATCCGCTCCCTGTTATGTACGTCCACCAATGCCACCCCTCACGAACGCCTATTCTTTTTTCCCAGTAAGTCTGTCACTGGGACCACCCTACCAGTTTGGCTGACGTCCCCAGGGCCAGTGCTGCTCCGGAAACATGTGAGGAGTAATAAATACTCCCTGCTGGTCAAGAGGGTTCACCTTCTACATGCGAACTCCCAGTATGCCTACGTGGTCTTACCTGATGGGCGGGAGGACACAGTCTCTGTCTGTGACCTGGCGCCCGCAGGAGCAGCAGACCACTACCCTGAACACTCCCCGGTAACTATGAACCCTGTACCCGAGGTGACACCGCACACACCGAGCCCTACACGGACTCCTCACGAAACTCCCTATACTGGGCGTTTCGTACGCGTATATACCAAGCACCTCGCACATGCATGAGGGATCAGTGACGCCTAGTGGGCTGACACCTCCAGTTAGGCCGGAACCAGCACAACCTCCGTCTCCGGTGCAAGCACCACTGGCACCTGTGCAATCACCACCACCGGCACCTGTGCAATCACAGCCAGTGCTACGTAGATCGCAGCAACAGGTTCGACCACCTGATAGACTTAACCTGTAAGAAACTTTGCCACAAGGGGACTCTTTATAAAATAGGGGGGGGGGGGGGTGAATGTGGTGAACTACATATACCTGTCTGGACATGCCTCCTGCTGACTGCTCCTGTGGCTCCTCCCACAGACCCCTGTATAAAGGCGATTGAGGCCTGAGCCGGCCCTCAGTCTCCAGGATGTAGCATGGTGGTCACTCACTGCTTGTTCCTTCTTCCAATCAATAAAAGCGGATATCTCGCCTTTTCGTCTCAGAGTGAGTTATTGATGGTGCATCAGTATTACAGCTTGTAAACGCTTTCTGTAGCCAGCTAAAGGTCTTTCAATTCTTGTGCAGTGAATTTTTGCCCTCTCTTCCTTGCAAAAGGCTTCTAGTTCCGTGAGATTCTTAAGCTGTCTTGCATGCACTTATGTTAAGGTCGGGGGACTGTGAGGGCCATGACAAATCCTTCAGCTTGCGCCTCTTGAGGTAGTCCATTGTGGATTTTGAGGTGTGTTTAGGATCATTATCCTGTTGTAGAAGCCAGCCTCTTTTCATCTTCAGATAGTGTGATGTTTGTTTCCAGAATTTGCTGGTATTTAATTGAATTCATACTTCCCTCTACCAGTGAAATGCTCCCCGTGCCACTGGCTGCAACTCAAGCCCAAAACATGATCGATCCACCCCTGTGCTTAACAGATGGAGAGATGTTCCTTTCATGAAATTCTGCACCCTTTTTTCTCCAAACATACCTTTGCACATTGTGGCCAAAAAGTTCTATTTTAACTTCATCAGTCCACAGGACTTGTTTCCAAACTGCATCAGGCTTGTTTAGATGTTCCTTTGCAAACTTCTGACGCTGAATTTTGTGGTGAGGACACAGGAAAGGTTTTCTTCTGATGACTCTTCCACGAAGGTCATATTTGGTGCAGGTGTTGCTGCACAGTAGAACAGTGCATCACCACTCCAGTGCCTGCTATATCTTCCAGAAGGTCTTTTGCAGTCAAACGGGAGTTTTGATTTGCCTTTCTAGCAATCCTATGAGTAGTTCTCTCGGAAAGTTTTCTTGGTCTTCCAGACCTCAATTTGACCTCCACTGTTCCTGTTAACTGTCATTTCTTAATTACATTACGAACTGAGGAAACGGCTACCTGAAAACGCTTTGCTATCTTCTTCTAGCCTTCTCCTTCTTTGTGGGCGTCATTTATTTTAACTTTCAGAGTGCTAGGCAGATGCTTAGTGGAGCCTATGGCTGCTGATTGTTGGGACAATGTTTGAGTAGTCAGGGTATTTAAAAAGCTTTGAAATTTGCATCACCTGGCCTTTCCTAATGATGACTGTGAACAAGCCATAGCCCTAACAAGCTAATTAAGATCTGAGACCTTGGTAAAAGTTATCTGAGAGCTCAAATTTTGTGGGGTGCCCAAACTTTTGCATGGTGCTCCTTTCCTTTTTTTCACTCTAAAGTTGTACAAAACAAAAATAATACACTAATCTTGCTTAAAATGTTAAAAAGAATGTTTCATCTTTAACTTTATGACTTTTGGAGATCAGTTCATCTTCTACTCACTTAACTATTCACAGTAACAGAAATTTTACTGTGACCGGGGGGTGCCCAAACTTTTGTATGCCACTGTATGTACTTTGATAATAAATTTACTTTAAAATTCTACGAGACCAAGGTTGTGATAAGATCTGGAGCTGAGTTCATCTGACAATACTTCCAGCACCTTGCTACAGTAGGCTTATTGGATGGTGTTTAGCTCATTTGGATTTGCTTTGCTTTTTGTGAATATGACTTAGTTTAAACATTGATGGGGGAATACAAATTTTTAACTGTACTGGAGCAACATCTGGAGTTGAAGCTATTTTGCAGCACAAGCCTTCAGCACTATTGCTATGATGTTGATCTCACTTTTTTTTCTCAATATCACATTGGAATCAAACTGGTTTGTAGCAGACTGCTATAATGGTGGATATTCTGTTCACATGGTACTTGGGGCTGAAGAAGTTTTCAAGTGCTTCAGTCTTGATTTTAGCATTTACCTGCTGGATTCTGATATTGTTGAGGGTAATAACAGATTCATTTGCCATATGACTGTCCACCACTCAACCAGATGCAGAGGACCGCAGATCTTGCATCTTTTCTGTTGTTTGTGTAATCACTTAGCTCTGTTGATTGCAGCACACATCTGTGTTGCGGATTCACAGGGCTAGCACTTCACTATTTTTATGTATCCAGCCTGTAGCTAAGACTAGGAAGAAGTTTTTTAGTTCTCCAAACCTTCTTTCCACTGGCTGTGCTCGCTTAAATCTTTCTTGCATTAATTCTTATCTCCTTTGGAGTGGGAGGTTTGGGTGAATAGTGAGAGAATGGTGCATAGTAGGGAGTTACACTTCGCTGGCCCTAGATTAACAGGTGAAGCAATTGGTGCTTCAGAGGCCTGTAAAAAGCATTCCACTTTGGAGTTTTGACACTTAATGATAATGCTCAGTCTCTTCGTTATCTAAACTGTAACATTAATTTAACCCCACCTAAACATGAAATATATGAATCAATGCATTTAACTGTGAGCATCATTTACAAGCACATTGGAAATATCTTATAGTACTGATATCAGGAAACAAGAGCTATAAAGCTGCTCTGGTGGTGGACATTCTGATTTACTTTATTTGAATCTCACAGGTTAAAGAGATGTAAATTTTGTGCCAACCTGTCCATGAATAGCATAGGGCGTAGAGTTATTTATTTCAGTGAAAATCTTGGAATGTTCCCACAATTGACTATGTGAAAATCCAAGAACAAATTCATTGATCACCCAATTTTTGGTATAAGTAGATAATTAAAATATTATTGGACTAAGGTTGGAAGTAAGGAATTTGGGTGAAAATGTAACAGGCAAGTGGATGGTATTTCCAAGGGAAACCTTCAGCGTTCAGCTGCTCCCAGTCACCAGCTGTAAGTTCCGGATGTACTAAGTCTCTAACCCCAGTCTTTCTGGAAGTTTCCAGCATTATACTAAGGACACAGCCTTTCTAATGCCACACTGGTCAGAGTTGCTCCAAAATTGGAGATACCATTCAACTGAAGGAGAATTGCTGCCATAGAAAGGTGGAGGAAAAATATAAGGTATTTCTTTTCACTTACTTTATTTCAAAGGGCTTGGTGAGTTGAAGTCAAGTTTTGAATTTAAATGCATTTTGCTGGGTTTTGTATGTTTTAAAACTCATACATCTGGAGCTTCCCTGATCAAATAAAATCCGTCAGTACACCTCACAGAATCTCTTTTCCATTCAAACTTTTGCATCCTAATTTACACAATTGCTTATTATATTTTTGCAAGATATATGGATAATAAGAAACTTTATTACAACTTATTTGCTGAAATGTTGCATACTATCAACAGCATTTGAAGTCTATTGGAAACATAAATATTCTTAAAAATGAAATATATATTAAGTTTTACATTTTATAATTATATGGAACCAGCATGAAAATAATAATTTGATTACTATTCCATAATGAAAAATTCTCTGTCATAGAATATAAAAGTATCTTCAATTAAAATATCCCAATAACTCTGCAAAGGTCTTGCGTAATGTCTTGATGCACACTATAACCAGGTTTGGCAATATGCAAACACCTTTAGTCTCACTATACACAAGCACATATTTCACGACATAATTAGCACAAGCTGCTGAATATATCAGACAGGGAAAGATAAGCATAATACTTAAGTAAACAAGGCAAAATACTATAGATTTTTAAATAAAACAAGTGTTTTTCAGCTTTTGAGTGCAACTCAGTTCAAGATCAGTGTTCCTTGAAGAATTTAATGTTTAAACAAGTTATTTGTACTTTAACAAAAATACCATACACTTCAAAAATTGTTTCCATATTTCATTAAAAAATCACAAGCATTATTTTTTTCTGGCAATATTTTTTCTTAATTGCAATCCAAATGACTTGCATGGAAAGCATTTCTTACCCATGAACAGAGGAGTCAGAACAGCAAGGAAATAAAAGTATTTCATTGTCGCAACATTCCTACGTTCTCACTGAGGGTTTCCTGATTGCTGTGATTTATATTCCTGCATGTGTTCATCTGATTTGAATAGAATGAGGAAACTTTAAAACTGGACAACTTTACTGATAGTTTAACTCTAGGTCAATTAATCATATACCTAAATCAAGACTTCCCTTCATAAGAATCCTTGTATACCAAAAGACTTGAGGATATATTTTAATGAATCAATACTCAGGTTTGATTTTGGCTCAATATTGTCATGAATGCATACAAAAATTACTATCCTCATTGGAAATTTCAGCTATTGACCTGGAGCCAATTCATATCATTACAGTTCAGTCACTGATTACATTTTCTGATAAAATTGGCATTTTTTTCCCAATCAATTAAAGTTGAAAGGAACAAGGTAATATCCTATGTTACAAAAGAAAGAATCTGCAGTTGCTGGAAATCCAAGCTACACACACAAAATGCTGGAGGAATTCAGCAGGCCAAGCAGCATCTATGGAAAAGAGCACAGTCAACATTTTGAGCCGAGACTTTTCATCAGGACTGAAAAAATTAGTCACTGTGCTTTGTGCTTAGCGAGTTTACAGATATTGAATGATAAGGCATGAATTGATGTTGAGCAATGAGGATCTGTGAAAGGTTTACGTGGAGGTGAGGGGAAAGTTGGTTTAATATCTGGATGTCTGGTGTGTGGACTTGTGGAGTTTGAGAGAAATTTGCAGTAAGTGGAAAGTTACTGCAAAGTAACTTTTACAACATTAGAACATACAAATTAGGAATAGGATTACATATTTGAGTTAAGCATCCTTTGATTGTTTACTTAATTTAATACAGGTTATACAGTGCCTTGAAAAAGTATTCAGCCCCACAACTACTTTCACATTTTACTGCCTCATTTTCTAAATTTAAAATATATAGGATTTTTTGAGCTAATCTACAAAACATTGTACATCATGTCAAGTCAAAAGAACAATTACAATACCTGTCAACAATTCACTAAAAATTAAAAAAAAAAACAGAATTGTGAGGCTGAAAAAGTATTCATCCTCTTTGTGCCAAATTTTCTCAGGTGCAATATATTGTATTACCTTAACAACTCACCCAGTTTGTTGAAGTAGAAATTTGGAGAGTGACCAGTTTTGAATGAATTCCTAAGGATAATTGCACCCTCTCTCTGTGAGGTCCAATAGTATGCTAGATTTTCAACAGACCAAACCAAAAGTAGGGGAAAAGAACATTTGAGACAAGCGAGGGAAATGATAATAAGAGAAGCATAAATTGGGGGAAGGGTATAATTCCAGTCCACAGGCACTGAACATACCTTGGAGCTCAGTGCAGTCCATCATGAAACCACAGCCACACTGCCTAGGTTAGGCTGCCCCTCCAAACATATACAAGAAATGAATGGCACTTGTAAGAGAGGCTACTGTGATACCAACAGTCTCTTTAACTGAGCTGCAGAAATCAATGGCTGCAACTGGAGATGAAGTTCATGGCTCTACAATCTCTGAGGCCTTACACAAAAATGTTATTATTGGAAGAGTGGCAAGGAACAAACCCTGTATAAAAATAGCATACCTTTGCCCATAATGACTTTGCAAAGTGTCACTTAGAAGATACTGTAAGGATGTGGATGTGTCATGGGTCCTGATCATTAATCCCCTATCTTGCTCCTAATTTCCTTTGATTATGCTTTGTTTCTGATCATTAATTTCCCATTTACTGCTAATTCACTTTGATGACAGCACACCTGGTCTCCATCAAAAACTGCAGCATAAGAACCCTGGCGTCGCAACCACTAGTTGTCAGTTTGTTGGTCTTTTTTCCTGTGAGATAACTATGTTCCCTGACTGCTTAGAACTGTTTGTTCTAAATCTAGCTCCTGCTTCAAGGTTTACCTATCAGACTCTGTTTCTCTTGAGTCAGGGCTCTGTGTCAAGACAGTGTCAAGGCTCTAAGTTTAGACTCTGTGTCAGGATTCCTCCTGTTTGCTGTTCGGTGTTTATGCCTGTGTAAGCAGCTAGACTCCATCTCCATCTAATAACAGGATGAGACTAAAGAGGAACTTTGTGGCCTCAACATTAAGCAGTACATGTAATGTAAATCTAATAGTGTGCATCAGCTAGGTAACACCATCCCTTCTGTAAAGTAATGTGGAGGTACCATTTTGCTTTGTGGATGCTTTTCTGGAAATTTGGTCAGGATTGATGGGAAGATGAATGCTGCTACATGTAGAGAGATTCTGGATAAAAACCTATTAGTCTCTGCCAGAAAGCTTAAATTGGGGAGGATCTTCCACTTTCAGCAGGAAAATGACCCACAGCACACTACCAGAGCAAATATGGAGAGTTTTGAATGAAGAAAATTGATGTCCCTGTGTGTCTGAGCTGACATCTCTGGCAAGATCACAGACAGTTGCTCACTGTCACCCCCACCCCCACCGTCAACCAGACACAGCTTTCAAGGCACTGTAGGTAAGAAATGCACGATTGGCCTACATACATCATTACACCACCATGTCATATGTGAGTGCCTCACTAAAAGGGAAGCTAAATGAAGTGGACCCATTATTTCCCAGCTCAATGTTTTTCTTTCAATTAGTTTATGTTTTGGAATTACAAAACATAACAAGATAGAAGGAATAGAATTGTCTTCCCATCTTCCTTGGTTTAGACTTTTTGAGTTCCCTGCAGACCTCCACTTTGCTTGCACTTGACTTGGCATCCAGGACTGGATTTTTGAGCAGCAAACTACTCTGGATTATGAGGCCTAATATTGAATTGTTTTATCTTTTGTGAGATCCAAACAGATGTGACAACCATTGCTCACACACTTGGGCACTGGGCTTGAATCATTCTCTCTCCTTTGTCATCAATTCTTTCTTGACTGTGAGTGCAGAACATTTTTCAACCTAAAACATACTTTTGCAATTTGGCTTCTGTTGAAAATGTGAAAGAAGAGATAAGGAAAAAATGTTATAGAAAGCCTTTCATCTTTGGAACCTGGTACCGTATATTACGGGTGTAGCTGCTGATAATATTCCACTCTGTCTTTGTTCATTCTTACTATTATTGTTTCTTTTGTTTTTGGAATGTGTCACTTTTGTTATCTGGTCCAGTCAAGATGCTTAGTTGTTGTTCAGATCAAACATCAGAATGAGGAAGAAATGAGATCTTAGAGACTTTGACGGTGAAATAATTACTGGTGCCAAATGGGGTGTTTTGTGTATCTCAGAAACTGCTGATCTCCTGGGGTTTTCATGTTTAACAATCTCTAGAGTTTACAGAGAACAGTACAAAAAGCAAAACAAAATTTAAAAAAAAACCATCAATGGCAGTTATGTAGGTGAAATGCCTTGTTAATATGAATGGCCTGACTGGTACAAGCTGACAGGAAGGTGACAGTAACTCAAATAATCATTCTTGTATCAGTGGTATACATATATATAGTGTAAGTACTTTAATGTATACATAAAGTGTATGAAGTCATAAAGAAGTACGACACAGAAACAGGCCTTTTGGCCCATCTAATCAATACTGAAACCATCTAAGCTGCTTACTCCCATCAACCTGCTCTGGGAACATAGCTCTTCATGCCCCTACTATCCATGGACCTATCTAAACTTCTTTTAAATGTTAAAACTGAGCTCACATACACCACTCATGCTGGCAGCTCAATCCACATTCTTATGATCCTCTAAGTGAAGAAATTTTCCCTCATGTTCTCCTTAAACTTTTCATCTTTTACCCTTAACCCATGATATCTGGTTGTATTCTCACCCAGCCAGAGTGGAAAAAGCCTGCTAGCATTTACCCTATTGATGACCCTCATAATATTGCATATCTCTATCAACTCTCCTCTCAATCTTTTACATTCTAAGGAATAGAGTCCTATTCAACCTTTCCTTATAACACAGGTCCTCCAGTCCTAGCAATATCCTTGTAAATTTTCTCTGTTCTCTTTTACCTTTACTGACATCTTTCCTGTAGGTTGGTGACCAAAACTGTGTGCAATACTCTAAATTAGGTGTCATCTATGTCTTATACAACTTCAACATAACATTCCATGTTCTGTAATCAATACCTTTATTTATGAAAGTCAATGTGCCAAAATCATTTTTCTTTACGATCCTATCTACCTGTGATGCCACTTTCAAAGAATTATGGATCTGTATTCCAGGATCTTTTTGTTCTACCAGTCTCCTCAGTGCCCTACCCTGGCTGGTCCTACCAAAGTATAATTCTTTGCACTTGTCTGCATTAAATTCCATCCGTCATTTTTGAGCCTTCTTTTTCAGCTGATGCCAATCCCTCTGCAAGCCATGATAGCCTTCCTCACTGTCCACTATACCCCCAATCTTGGGGTCATCTGCAAATTTGTTGATCCAGTTAACCACTTTATCAACCAGATCATTAATAGAGATGACAAACAACAACAGACCCAGTGCAGCATCCCAGTTGTCACAGTTCTCCTGTCAGAAAGGAAACCATCTATTACAGCTGTCTGGTTTCTTCCACAAAGTCAATGTCTATTCCAATTTACTACCTCATCTTGAATGTCAAGCGACTGAACCATTTTGACCAACCTCCCATGTGGGACCTTGTTAAATGCCTTGCTGAAGTCCATGTAGACAACATCCACTGCCTTGACTTCATCCACTTTCTTGGTAACTTCCTCGAAGAACTCTATAAGATTGGTTAGACATGACCTACCGCACACAAAGCCATGCTGAATATCCTTAATCAGTCCATGACTATCCAAATACTTATATTTTTGGTCCCTTAGGATACCTTCAAATAACTTTCCCACAACTGATGCTTGACTCACCAGCCTATAATTTCCTGGTTCATGCTTAGAGACTTTTTAAACAGCGGAACAATATTTGGTTATACTCCAATCCTCTGGAACCTCTCCTGTCACTAAGGCTGATTTAAATATCTCCGCTAGGTCCCTGACAGTTTCTGTACTTGCCTGCTGTAGGGTCTGAGGGAACACCTTGTCAGGCCCTAGGGATTTATCCACTCTCATTTGCCTCAGGATAGCAAACACTTCCTCCTCTGTATTCTGTACAGGGTTTGTGAAGTTGATAACACTTTGCACACTTCTATAGACTCTGTCTATCTTCTGAGTAAATACAAACAAATCATTTAAGATCTCCCCCACCTCTTTTGTCTCCACACATGGAGTACCATTCTGATCATCCAGAGGGCCAATTTTGTCCCTTGCAATCCTTTTGTTCTTAACATATCCGTGGAATCGCTTAGGATTCTCCATCATCTTGTTTGCTTGAGCAAACTCATGCCTTCTTTTAGCCGTCCTGATTTCTTTCTCAAGTCTCTTGCATTTCTTCTACTCTGTATGCACTTCATTTGTTCCTACTTGCCTATATGTTTTATGCACCTCCTTTTTTTCCCTCCTTCCCAGGACCTCAATATCTTTTGAAAACCAAGGTTCTCTTCACTTGTTATCTTTACCATTATTTTATCCTTTAACAAGCACGTACAATCTTTGTACTCGCAAAATTTGAAGTCCTCCCACTTACCAAGCACACCTTTTCCAGAAAACAGCCTGTTCAATCCACACTTGCCAGACAATTTCTAATACCATCAAAATTGGCCTTTCTCCAATTTGGAAACTCAACCTACAGACCAGACCTATTGTTTTGCATAGTTATTTTAATGGCATTGCGGTCACTGGATGCAAAGTATTCCCCTACACAAACTTCTGTCACTTGCCCTGTCTCATTCCCTAATTGCAGATCCAGCAGTACACATTCTCCTGTTGGGACTTTTATGTACTGATAAAGAAAACTTTCCTGAACACATTTCACAAACTCTATCTCATCTAGTTCTTTTACAATATGGGATTTCCAGTCAATATGTAGGAAATTAAAATCACCTACTATAACAACCTTAACTTTTTTTTTGCAAGTCTGCTTTCTCTCCACAAATTTGTTCCTCTAAAACCCTAGGAACATTGGTTGGTCTGTAATATAGCCCCATTAATATGGTCATACCTTTCTTTTTTTTCTCAGTTTCACCCACCACACCTTACTGAAGAGTTCTGCAGTCTGTCCAGATGGAGTAATGTCATGAAGTTTTCCCTGACTAGTAATGCCACCCCTTCTCCTTAGATCCCTCTCACTCTAACACATCTAAAACAATGGAACCCTGGAATATTGAGATGCCAGTCCTGCCCCTCCTGCAACCAAGTCTCACAAATGGTTACAATTTCATAATTCCAGGTATTGATCCATGCCTTGAGCCTATGATACTTCTAGCATTGAAATATACACAGGACACTAGTCACACCATGTTCAACCTTTTGATCCCTGACTTTGTCTGAGGTCTCTGTAACGTTCTCCTTCGCGTGTACTAATAACGCCGAATTCAACGTCGAGATAAACCAGTCAATGAGACCAGATCGCAGTCAGATTAACCATTTACTGTTCACTCTTCACATTAACATATGGTGAAAACTGTTGATAAAACAATACAAGATTGATACAGTATTTGTTCCTTCCTTAATATCACATTTCAATTGTAAATACTTGCAAAGGTGACTATAACTACATTACACTAAAGTGCAGTATACAGGCAGAGTTTACCTGCTCCATTGACTACTTTAAATACACTTCAATGCAAACTATCCGCAACTCTTTAACTAACGAAAGCATAAACATTATCGACCGTCGTTACTTTTAACAGGATCGGCATTAACATCTTAGTTCAATATATCGATTATCTATTAACTTACAGCTTTGCTCTCACTGTGATTTCTAATGCCTGCAAAACAACTTCTGCTCAGGTGTGCCTCGTGGTGAGCCCCCACCCTCGCGTTAATTTCAAACCGGTACTTTCCCACAAGACGCGGCGAAACCGGATGTGACGTCATCGCATGCCGATATATTTTACATGCAATGAATATGCTTTGAACACTTCTAATTCTAACTAGAAAATACTATCGAATGAATTACTAAGCAAAAATATTATAAACTAAATAACTGTCGTAAAGACAGCACACTCCCTGCTTGACCTTCGTAAGGTCATAATGAACAGAGTACAAACTTAGTCTCTTAATCAGTCATTAGGTAGAAGTAGAATAACTTCTGTAACTGGCCTTTGGTAAATTTTCACATCGCCTTGGTCGGTAGTCTTCAATTCGATCTTCCCGACATGTCCATCCCCGCTAGGGAATGTAGCAGTGATTCTGGCCGTTGGCCAGCTGCTGCGGGCGATTTGCTTGTCCCTGAGCAGGACTAAGTCTCCAACTTGAAGATTCCTGCGGGGTTCTGTCCACTTTTGTCTCTGTTGCAACAAAGGTAGATATATTTGTCTCCAGCGAGACCAGAACTGATTTGCCAGAGCCTGGACTTGTCTCCATTGCTTTGTGTACAAATCCTTGTCTGAGAAGTCTCCTGGTGGAGGAGGAGCTCCTGCCTTCTGCGTAAGGAGCGTTGATGGCGAAAGTATGAAGGGGTTTTCTGGGTCAGAAGACACAGGTAGGAGTGATTGTGCGTTTATAATGGCTGTGACCTCTGCCATTAGGGTGCACAGTACCTCGTGGGTCAATCGGGTGCGTTGCTGCATCTCAGGTTTCCTTTTCCGGGTTTTCCGTAAGGACGTGAACCGTTTGACTGCCTGCTCTTTGTTATCTGGTGAGCGCTGGCGTGGTTCTCTGAAAGGCAATGGGGCAACCCCATTATTTGCTTCATCTCTGAAGACCTTGGTGTCTTTGGGTTTTAAAGAAATGGTATCTTGAGCTGATTGTGCAAGTTTGTTTCCGTGCTCGGTTTGAACGAAAACTGACTGACCTAGCGTCTCGTCGGTTACTTTACGCTTGGTAATGTCTTGTTGTGCTTCTTTAGGGTACACCTCAGTGAGGCAGATCTTGGAACAAGAACGGCTTGACTGAGTTTGACCGCAAACTTCTGTACAGTTCGAGCTGACAATTGTTGTCCTGGAGTGAACCTCTCCCTCCCCGCCGTCCTGTTGTGGGGGTGAAGGAGCGTTGTCGGTTCTTTCATTCTTGACTTCATCACGGAGCCGTGAGGGTAAATTTCCTTCCTCGTATGGATGTGATGCAATCGTGACTCTCTGAGGTTCCTCGTAGCTGGGGAAGTTATCGAATACGTATGGAGAGGGGAGATGAGCCTGCCTGTCTATTTGAGATTGTACATAGTCGCTTGTGCGTTCCAGTCTGGTCCTTTCTAAAGTAGATCTTACTGCGGTCAGATCACGCGACCCTTCAGCTTCTTCTATGTACTCTGCTTCCGCCATGGCAGCTTCTTCTTCTCTTTCTATCTGCAGCACTTGCAACTCTGTCGATATTTTTGCCATTTCCAACTGGGTTTCGGCTTCTCGGGCGGCCGCTTCACTTTGTCTGGCGGCCCTTTCCTTCTGGATTTCGGCTTGTCTGGCGGCCTGTTCCTTCTGGATTTCGGCTTCTCTGGTGGCCTGTTCCTTCTGGGTTTCGGCTTCTCTGGCGGCCTCTTCTCTTTGTCTGGCGGCCCTTTCCTTCTGGATTTTGGCTTCTCTGGTGGCCTGTTCCATTTTCAAAACTGCTTCTTGTCTGGCGTAACGCAGTCGCACCTTGGCGGCTTCTGCCTTGGCTCTTGCCTGGGTGGACTTACTTGATGTAGCTCTACTGCCCTTGTCGCTGGGCGCCATCGACTTGATCCCGGATCGAGCTGACATTGCAGCACTTGGAACACCTGATAATGCCGCTTTTTCACTGTAACGTTCTCCTTCGGGTGTAACGAACGCCGAATTTAACGTCCGGATAAACCACAGTCAATGCAAACCAGATCGCAGTAAGATTAACCATTTACTGTTCACTCTTCACATTAACATATGGTGAAAACTGTTGATAAAACAATACAAGATTGATACAGTATTTGTTCCTTCCTTAATATCACATTTCAATTGTAAATACTTGCAAAGGTGACTATAACTACATTACACTAAAGTGCAGTATACAGGCAGAGTTTACCTGCTCCATTGACTACTTTAAATACACTTCAATGCAAACTATCTGCAACTCTTTAACTAACGAAAGCATAAACATTATCGACCGTCGTTACTTTTAACAGGATCGGCATTAACATCTTAGTTCAATATATCGATTATCTATTAACTTACAGCATTGCTCTCACTGTGATTTCTAATGCCTGCAAAACAACTTCTGCTCAGGTGTGCCTCGTGGTGAGCCCCCACCCTCGCGTTAATTTCAAACCGGTACTTTCCCACAAGACGCGGCGAAACCGGATGTGACGTCATCGCATGCCGATATATTTTACATGCAATGAATATGCTTTGAACACTTCTAATTCTAACTAGAAAATACTATCGAATGAATTACTGAGCAAAAATATTATAAACTAAATAACTGTCGTAAAGACAGCACAGTCTCACTAACGTCTGTCTCCACAATTCCTCCACTAACTGTTCTGGCACTCTAGTTCCCATCCCCCTGCAACTCTAGTTTAAACCCAACTGTGCAACATTAGTAAATCTTCCCACTAGGGTATTAGACCCCCTCAAGTTCAGACACTAATGATCCAAAAATCTTATGCCTTCCCTCCTACACCAACTCCTTAGCCAAGTACTAAACTGTATAATCTTCCTAATTCTGGCCTCACTAGCACATGGCACAGTTAGCAATCCTGACATTATGACCCGGGAGGTCCTGTCCTTTAACTTAGCACCTAACTCCCTGAGCTCCTTTTGCAGAACCTCAACATTACCAACGAGATTAGTACCTACAGGGACCACGACCTCTGGCTGTTTACTCTCCCACTTATGAATGCTGAGGACTAGATCCAAAATGTCCTGGACACTGACATCTGGGAGGCAACATACTATCTGGAATCTCTTCCTTGTCCACAGAACTTCCTTTCTGTTCCCCTGATGGATTCCCTAACACCACAGATCGCCTCTTCTCCCTCCTTCCCTTCTGAATCGCAGAATCAGATTTGGTGCCAGAGGCTTGACTTCTGTGTCCTTCCCTTGCCATGTCATCCCCCCCGAACAGTATCTGAAGTGACATGGCTGTTGTTGAGAGAGATAGACACAGCAGTACTCTGCACTGGGTGTTTAACCCCTTTCCTCTTCCTGACTGTCACCCAGTTCCCCATGTCCTGCATCTTGGGTTCAACTGCCTCTCAATATGTCCTATCTATCAGACCCTCAGCTTCCCAAATGATCTGAAATTCATCCAGTTCCAACTCTAAATCCTTAATGCAGTTTGTTAGAAGCTGCAACTGGATGCACTTCTCGCAGATGTAGTCCTTAGGGACACTGGAGGTCTCCCTGCCCTCCCACATCCTGCAAGAGATCCACTCCACTTTCCTGCCTGGCATCTCTACTGTTCTAACTGAGCAAATGTCAGGAAGGGTGGGGGGAAACTCTACCTGAAGCTTTTCTCTTTCGGTCAAAGCTCCAAAAAAACTGCTGTGAGTTGCTGCCTTTTACACCTGGTCAGCTGACCTGGGTGAAATACGTCCCCTCAAGCTTCTAATCTCCCGATTGATCACTGGTCAATGTTCATATATAAGATAAGGTAATTTATACCTTTTGTAATTTATAGCACATTTTTATGTATTGCACTGCCCTGCTATGATAAGATATCAAGTTCCACAACATTTGCCAGTGTTGATTCTGATTCTGATTCGCATTTCCCTTCTTGGATAAGTGCACAAAATTTGCTACTCTCAAGTTCTCTGGGACCTCACCTGTGTTTAGAGAGTGCACAATGATCTTTATCAAAACCTCATCAGTATTCCTCACTTGCTTCTTTCAATATTCTAAGATACATGCCCTGTTGATTTATCCATCTTAATGCTTTTCAGAAGACCCGGCACTACCTGCTTCCTAACCTCAAAATGTGCTGGGACATTGGCATGGTGCACTCTGCTTTCACTATCCTCCAAATCCTTGAAATACAGACATAGTGTATTCATTTAGCACCTCAGCCACTTGCTCTGACTCAAAGCACAAATTCTTTCATTTGTACTTGAGTGGATCTACCTCTCCTTGATTATTCACTTTGGCTTAACACAAGTTTGATATGCCTTGCGATTCTTCTCCAAAAGTGTTTCATCACCCATTTTTGCCTTCCTAAACTTCTCACTATGTCTAATTTTCTCTTCTTAATGCTGATGTTGGGGACTGGAGCATTTCAAAGACTGAAATCACCATTAAAAGCTTACATTTCAAAGTTTGAGAGCATTTACTTGATGAGCATGTGATCAACTGGTAAGTTTAGCTTTCCTGGCAGTGTGGAAGCTGCTTGGGAAACTTTACCATTTTATTCTCATTAAAAAAAATCCTTGTTGGATCACACAGCAATAAGTGATAGTTACACAACACAGAAATAACATCTTTGATTGCTGGGCTGTCCACCAGCCTCTATGCTTGGTAAGCCTGTGCTGATCTTTATTTTATACTCCCCTCATTCCCTTCAACTCTGATTCTATCACTCATCTACTTCCTTACTTCAAAGATTCAAAGTACATGTATGATCAAAGAATGAACAAATTACACAACCTTGAGACTTGTTTGCTTTTAGGTAGCCACAAAGCAAGAATTTTGAAAGAACCCTTTTTAAAAAATTACTCTATTCCTCTCTGCACACAGAGAAAGAGAATAAAAACATAAATCAGCTGGACAACGGAAGGGAGCAGCAACAACATTCCAAAGCAAAATGAGTTCATAGATCCAAAATCCCTGGATCAGCCCAAAGCCTAGTATTCAGTTCATCATATTAGTGGGACAATTCATCACAAAGTTTACAGACATGAAGCGCAGCAGCCAAGGTAGACTCAAAGACTTAATGACGCAGAAAGAGGACCCCCCTCCACCCCCAGTCTATTTGGGCCAGCATTTAAATTGCCTGGACAGTGGACAGTACCTTGCACCAGGACCTGGGCTCCACTGCAGCAAATCTCTCCAGGCCTAGATTTCGGTGCCGAAGAAGCCTATTATGCAGCTGTGCTTAGTGATGCAATGGAAGTTTGTTTCATCACTATTGCCATAACAATTTTTTTTTGACCAGTCAGGGTTGTTAGACCAGAGCCAAATTTCTGAACCTGGAGGAATGGTGGGCCATCTTAGTCTGGCCTTTACCCTTTGACCTGTTTGACTTGGGTGACACTACCAAGGGCCAAAGCACAAGGCCCTGACTCAAGCTAACACAGCTCTGCAGGTCATTGAGGCAAGCAAGCCTCCAAACCATGAGAAGGATATGGTTCTTCTGGAAGATCATTCACCTAAAACTTAGCTTACCAACCTGCATCCATTTGGGAAGAAACTAGTGCACAGAGAAGAAATCATGCAGTCACAGGGAGAATGTACAGTCTCCATATGATAGCATCAGAGTTCAGAAAGAAACCTGTGTCACTGCAGTTGTGAGACAGCAGTTGTACAGTTCTACAATTGCACCCCTGCTGTAGAAAGGTATTGTTTTAAACCTTTGACATAGCAAAACATTCCTAGTTACCATATAAGAGGTAAGTAATGAAATAATAGAACAAGGGTCCAAGGATTTAGTCAAAAGGTAGGTTTTTAAGAAGGTTTATAAAGCAGAAGAGAGAAAGTGAACTTTAGGGGGGGGGGATTTTCTGAGCTAAGGCAGCTGAAACATGGAAAATGATCAAGACATTAGGAGTGGAGAAATACACAGAGCTTAAAGGTTAAAGATCTAGAAATGAATAGAGTGTTAGAAAAGGGTAAATCAGAGGAACCATTTTGAAAAACGCATTTACATTTTAAACTCTAGGTATCACCGGGCTTGGGACCAATCTAGTATAATGGCCACAATAGTAATAGCTGAGCAGGGTTTGGTGCACCCTTGAAAATTCACAGACCTTGAGTGAAGACATTTCTTTATGGCACACTCTTAAGTGGTAACCTTGATCGAGAGGCATTCACTCCCAGTTCCTTGTTTTCAAGTTAGTACATACACTCTCACTTTCTCAAGCATTTTAAACATTTCAATGGAATTCCCCTTTACAATTTGAAACTCCAGGAAAGAATGCTGATATGATTCAAATCTTTCTATAGCAGTGCCTTTCTCAGGAATAAGTTCACTGAAGCTTCACCTGAGCCCTAATATACTGAATATACATTTATTTCTATGTATTATCTTGAAAAATAATTGGCAGTATTTAGGAATCGTGGAGATGTAAACACTTGCAGACGTTGGAATTTAAAGCTAAAAAACAAACAGCTGGAAGAACTCAGTGGGTCAGGGTGCTTGTGTCCGTAAGACCATAAGATATAGGAGCAAAAGTAGGTCATTCGGCCTATCGAGTCTGCTCCGCTATTCAATCATGGGCTGATCGAATTCTTCTAGTCATCCCCACTCCCCTGCCTTCTCCCCATACCCTTTGATGCCCTGGCTAATCAAGAACCTATGTATCTCTGCCTTAAACACACCCAATGACTTGGCCTCCACAGCTACTTGTGGCAACAAATTCCACAGATCCCCCCTCATTTTCCTGAACTCCAGGGATTACAGCCCAAGAGCTGCCAGATGTTCCTCATATGGTAACCCTTTCATTCCTGGAATCATTCTCCTGAATCTTCTCTGAACCCTCTCCAATGTCAGTATACCCTTTCTAAAATTAGGAGCCCAAAACTGCACACAATTCTCGAAGTGTGGTCTCATGAGTGTCTTATAGAACCTCAACATCACATCCCTGTTCTTATATTCTATACCTCTAGAAATGAATGTCAACATAGCATTTGCCTTCTTCATAACTGAATCAACCCAGAGGTTAACCTTTCGGGGATCTTGCACAAGGACTCCCAAGTCACTTTGCATCTCTGCATTTTGGATTCTCTCCCCATCTAAATAATAGTCTACCTGTTTATTTCTTCCACTGAAGTGCATGACCGTGCACTTTCCAACGTTGTATTTCATTTGCCACTTCTTTGCACATTCCCCTAAACTACCTAAGTCTCTCTGTTTCCTCAACACTACCTGCTCCTCCACCTACCTTTGTATCATCAGCAAATTTAGCCGCAAATACCATAGCCCAAATCATTGACATACATTGTAAAAAGCAGCGGTCCCAAAACCGACCCCTGTGGAACTCCAGCGGTAACCTGCAACCAGCCAGAATAGGATTCCTTTATTCCCACTCTCTGCTTTCTGCTGACCAGCCAATGCTCCACCCAAGCTAGTAACTTCCCTGTAATTCCATGGGCTCTTATCTTGCTCAGCTGCCTCATGTGTGGCACCTTGCCAATGGCCTTCTGAAAATCGAAGTACACCATGCCTACTGCATCTCCTTTGTCCACCCTGCTTGTAACTTCCTCAAAGAATTGCAGTAGGTTTGTCAGGCTGGATTTTCCTTTCAGGAAACCATGCTGGCTTTCGCCCATCTTATCATTGTGCCTCCAGGTACTCTGTAATCTCATCCCTAACAATCAATTCCAACAACTTCCCAACCACTGACGTCAGGCTAACAGATCTATAGTTTCCTTTCTGCTGCCTCCCACCCTTCTTAAACAGTGGAGTAACATTAACATTTTTCCAGTCATTGAGTACAATGCCAGAATCTATCAATCCTTGAAAGATCATTGTTAATGCCTCCGCAATCTCTCCAGCTACTTCCTTCAGAACCCAAGGGTGCATTCCATCAGGTCCAGAACAGGTGCAGTGCCACAAGCCTAAACATCAACCACTACTTTGGCCCCACAGATGCTAACTTCCAAAAGGTTTAGAATCAGAAGAAGTTTATTATCACTGTTTTACATGATGTGCAAATTGTCATTTTGCACAGCAGTAGTGGGCAGACATAAAATCACTGTAAACAAACAAAATTAATAACTAGTGCAATAAAGGAGATCGTGTCATGGGTTCATGGAGAGTTCAGAATTATGATGGCAGTGAATTGTTGTGTGTGGGTCTTCATGCTCTTATACCTCTGCCTCCCTGATGGTAGTTATGAGAAGAGGACATATCCCAGATAGTGCAGGTCTTTAGTGATGGATCTCGCCTTCTTGAAGAGGCCCTCAATGGTGGGGAGGATTGGCCCATGATAAAGCTGCATTTCAGAATAATATGAGTTGAGACATATTTTTGATTGATTTTGTGGTGTGTTTGGTATTGTTTATACCTTTGCACCTATTAATCAGTGCTAACCTTAAGTTTTTCAATGAAGGAAATCAAAGAGTTTATGCTATAACTAGTCATGCATTAAAAACCATTTTGAATTAAATTGGATTTCTGGAGATTATTAACCATAAGAGTAAGTTCATGCCCTTGACTAATGACAAATCTTGATTTTATAATCTGCACAATTAATGTGGATATCATGTATTTAGAACAGGAATGCATAAGCAAGTACTTCCTTATTTTTTGTTTTCCCCACAGTGGTGTCTTCCCATGCTATCACTTACATCAATGCCCACTGTTTATATGTAGTGAAGGGTGACTGATTTGGAATTATACAATGTTTGCTGTTACATTGAAGGAGAATGTAAGGACAGGAATTTACTTTTATAGGTGGAACCTTTTAAACTATTAACTTCTTGAATTTACATTTAGTAACTCAAAACTGATTATGAAATAGTGAATAGCATAGGCAGGACTATGTGCATTTTAAAATATTTCTCAAGCATCCTTGTGATATAAAAGCAGGGCATTCAGCCACTGCAGTCTTTGCTCTTAGAGTATTCTTATTAGTTACAACTTACCTTTTATTTCCTTGTAACCTAGTTTGTCATATCACTCCAACCTACTGATCTCCAACTCTCCTCTCACCCACCCTATACTGGGGCAATTTACTTATTAATATGTATTTGGGAAACTGGAGCACCAGGGAACAAAGCACATGGGATAATGAGGAAAGCTTCACTTATGAGCACTCCAGGCATGACTGAAACTGGGTTGCCTGAGTTGTGTGCCATCAGCACCAACCTTTAATAACTTGTAAATTTGTTCTCACAGCTTCACTTAACAGAATGGCTACAGGGTCTTACGTTGGGGTGTTTCTTAAGCAGAGCATAAAATTGATAAGTTAGTCAGGAGATGATGCTCACCTCTAATTCTTAATCTGCAAAAACATGAGACAGAAAGTATTTCAACTTTTGTCTACCATTTCAGACATTAATACAAGTCTTGTATAGTTAAAAAGACAAATCAAAAATTAAAAAGACATGCGCAGCTTATATTGTATAGGCTAGATTTTGACAACAGGTTGTGCAGTTAGGAAAGCAAAGGTTTTTAAATAGTGAACCTGTTCTGAATGAGATTACCTGTAATAGATGATCTGCTCTTGTATCTTTCTGGCAAAGCTATCAATGGAAATGTGACCTGTGCTCATTCTGAGCTGGGTTTTAGGAGGTGTTCCTAAACAGTTTTATCTATAAGAGATACAGGATCAGAATGGGATTTATATGACTGGTAATTTACAAACTGAGATGGATACTGAGGACTCGTGGAAGCTGATGCAAGAGGTATGGAGTATCTTCTAAATATGCTGATAAAGATATTGCCGCAAGGTAAGTCAGATTGAACAACAACAACAATTGAGACAAGGTAACAAGGGAATGGATTCTGTGGTCTGGGTGTAAGAGGTTATTGATCTGGAAGAACTCCAGTCTACAAATCAGTGAATTCAAATGAATCATGGACAGTGGAAATTGGCAGACCAATTTCCTTTGTTCTTGCCATAAGAGGTTGCCATTTTATGAAGTGACTGTGTTTTCCATGTTGAAGGTACATTAAATCTCTTATAACCATATAACAATTACAGCATGGAAACAGGCCATCTTGGCCTAGTCTGTGCCGAATGCTTACTCTTAAGGAGGAGTTAATTAAACAAGATTGGAATACAGTTTATGTTGATGATGTAGATGAAGCCTATGAAGCATTTGTTTCTGTAATAACTAATTTGTCTGATAAGCATTGCCCACTAGTTAAAAATGTTGACAAAGAGAACTATATTGATAAGCCTTGGTTAACAAAGGGAATACAAAATGCTTGTAAAAAGAAAAATTTATTACATAAGAAATTCTTAAAACATAGAACAAAGGAAGCTGAAATTAAATACAAATAAGTTAACAAGTATCATGAGTTTTAGTAAAAGGAGTTATTATAGTAATTTGTTGGAGAATACTAGTATTATGATACGGCAACAATGAATATAGAATCAAGACAGGTTTTTTATAAACAAATAAAACATTTATTAAACACTGATCAATAAAAAAAAACAAAAGTAAACAAACAACTAACTTAACTGGAAGTTAACGGCTATACAGCAACTCGAACAGTTCTTAAAGCGATAAATGCGAATACAGTTCTTAAAAGTGGTAATTGCAAGAGTCGAAATAATTTACACAGTCAATTAGGAGAGACTTCCCTGAAGTAACGAATTCCTCAAAGACGTGACGTTACTGCTGATCCCAGCCGAAATATGCCTTGCCCGAAGGATTTACGGCGAAGGAAATAAAATGGCTTAAAGGCACTGACCTTTACTTGGTGAAATGCTGCGTCCAGCTCTTTCTGCTTCCACAATGCAGGAGCTATCTCGGATGCAGGTTACTACTTTCTGAATGAGGATTCAATAAGGTCGACCCTGTATTACTGTTGACGACAACAACTTTACTTGATCCTTCGGATCTCTGCTCTTCAATAAATTCTTCACTCTCTGACTGGACTGCAAAGGTAGGAATCAAAACTGGCAGCATTTGGCGAGACTGTCGGCAATAACATTCGAGACATAAGGAAGAAAGTAAAACTCCACTTTATAACAAAACTGCGTTATGAGACGAATATACAGCATAACGGAGTGACTGATAAATTAAACCATGAACTGACCTGCATCATAGCAAGGCTTTCCCCTTTTATACCTGTTGAAACAGGCCATCACCTGACCTCTCACTGGCAGGAAAATTACATCATGTGACCTCACACTAGCAGGAAATTACATCACCCCACCATTACAAGGCCATTACAGCAAGCTCACCAGTCACAAGATACTCACGGGGTATGTAACACCTCCCTCCAAAAAAATTGGTCTGTCATGAACAAAATTTTAACAATTAACTATTTACAAAAATAAAGACACAAATATATAAGATTTACAACATACACAATATACATAGTATTATCATACAGCACCTTACAAATTACTATACAATAGAAGTGTTACAAATGTTAAAATATCATTCCATAAAAAAAGTTACATTGTACAGTCAACATCTAGATAGACAATCAGCAATCACATTACCTTTGCCTTTAATATGAGTTATCAAAATACTATACTCCTGTAACATTCAAATTTATGTTGCTAAATTGGAGGCTGATGTATTTCCTTAACCAAGCCTGAACCTACAACAGAACCAAGGTAAGTCACAGTGGCATGCCCAAATTCACTTTTAGCTAAGATAATAGTTAAGTCACCTTCTGAAAGTCTTTTAAATAGTTTCTTCACCGTAGTAACATGTGCTTCCCAAGTATCATTTCCTGTAACTAAATCATCAATATAAGCATCTGTATCTTTTAACCCCTGAATCACAGTGTTAATCATTGGTTGGAAAGTACCTGGGGCATTCTTCATCCCAAATGGAAGAACATTATATTCTTATAACTCAGATGGGGTTACAAATGCTGAACTCTCTCTCCCTCTATCCATCAATGGAACAAACCAATACCCTTTTAATAAATCAATCTTTGTAAGGAACTTTGCTTTTCCAACTTTACCCATGGAGTATGTAACACTAGAAATAATATTAAAATACTTGGAGATTTTTAAGTGAAATTATTAAAAAGGATACGGTGTTATACCCATGTTATTTTAATTCAAAAAATAATACGGTAATTAAGGATACTAACTTGGTTGTAGATAGGTTTAATGATATTTTTTGCTAATGTGGGAACTAAATTAGCTAAGTCAATTACTGAACCCAGCAATAAAGATGGAGTAAATAGTATTATTATCAATATAAACACTTACACTATCTTTATTAGAGCAACTGGGTTAAAAAAATTGATGTAGTATATAAACCAGAGAGCAAGAAATCAACAGATTGGAATGGATATGATATGTATTTAATTGAAAAAAACATCATAGACTGTGTTGTGAAACCACTGACTCATATTTGTGATCAGTCTTTGATTGCTGGAGAATTTCCCAACAAAATGAAAATAGCCAAGGTCATTCCAATATACAAAGCTGGAGATAAACATGTATTTTCAAACTATAGACCAGTTTCTTTGCTCTCAGAGTTTTCCAAAATGTTGGAAAAATAATTGTAAGAAGGTTAAGTGATATTATAACAAAACATAATATTCTCTGTGAACAGCAATATGGTTTCAGAAAAAAACAGAATCACTACAATAGTGTTAATAAATTTTGTAGAAGAAATATCAAACACTATAGAAAGAAATGAATACACAGAGGAAATATTCCTTGATCTAACAAAAGCATTTGACACCATTGACCATAAATAATTATGAACAAAATTAGAAAGATATGGTATTAGAGGGGTGCAACATAACTGGTTACGTAGTTATTTGGAAGACAGGTATCAGTATGTACATATAAACAACTCAAATTCAAAACTTTTGGGGGTGCTTGGCCCATTGCTGTTCACTTTGTATATAAATGATATATGTATGGTGTCTCAGATATTAAAATGTATATTATTTGCTGATGATACAACTGTATTTTGCAGTGGGGAACATCTGAAACAACTTTTGGATACAGTGGAGAAGGAACTAAGAATTATAAAGAAATGGTTTGACACTAACAAATTATCACTGAATCTAAGTAAAACCAAATTCTTTGGTAACCACGTACCAAACTCATATAGTAAACTTAGAATAAATGATGTCGAAATTGATAAGGTATTTGAAACAAAATTTTTAGGAATGGTAATAGATAGTAAATTAAGCTGGAAACCACAAATAAATTATGTCAAAGCAAAAATGTCAAAATCTATTGCAATACTGTACAAAGTGCAAGATTTCCTAAATCAGGAATCTTTGTATACATTATACTATTCACTTATAGTCCCATATATGACTTACTGTGCAGAGGTATGGGGAAATACATACAAATTCATTTTTCTACTCCAAAAGAAAGTTATATGAATTGTAAATAAGACAGGGAATTATGAGCTGCCCAATCCACTATTTATTCAACTAAACACTTTAAATTTCAGAGATTTTGTA
Organism: Hypanus sabinus; assembly: GCF_030144855.1. Lineage (NCBI taxonomy): Eukaryota > Metazoa > Chordata > Chondrichthyes > Myliobatiformes > Dasyatidae > Hypanus > Hypanus sabinus. The sequence goes on from NC_082718.1 coordinate 44,381,747, forward strand.
AATTTTAAAATAATTCAATTTATGTATAAAGTAAAAAATGGACAGCTCCCACAAAGTATCCAAAGGTTGTTTAAAATGAGAGAAAGTCAACATGATTTGAGAGGAACATGTATTTTTCAAAAACAAAGGGTAAGAACAAATGTAAAAAATCATTGTATTTCAGTCAAAGGGGTGAATCTATGGAACAGTTGTAGTGAGAATTTAAAAACATGCACCACACTTCACAATTTTAAAACATTATTTAGAAATTATTTAATGAACAAATAATTTACATGATTTAAAATGAATGTGAGTAATGTAAATAAATGATATTTGGAATTGGATTTTGTGTTAAAAGATTTTTTGTTTTTGATGTGATGATTGATGCCAAATATGTTGTTGTATAATTAAGAGGGGTAAGCATAATAAGCTGTAGCTTCAGCCTTTTGGTCTGTTTTAAAGAATATCTATGCTTTTTGTTGTAATTTAGTCCTATGAAATCATGGTTGTAAATGATTCTTTTTGTTATGTTTGTACTGACTGAAATAAATTAATTTCATTTATTCAAGTCATTTGGCTTGATCAGTGCTTTAAAGCAGACACAGTGATGTCTCAGGTAATCTACTGAACTAGGGTTAATTACCAAATAAGAAGTTATTTGTGAGGTGTTCTTTGGTTGGAAATAACATGCAGGTTTTTGACTGTTGGGCTCTGGATCTGTTCTGCATGATTCAAGCTGGTTGCTGATTGAGAACAAAGAGTCATAAATTACCGATTCGATAGTCACTTGCTGGGAAGAGAGCGATAAATGGATGCTGGCCTGGATCAGAGGTGCCAATAACAAGGTGTTATAGGTTAGACACATGACTTATAGCCAAATGACACTGGAATGTAACATTTGATTTGTTAAGGAATGAATATAAAAACAGATGCTTCAAGTAGGGGATGTTATGTACCCCGTAACTGGGTGTCAGACCAGCAAAGACAGAAGTATCCATTGGAGTCTGGTGGCACTATATTCAAAAGTGTTTATTAGTAAAATAAGCAAAACAATACCAATAATGCAAATATACATATAACACAAGTTAGCAGTAATAAACCTAAAAGTGTAGGAATAATAATAAGCAATCATAAACAGGCTCTATCGATGTCTAGGGGTAAATGAATTGTCATAGAAAAGTATAAAGTTCGGTTCAGTTCATGAGTGCTGAGGTAGTTATGCTAGTTGTGTTGTAATCGTTGGAGAGAGAGAGAGAGAGAGAGAGAGTGAGCAATTAAGCAGCTGCAGTCAGCAAACCTTCCTGTTGCCTTTTGATTCTGTTGCACCGTTATTGTGGTGGTCATTCAACTATGACCCCTCCGTCCTTCTGCTAGACCGTTCTTCTGTGGTGGACTCGTCACTCTGGCATGAGTGGACCAAAAACGAGCTCAAATGGACTGAACCCCAGAGATTACTGAACCGTGTCCCTCACTGCAAATAACAGAAGTGGTAATGCATCATCCCAGTCTCAAGTGTTTTCCTGACAGTAAGTTTTAATCATGGTCTTTAAAGTCAGGTGGAATCTTTCCAACAGTCCTTGAGATTCTGGGTGGTATGCAGAGGCTAGAATTTGTTTAACTCCTATCTGTGTCAACATTTGCTGAAATGCACGGGATGTGAAGGTACTTCCCTGATCTGACGGTATCTCTCTAGGTAACCCTAACGTGGTGAAAAATTTCATGAGGGCCTTTACCACCGCAGGAGTCCTAATGTTCCCCAGGGACACAGCCTCTGGGAATCGAGTAGCAGCACACATCATGGTCATGACATACTGTCGCCCGCTCGCAGTTCTAGGCAAAGGACCCACAAAATCCACGATGATTTGGGAAAAAGGCTCCCCAAAGGTGGGTATGAGTCTGAGGGGTACCTTAGGAATAACCTGATTTGGCTTTCCTACCACCAGACAAGTATGGTACCTTTTACAATAGTCAACAATATCCTTCCTCATGTTTGGCCAATGAAAATCTTTCATAACCCTATCTACTGGCTTCCTTACTCCCAAATTCCACCTAGAGGTCCCTTGTGAGCCAAGTTCAAAATTTCATCCCGATAAACCTTCGGAACTACCACCTGGTGTACCACCGCCCAGTCCTCATTGACTGGCACCGCGGTCGGCCTCCACTTCCTCATTAACACTCCCTCCTTCAGACAGTAGCCCTCTGGTTCTTTATCAATCTCTACTTCAGAAAGAGCTGATTCTTTCAACACCTCAAGCTCCTCATCATGACTCTGTTCCTTTATAAACTCCCTCCTTGCTAATGGTAGTTCTACCTCATTTACTTTACTCTCCTTAGATCCACTATCCTTTTCCATCTCATCTGGTAACCCTTTTTCATACAAGGTCAGCAAAAATGTCTCCGCTAAATCAACAGTGGACTCATTTAAACTATCTCCTTTCTCAGCCACCTTTCTAAACATGCTGCGAGTGATTACGCATGCGGGATAAGGGTTGGAATCTGTGGGCGGGTCCTCAGCACTTACAAGCTTACTTGTCAGCTTCACTGCTGAATACACGTCACCACCTGCCAGATCGTTACCAAGTAGGACGTCCATACCATCCATCGGTAGTTTCGACCGCACCCCTATTTTGACTGGTCCAGATACCAGGGAACGTTTCAGAAATATCCTGTGCAAAGGTACAGCCTCTGTCCCTTTTCTGATACCTCTTAACACAACCTCCCCAGTCTCAGTCTCAGGACAGAAATCTACCACTTTCCTTAGAATCAATGACTGATCAGCCTCAGTACCTCTCCAGATCCGCACTGGAACTGGGGTTTCTCCTTCCTTCACAGACACTGTCCCTTCCGAGATAAACTTCTCACGCCCCTCTTGTGCTCTATCTACCTTTGCGTTCCTCATCAATCTGCTGACCGACTCAATGCAACCTGTAGGGATTGCTGTTTTCCCTTTTCCCGTCTCCTTCTTCGGAGCAAAGCACTTAGATGCTATATGACCAGCTTTCCCACAATTATAACATGTAAAGTTGGGAACCTTCCTGCCAGCCTGTTTTTCCTCCTACTTACCTTTTCCACTAGCTCCCGGCTTATTCTCTGCCTTAGCCGGTGGACTTTCCTTACTGTCCCTACTGCCTCTCAGGTAGCTCTTGTTTGAGGAAAACTTTGACTTGTGGGTTAAAACGTACTCGTCTGCTAACTTGGCAGTTGCAGACAGAGTCTCTGTCTCCTTCTCATCCAAGTACGTCTTCATACTCTCAGGGATACAACCTTTGAACTGCTCCATCAGTACTAACTGTAACAGTTTATCATAATCTCCAACAACCCCTTCTGAGGCGCACCAACGCTCACAATACATTTGCATCTCACGGGCAAACTCTAAATACGTTTGGTTCCACGGCTTTCTCAAGTTCCGGAACTTCTGCCGGTATGTCTCTGGTACCAACTCGTAACTCCTCAGTACAGCCCTCTTTACTTCCTCATAATCCTTAGACCCATCCATGGACAATGCCAAATATGCTTGCTGAGCCTTCCCCCTAAATACGCTCTGTACCAGAACAGCCCATTTACTCTCAGGCCAGTTCTGATTCACAGCCACCTTCTCAAAATGGAGGAAGAACTTATTGACATCCATCTCCTCAAATGGAGGTACCAACTGGATCTCCTGACCAATCCTGAACCCCTCATTTGGGTCTGCAGCCCGGTCTCTTCCCTGCTGTACCTTTAACTTCTCTATTTCCAGCTCATGCTGCCTCTCTTTCTCTCTTTCCTCCCTCTGCCTTTCAGCTTCTTCTTCCTCCCTTTCAGCCTCCTCTCTCCACCTTGCAGCCACCTCCCTCTACCTCTCTACCTCCAGCTGCCTTATCCGGAGTTCATGCTCCCTCTTTTTGTCCTCCTCAGCCAACCTTAATTGTTCCATCTGTAACTGAACCTCACCCTTGGCTGGTTTCCTCTCAGGGAACAGGTCCAATGCCCCCAATGGAAATACACCTTGGGATACATAATAGTCAGCTATTGCTCTCTGTATTTCCAATTTTCTCATCGCCAGTTTCACCGCCGAGAGACTCAATCGTCTCGCAACACTCACCAATCCCACCTTCCTGGCATCCTCTAATGTGTTTTTTTTTAGAAATTTGTCTATTTCCATTTCTGCTGGTTTCCCTTCTGGTTATCTACACAGCCAGAGCATAAAAGGGACTATTTTCCCGATTCACTGGCCCCACAATTTTGTTATCAAATCCCGGACAAGCCCACAATTTGTTATGTACCCCATAACTGGGTGTCAGACCAGCAAAGACAGAAGTATACGTTGGAGTCTGGTGACACTATATTCAAAAGTGTTTATTAGTAAAATAAGCAAAACATTACCAATAATGCAAATATACATATAACACAAATTAGCAGTAATAAACCTAAAAGTGTAGGAATAATAATAAGCAATAATAAACAAGCTCTATCAATGTCTAGGGTTAAATGAATTGTCATAGAAAAGTATAAAGTTCAGTTCAGTTCATGAGTGCTGAGGTAGTTATGCTAGTTGTATCGTAATCGTTGGAGAGAGAGAGAGAGAGAGAGAGAGCGATTAAGCAGCTGCAGTCAGCAAACCCTGTTGCCTTTTGATTCTGTTGCACTGTTATTGTGGTGGTCATTCAGCTATGACCCCTCCATCCTTCTGCTAGACCGTTCTTCTGTGGTGGAATTGTCACTCTGGCATGAGTGGACACACACACACAAGTCCCCACCAGCCCTGCTGTAACACTGTGAGCTTTACTGACCGATCTCCTAGTTCAGTCTCCAAAGCCCACCACCTTTCCCGTGGGTTCCAACACTCAATCAGTGTCCACTGGTGTGCCTGACTGGTGTGTTAGTATCCCTGCTAACGGGGTCTCAGCTATCCATCAACTCTGAATGACTGTGTTTGTCAAATCAGCCCATTCCTGCAGTCTCCTGGGGAATGTTAATGAGCAAAGTAACGCCCTTGTAGTGTAAGTAAATAATCCAGGAAGAGTCATAATAACTCAACAGTTTCTCTCTCTCTTATCTGTAGCGAATGTTCGTGCCTGTGTTTCGCCTCTCTCTATCATGAGCAGCATATCAACAGCAATAGTTCGTAGTTCTCGGGGGGGGGGGGTTGGGAATGGTTAACTCTGCACCCCATTGTCCATCAGGTCTGTTCATCACTCATAACACCCCCATACTTCTGGAAATTTTTACCGAAGTGAAAATTAACTAATAAAGCACATTACTGAATTACAGAATTTAACAAAATACAGAAGCGGGTTTAACTACAAGAGTAATACAGATATATTTTCAAATTAACATCTGGATAGACAATCAGCACTTACATTGTCACTCCCCTTTACATATTGTATTTTAATATCGAATTCCTGTAACAACAGACTCCAACTCACTCCAACAGACTCAGGTCTGTTCATCACTCATAACAGGGACTAACTATCATGGATATGAGGTGTCCCATGGATATGTGGAGATTTGAAGCAGGACTATGAGGAACATGTGGCCAGCAGTAGAAACACAGTTTTAGAAGGTATTCTCCTCCTCCTCCTCTCCCTGTATCGCTGCCAAGTTCTACTGCTGGAGCAAGACCAGAGCCGTGCTATGTCTAGATAAGGAACTGTCTATTGTCTTTTGGAACTGTCTTTGTGTCAATGCCTTTGCTAGGTAGGTCTGGCCGTTTGCTGCTACCTTGTGTTGGGAACCATCTCTGTGGCCACACCTTCACTAGTTAGGTCCGGCTGTTTGCTGCTACCTTGGGTTGGGAACTGTCTTTCTGTGTTCTGTGTACAAGTCCTGGTTCTATGTCCTGCTCCCCAGGAGGGGTCTTAACTGTGTAGAGACCCGGCCCCAAGACCTGTTCCTAAGGCGGGGTCCCAGCTCTGTGTTCCATGTCCCTGTGTTCCTGTTCTCTCAAGACCAAGGCTCCATGTTCCTGTTCTCTCAAGACCAGACAGGGCTTTGTATTCTTGTCCTGTCCATGTGCTTCGTCTTGTGCAGAGGTTCCATGTCCAGTCCTGCAGCCTTGACTAGTTCCGGGGTCCGAGCCCAAGTCATGACCCAGGTTCTGGGTCCTTGTCCAGTCTCTGACTCGGAGTCTGAGCCCAGGCTCCTAGTTCCCAGTTCCTTGTCCTGGTCCTGGTTTCCTAGTTAAAATCCTCACCCAAGTCTGTGTTCCTGTCCCAGCTCCAAGTCTGTGTCCTGTCCTGTCCCTAACTCTAGTCCAGTCCAGTTCCTAGTACTTCAGTGTCTGTCTTGCATTTGGGTCCACTCCCAGCGCCCACCTTATGACAGATGCCTTTCACATCCTTGCTGGGGACTTCAGTCAAGCTGGCTTGAAGAAATCTCTACCATCTATACCATCACCAATAGCATTAGGGGACCCATCATACTTGATCATTGCTAAACTACCATCAAGAATGCCTACTGTTCCAGTTCTTGACCACATTTTGTAAAATCTGACCTCCCTTCTAAACAGCAAGGCACCGGAGATAAGGACAACAAAGAAGTGGTTACAGGAAGCTGAGGAATGGCTACAGCATTACCTTAAGATGGTGAACTGGGCCATGTTGAAAGTCTCTTAGTTGTCACAGACTTTTTAAAGATATCCATGGATAAGCGTGTCCACACAAGATCGTTCAGGATCTTCCCCTAACAGTAGCCTTGGATGAACTAAGAGTCATAATCTGCTGAGAGCTATATTGGTAATGTTCATGTTTGGCATCCTAGGAGAGTACAGGAGGTCCAGGTATGATCTCTGAAAAGCCATCATACAATTGCAAAGTGGCAATTCCAGATGTAACTTGAATCACACAGGGATGCTTGACAGGACTGAATGCCATCACCTCCTACAAAGTGAAACCAAGCAACATAAACATCAATAATTTTTCACTCCTAGATGAACGCAGTGTCTTTTATGCTCACTTTGGCTGACAGAACGTGGAGTTACTTTCATGAATATCCACAGCCCCCGATGACCTTGTGATTTCAGGCTCTGAAGCCAACATAAGAGCATCCTTCAGGAGGGTGAATCCGTGAGAAGCGTCTGACCCAGACAGTGTACCTGGCTGAGTACTGAAGCCCTGTGCTATTCAATTGGCTGAAGAGTTTAGGGATATCTTCAACCTCTCGTGTCTGCAGTCTGAGGTATCCACCTAATACGAACAGGCTTCAATAATACCGGTGCTCAAGATGAATGTAGCCCTAGCATCCATTGTGATGAAGTGTTTTGAGAGGTTGGTCATGAATCATATCAAATCCTGCCTTGAGTGACTTGCTCCCGTTTTCCTAACGTCACAAGAAGTCAACAACAGATGTCATTTCATTCTCTTTTCTCTCAACTCTAGAGCATCTGGACAGTGATGCATATTATAGATTAATATGCTCCTCATTGACTACAGCTCAGCATTCAACACCATCATCCCTCAGAAACTCATCACTAAGCTCCAAGACCTGGGCAATTACAAGCGTTTGTAGATCCTCCATTTCCTCACTGGTGGACCCCAGTTAGTATAGATTGGCAACAATTACTAATCAGCACAGGTGCACCACAAGGCTGTGTGCTTAACCACATGTTTTACTCCTGCTCTGCCTATGATTGTGTGGCTAAGTAGAGGTCCATTGCTATATCTAAGTTTTGCTGATGACATCAATGTCATTGGCTAAATCAAAGGTAGTGATGAATCACGAGGGAGATTGAAAATCTGGTTGAGTGGTGACACAACAACAAATTCTCACTCAGTGTCAGTAAAACCAAAGAGCTGATAATCAACTATAGGAGGAAGAAGATCATGAGCCAGTCCTCATTAGGCTATCAGAGGTGGAAGGGGTCAGTAGCTTTAAATTTCTTATTTGTTTATCATATCAGGATCTATCCTAGGAAATGCCATGTATGCATGGAGCTCTACTACAAGAAAGCAGCATCAATCATTAAAGACCCCCACCATCCAGGTCATACTCTTTTCATGCTTCTACCATCAGGCAAGAAGTACAGAAACTTTAGGTCCCACACTACCAGATTCAAGAATGGTTATTACCCTGTAGCCATCAGGCTCCTGAACTTGACTGGATAACTTTACTCGCCTCAACTCTGTACTGATTCAATGACCTACAGTCTCACTTTCAAGGACTCTTTACAATTCCTTAGTGCAAAGCATTTAGATGGGATGGAGTTTGTCCAGGAAGGATTCCTAACACTCTATGTAGACAGGCTGAATAGGAGAGAGGCCTGTCTACATGCTAGATCTGCAACTAGGCAAGAAACCTGATTAGGTGACAGATTTCGCAGTGGGTGAGTATTTCAGGAACAGTGACCACAACTCCAGGGCCTTTACCATAACCTTGGAGAGGAAGAGGAGCAGAAAAAAGGGAAAATATTTAATTGGGGTAGGGTGGATTATAATGGTATTGAGCAGTAACTTCAGTGCGTATATTTATATACTCAAGGAAATGCACAGCAGAGATGTGGAGGTAGCTTAAGGAGCACTTGCATGGAGTTCTGTTTGTCCCATTGAGGCAGGGAAAGGATCACAGTGGGAAGAATTCATGGTTAACAAGAGATGTGAAACATCTAGTCAAGAGGAAGAAAGAAGTAAACTAAAGGTTTAAGAAGTAAGGATCAGACAGGACTCCAGAGAGTTGCACAGAGACTTGTTCTGGGAGACCTGAACTTTGTGAGTTTTTTTTTGTGAAAATAGAAGAGTGGATTAGGAAGTTGCAGATGGCACAAAGGTTGGTGGTGTTGTGAATAATGAGAAGGTTGTCATACAGTAGTTTACTAAAGGATGTTGATAGGATGCAGAACTAGGCTGAGAAGTCACAGACTGAGCTCAACCTGGAAAAGTGTGAAGAGATTTACTTTGGAAGGTTGAACTTGATGGCAGCATACAGGTTTATGGCAGGGTTCTTAACAATGTGGAGGAACGGAGGGATCTTGGGGCTTTCATTCATAGATTCCTTAGAGTTGCTGTGCAAATTGATAGTGTGGTTAAGAAGGTACATGTTGTGTTGGTTCTTCATTATTCAGGGGATTAAGTTCAATAGCTATGGAGTAATGCTTTTGCTGCATAAAAGTCTGGTTAGACCATACTTGGAGTATTATATCCATTTCTGGTTGCTTCATTATGGGAAGAATGTGGAAGCTTTAAGGGGAGTGCAGAGAGGAATTACAGGACATAGAACATGTCTTATGAGGAATGGTTGAACAAGCTTGGGGTTTTCTCTTTGGATGAGATGTAATTTGATTCACGGAAAAAAAATTTGGATTTAAACTCTTATCAGAAGGGCTTAATAGCAACCACTTATGATATGATATAAAATGCAGTCAGATATATCAGATAAGATGAAGAATGAATGGGAAAAAGAACTTCAACTTTTCATAACTACAGAGAAATGGGAGAAAATTCTACATTTAGTTAACTCTTCCTCTATATGTGCTAAACATGCATTGATAGGTGGTGCATAGGGCTCATATGTCTAACGACAAACTTGCTCACTTTTACTCCCACATTAATCCTCTCTGTGATAGATGCCATTCCGAAGTAGCCTCTTTGACTCACATGTCCTGGTCTTCTCCTCTTTTGGAGAAATATTGGAAAGATATTTTTGGTATTATTTCAACAGTGTTGAGTATTAATTTACATCCTCACCCTATTACTGCAATTTTTGGCTTACCAATGGTGGATAATAGTTATTTATCCCCATCAGCTTGTTGGATGATTGCATTTGTTACATTAAGGGCTAGAAGATCCATTCTATTGAACTGGAAAGAGATTAATCCTCCAACTACATTCCAATGGTTTTTCCAAACTATATCTTGTTTAAATTTAGAGAAAATCAGAAATGTTATTTTTGACACTTTGATTAAATTTGAAGAAACCTGGAGACCATTTATGCAACACTTTCATATGAGCTAAATCGACCTTCCCTGAACCTCTTCTATTACCTTTAAATATTTGGATTGTTACGTCCGTAGCCCCTTCCTTTATGAGAATCGCCAGATCACTGTTGGGTTGAGTCAAAAGGGGGCCCAAGACATGAGGGGGAGACGTGCAGGATGTCACGTTTCTCCCCCCCATAGCGATGTAAAGCTACGGGACATGGCCATTGTCTCTTGGAGACAGATTTGTGGATTGAGATGCTCTGCTACGTGAATGCCCTCGGGCAAAGTGGGCTGGTTGAGGGAGAGATTGCATCACCCCCAACCTGATTGACATCTACGACCCTGCGAGTCAGAATAAAAGAGGGGCTGTAGGAACAACCCCTCAGGCGCACCAGAAGAAACGTTAAGCGACCACGTAACAGCAGGAAGTCATCTGAAGGAAGCCACGTGCGTTCCATTCCGTGGCTGGAATCGGTGGCTGGAACCACGGAAAACAGCTTTTATCTAACAACGGGGAAGCCCGCTCCCCTGACTCAACGGATTGGCATCATAAAAGACCTGGGCAAGTTTTAAACCGCCGCTCTCTTAAACCCAAAACGCTGCAGCGTGAACGAACTGATAGTGACTTATCTTTCCATCGGACAATACAGTAACAACGATAGAGTTATGTCTTATTGGTTATTATTATACCCGCGCTTAGATTTAATATTGACGACGTATATTATCTGTATGTTTGCATTAATCTTCTTTTTGTGCCCTTTATCAATAAATACTTTTAAAAAATAGTACCATCAGACTTCAACGGACCTCCCTATCTTTGCTGGTAAGTGATCCATTTACGGGAATTTTGTAACAGGATAGAGGAGCAGAGTTATTGACACTACTGTTTATATCTGTTATAACATAATAACCCAGCTTTTTTTTCTCAGTTCAGTTTGCAAGTTAGTTTTTTAATATATTTTTTCAATTTGGGGCTTTTTCTTACTGTATAAATACAGGATGAGTTTGGGAGATTTGTTACATTCGTGTTATCAATAGTTTATACTTGTTTATATTGCTCTAGTAACTTTGTATTCCCAATCTCTCTGTATTTCTATTGTTACTATGTTTTGTTTGAAAATCAATAAAAAGATTTAAAAAGAAAGAAAGGGAGGTAATTTGATGGAGGTGTATAAGTTGATAAGAGTCTTAGTTAGAGTGGACAGCCAGAGGCTTTTCTCAGGACGGAAATGCCTAATACAAGAAGGCATAACTTCAAGGTGTTTGAAGGAAAATATCAGTGGGAAATGACAAAAGCAGGCTTTTTTACAAAGAGAGTGATAGGTGAATTGGTGGACTGGACCATATTCAGGGATTCATCTTTGAATCTGGATGAGTATGCTGCAGTTGTTACCGATTTCATTAAAACCTGAGTGGATGAGTGTGTGCCTACAAAGATTTACTGTACATTCCCAAACCAAAAGCCATGGATGAACCAGGAGGTACGTCGTTTGCTGAAGGCTAGATCTGTGGCATTCAAGTCTGGCAACCCAGGCCTAAACCAGAGAACCAGGTATGATTTGCGGAGGGCTATTTCAAGGATGAAGGGACAATTTCAAATGAGGTTGGATGTGATATCAGATGTATGGCAACTCTGACAGGGACTGCAAGACTGCAATTACTTCCTACAAAGTGAAACCCAATAGTATGAATGGCAGTGATGAATCAATTACCAGATGAACTCAATGCCTTCTAAGCACACTTTGAAAGGGAGAATATAACTCCAGCTGTGAAGATCCCTGCTGCACCTGATGACCCTGTGATCTCTGTCTCAGAGGCCGATGTTAGATTGTCTTTAAAGTGAGTGAACCCTCGCAAGGCAGAAGGTCCCAATGGAATACCTGGTAAAGCTCTGGAAACCTGTGCCAACCAAGTAGTGGGAGTATTCAAGGACATTTTCAGCCTTTCACTGCTACAGGCAAAAGTTCCCACTTGCTTCAAAAAGGCAAACAATTATACCAGTACTAAAGAAGAATAATGTGGGAGGCCTTAATGACTATCGCCCGGTAGCACTCACATCGACAGTGATGGCATGCTTTGAGAAGTTGGTTATGACTAGAGTGAACTCCTGTCTCAGCAAGGACCTGGACCCAATGCAATTTGCCTATCATCAAAATAGGTCAATGGCAGACGCAATCTCCATGGCTCTTCACACGGCTTTAGATCACCTAGACAACACAAACACCTACGTCAGGATGCTGCTCATCAACTATAGCTGAGCATTTAATACCATCGTTCCCACAATCCTGATCGAGAAATTGCAGAACCTGGGCCTCTGTACCTCCCTATGTAATTACATCCTCCACTTCCTAACCAGAAGACCATGGTCTGTGTGGATTGGTGATAACATATACTCTTTGCTGACAATCAACACTGGCACACCTCAGGGGTGTGTGTTTAGCCCACTGCTCCACTCTCTGTATACACATGACTGTGTGGCTAGGTATAGCTCAAATACCATCTACAAATTTGCTGATGATACAACCGTTGTTGGTAGAATCTCAGGTGGTGATGAGAGGGCATACAGAAGTGAGATATGCCAACTGATGGAGTGGTGTCGCAGCAACAACCTGGCACTCAGTTTCATTAAGATGAAAAAGCTGATTGTGGGCTTCAGGAAGGGTAAGACGAAGGAACACATGCCAATCCTCATAGAGGGATCAGAAGTGGAGAGAGTGAGCAGCTTCAAGTTCCTGGTTGTCAAGATCTCTGAGGATCTAACCTGGTCCCAACATATTGATGTAGTCATAAAGAAGGCAAGATAGTGGCTATACTTTATTAGGAGTTTGATGCGATTTGGCATGTCAACAAATACACTCAAAAACATCTATAGTACTGTGGAGAGCATTCTGACAGGCTGCATCACTGTCTGGTATGGACGGGCTACTGCACAGGACTGAAAGAAGCTGCAGAAGGTTGTAAATCTAGTCAGCTCCATCTTGGGCACTAGCCTACAAAGTACCCAGGACATCTTCAGGGAGCAGTGTCTCAGAAAGGCAGCATCCATTATTAAAGACCTCCAGCACCCAGGGCATGCCCTTTTCTCACTGCTACCATCAGGTAGGAAATACAGAAGCCTGAAGGCACACTCTCAGCGACTCTAGAACAGCTTCTTCCCCTCTGCCATTTGATTCATGAATGGACTTTGAAGCTTTGGACACTACCTAACTTTTTTTAAAATACAGTATTTCTGTTTTTGCACATCTTTTAATAACCCATTCAATATATGTAATTGATTTACTTGTTTACTTATTATTATGGATTTTTTTTTTCTCAATGCTAGATTAAGTATTGCATTGAACTGCTGCTGCTACATTAACAAATTTTACGTCACATGCTGGTGATAATAAACCTGATTCTGATTGGTGTGCAGAACACACTGCTGGGGTGATGGGAGAGGCAGACGTATTAGAATAGGCTCGTGGTGGACTATGTAGGAGGGAAGGGTTATATTGACAGTGGACTTGGTTAAAAAGTTGATGCAACACCATGGATGAAGCGCCTGTACTGTACTGTACTGTCCCATGTTCACATTTACATTATGTTTTATTGCATAATTTGTCTTTGGCTCTTCAGTTGTTTTTCAGTATTTGTTTATGTGTATTTTTCATAAGTTCTATAGTATTTCTTTATTTTTCCTGTAAATGCCTGCAAGAAAATAAATCTCAAGGTAATATATGGTAACATATTCATACATTGATAATAAATTTACTTTGAACTTTGAGATGTTTTTTCCAACTCACTCTCTCACCTTTTCGAAATAACCGAATATATGCTGGTGATGCTCCTGCAAGTAAGATTGTTATTGCGCTTATGCTCTACATAACAATAAACTCCTAACTGCCTATGCAAGGGGCAATTTACAGTCACAAATTAAGCTGCAACAGCATAGGTGGAACTTTGCAGAAAGTGGTGTGCATTGTATTAACAGGCAGGTGATGATTTTGAAGGGAACCATGGCTTTCAGCTGCTTAGCAATAAATCAAAACTGCTCTTTGGATCCAAGATGAACCGAGTGATGTTAAGCTGCTGAATCTACTTCTGGGATCTGATACTAGTCAGATCAGGAATGGGATTGGAATACACACTTATAAGGACATTCCCAGTCAGAAAATCAAGAGGGAAAAAAATTAACTTTTAAGTACTATATTTCACTGAAATATTTTAATTATTTAGCTGTTTTAAATTGCTTTTATTTTTATAATTGAAATGTTGTAAAATACATATGATAACTTTTAATGTTCTTAACTGTGGCTGATATTTGGTGATATTTATAAACTCGCAAAATTTGACAAGCTTTGAAGGAGTCCCTACGTTGATTTCCTTTTGAAGTGTTGTCAGGATGTTCTGTGAGAGCAGAACTTGCGACCAGTGACTTAGCCACTCACCTCCCTGTGGCAGAGAGACAACTTGTCCAATCTAGGTAAGTATGGGTAGGGGTGGGCTGATGGTTACTCTCCTCAGCCCAGGCACCAGATTGAATCCAGCTCGATTTGCCCATTATTCCCAAGTTCTATCAATTCAAGAATCATCTGTTTAGATTGAAAATTTCTATATATTGCAACAGCATATAACAAAGTTAAGAAAGATAACGCAGACAGTTACAATCTGGTTTGTTTAACATATGTCAGCAAAATCCAGCAGTCATAAATTTTGGATAGTCAAAATAAATTTCTTGCTTACTTCTAGTTGATTCGATAGACCCCCATGGACTTGTGAAACGTAAGTCATGGCTGAACAGACTTTTTGAAGAGATGACTATGGAGTCATTATAAAGTATGTGCTACCTGTGAGAATAAGGCTGTTATGAAAACACCAGAATGATGCTCCTACCATCTTGGCACCAAAGGACGTGAGATGGGAAAGGTGGAATGAAAACCTAATATGGTAATTTGTTATGACGAAGATGGATAATGCCTTTGTACACAGGGAGTGGATGTTATTTAGTTTTATTTACAGTAGCTATCTAATAAAGTGCCTCACAAGATGTTGTTTGCACAAGTTGTAGCTTGGAAAATTAGATTATAATACCATAAGATATTGGAGTAGAAATAGGCTGTTTGGCCCATTGAGTCTGCTCTGCCATTCAATCATGGGCTGATCCAATTCTTCTAGTCATCCCCACTCCCCTGGTTTCTCCCCATATCCATTGATCAAGAACCCATCTACCTTTGCCTTAAATCATCCAATGACTTTGTCTCTACAGCTGTTGCAACAAATTCCACAGATTTCTCTTGAATCTCCTCTGAACCCGTTCCAAAGTCAGTATATCCTTTATAAAATAAGGAGCCCAAAACGACACACAATACTCCATGTGTGGTCTCATGAGTGCCTTATAGAACCTCAACATTGTATCCCTGCTCTTATATTCTATACCTTTAGAAATTAATGCCAACATAGCATTTGCCTTCTTCATAACCGACTCAACCTGGAGGTTAACCTTTAGGGTATCTTGCACAAGGACTCCCAAGTCACTTTGCATCTCTGCATTTTGAATTCTCTCCACAGATAAATAATAGTCTACCTGTTTATTTCTTCCACCAAAGTGCATGGCATGATCACACACTTTCCAACATTGTATTTCATTTGCCACTTCTTTGCACACGTCCTTAAGGGTTCCTTAACCTTAAGCTCTCTTATCACCTCCAGATCATTGCACAATACCTAATCCAGCACAGCCGATCCCCTAGTGGGCTCAACAACAAGCTGTTCTAAAAAGCCCATCCCTTAGATGTTCTACAAATTCTCTCTCTGGAGGTCCAGTACTGACCTGGTTTTCCCAATCTACTTCCATGTTAAAATCACCAACAATTATCATGACATTGCTTTTCTGGCATGTCTTTTCTATCTCCTGCTGTAATTTGTAATCCACATCCCAGCTGCTGTTTGGAGGCCTGAATACAACTGCCATTAGGGTACTTTTACCTCTGCCATTTCTTAACTCAGCCCATAGAGACTCTACACCTTCTAACACTATGTCACCCCTTTCTATTGATTTAATATTGTTTCTTATACATAGGGCCACATCACAATCTCTGCCTACTAACCTATCTATCTGATACACTGTATACCCTTGGACATTCAGCTCTCAATGGCAGCCATCCTTTAGCTAAGTTTCAGAGATGGCCACAATGTCATACTTGCCAATCTGTAGCTGAATTTCAAGATCGTCCATTTTATTTCTTATGCTGCATGCATTCAAATATAACATTTTCAGTCCAGTAATTGTTGCTTTCTGTTTTAACTGCACCATGCTTCCATTGCCTTGTAACTCATCCCATTGGCTGTGATTATGCCTCATCTCCTGCCTATCCTTTCCATCATCTCTCTTTCACGCTATCTTTGATTTATTTGTTTTCCCCTTCCTCAGCCCTATCATTCCAGTTTGGCAATACCTTCAAATATATTATAGTTCCTAACTTGTTGAAATAGTGGAATTGTCTTCACTCCTGGATATTTTTGGCTTCTCCAAGCTTGAATGCTTGAAACTGCAGTGAGAAAAACAGTTCTGAATTATCTTACTGCTTACTTCTTGCCAACTGCCAGTGACAAAAATAACTCCTTTTTAAAAAATAAACACACACAACTGATGCTACTTAAAAACTGTTGCTCCAGGGATGGTGTACTGTCTAATGTGTGTGCGACTGACACAAGTTAGAAACTATTTGGCAGCAGTCATCTCTCCCAATTAAGTGTGATAGTGTCCCACATAAACAAATGAATCCCAGGTATTATCTAATTCATTTTTGTTCTTTAAGAGTTGGCCCAAATAACTGGCTTTGTGATTAACCAATAGTGCAATTAACTGGAATCAAATGTAATTAGTTTTTAAAATGTAATGGTCAGATGGAGAAAATGATCAAAAACCCTAAAGAATGATGGCCTTGTTAGTTTGAGAATTCAAGCTTAAAGAAAGTGAGATAATGCTCCGGCCATACCTGGTCATGGTTAAAGGACTTCTGGAATGCTTGCACTTGCACAGTAAAAAGATCCTTTCACTTTTGAGAACACACAGGCTAGATATACCAAAGTGATAACTTGCCTTAAGAGAAATTTTTTTGGCCAATATGAAGGGGCATAATTTTAAAGTGATTAAAGTATAGGGGGAATGCCATAGGGGTTAGATTAATCTTAGAGTAGGTTAAAAGTTTGGCACAACATCATGAGCTGAAGAACGTGTACTGTGAATTTTATGAATCATGCAAAGGCATTGTTTAATTGAAGCCACCAAGATATTATAATACACCATTGGGTTAGATTGAGAGAAAGCATTGCTATTCACAGAGGATCTGGAAATAGGGTAGCTGAATCTAAAGATTAAAGCTAGCCTTCTGAGGAGGAAGTTACGAATTACTTCCGCTTGCAGAAGATAGCATAAATAGTCCATGAACAATGATAGATGCTAGGTCTAGTAAGTTTAAATCTGATTTTGATAGATCACTAATGGCTTTGTGCATGTCTAATGAATTTGAGTGAGTTATTTGAGGACATAGCAAAGATGATTGATGAGGATAGGGCAGATGATGTTGTCTATGTTAGGCTTTAGTGGAGCATTTGTCCAGGTCCCTCAAGGTAGGCTGATTCTGATTCAAAGCACATGTGATCTATAATGACTTGGTAGATTAGATTCAAAACTGGCCTGGCCATAGAAGACAGAGGAAAGTAGTCGGGTGGGGAGGGGTGTTATTCTGACTCGAGGACTGTATTAATGGCATTTCACATGAATCAGTTCCACTTGATAACAAAGGTTTGGGCAAAAATATAGGAGGGCTGATTAAGAAGTTTCGAACCAAAATTGTCAGAGAAAAGCAGTCAAAAGGTATGGCAGGATACTAATCAGTGGAAATATCGGCAGACAGATATCTCGGTGAAGGTTCTCAGTCAGCCAGGTTATTGTATATCAAGCATTAGTAAATCAAGGCAACTGAAATTGCTCTGTTGTCTAGAGAATGTTTCACCACTCATCCGAGAGGTTTCTCCAGTTCTGATCCATGGTGGGTAGTTTTCCAGCTGATAAACTTTGTGAGTTGTTTAAAGGGATAGCAATCACATGAGGGCTGTCAAGAGTTGTAGAGGTATTGAGAGGGTTAGGGTCTTATCCTCTCATGAATGGAGGTGTGAACTGTTGTGGAGATGTTAGTAAATGCATCATAAGTAGCCATTAGGTTGTGTCATACTCCATCCCCTCTGTTTAGGGATGGGTTTTCCAGTTTGACAAAGATGTCTTCTTTAACCACTCTTTCAAACCAAAATGTCCTCCTTGCCCAAAATGTGCACATTGTTGTCATCAAAGGAGTGTCCCTTATTCTTTAAGTGTAAATGTCCAGCCAATTCCAGACCTGAGGTGTTAAGCCTCCTATGTTGGACCATCCATTTGTGAAGAGATGGCTTTGTCTCTCCAATGTACAGATCTGTGCGGCTAAACATTACAACTAAAGACAAGGTCTGCAAGTATTTGAGAGAAGCCTTGAAAGCTCACAGCTACACTGACTGGACCTTCATCAAAAACCAACAAAAACCAGCAGGGACATCAGCCCAATAGACAGAGGCAAGGAGCAAAGCAGATGGGAAAACATAGTCATTTCATATGTAGCTGGAATGATTTTCAATAAGCACCAAATCCCAGTGTCTTGCAAACCCACAAACACACTTGAATGAGAAACTCATCCACCCCAAGGATCCAACACCCAAATATAAACAACATTGTATCTGCTAAGCAATGTAATGAGAACTGCATAGATCTGAAATACTCCCTTGTTTCTTTATGATAATTTAGTAGGCATACATGCTATTTTAATAACTTCTTTTTATCTGTTTCTAGAGTAATAATAGTTATCTGATAAGGATATACCGTCAGGCCCCGGGGACTAGTGTATTTTAACAACTCCAACACCTCCTCTCCCTTAATATCAACATGCTTCAGAACATCAACCTCACTCATATTGTCCTCACCGTCATCAAGTTCCTTCTCATTAGTGAATACCAAAGAGAAGTATTCATTGAAGACCTCATTCACTTCCACAACCTCCAGGCACATCTTCCCACCTTTATCTCTAATTAGTTCTACCTTCACTCCTGTCATTCTTTTGTTCTTCACATAATTGAAGAATCCCTTGGGGTTTTCCTTTACCTTACTCACCAAGGCTTTCTCATGGCCCCTTCTTGCTCTCCTCAGCCCCTTCTCCTAAGCTTCTTTCTTGCTTCTCTATATTCCTCAATAGACACATCTGATTCTTGCTTCCTAATCCTCATGTATGCTGACTAGATTTTCCACCTCACTTGTCACCCATGGTTCCTTCACCCTACCATTCCTTATCTTCCTCACCAGGACAACTTTATCCCTAACATCCTGCAAGAGATCCCTAAACATCGACCACATGTCAATAGTACATTTCCCTGCAAAGGCATCATCCCAATTCACACCTGCAAGTTCTAGCCTTATAGCCTCATAATTTGCCCTTCCCCAATTAAAAATTTCCCTGTCCTCTCTGATTCTATCCTTTTCCATGATAATGCTAAAGGACAGGGAGCGGTGATCACTGACCCCCAGATGCTCACCCACTGAGAGATCTGTGACCTGACCCAGTTCATTACCTAATACCTGATCTAGTATGGCATTCCCCCAACATACTGAGACAGGAATCCATCCTGGACACTCTTAACAAACTCTGCCCCGTCTAAACCATTGGAACTAATCAAGTACCAATCAATATTAGGGAAGTTAAAGTCACCAATGATAACAACCCTGGTATTTTTGCACCTTTCCAAAATCTGCCTCCCAATCTGCTCCTCGGTATCTCTGCTGCTACCAGCGGGCCTATAGAATACTCCCAATAGAGTAACTGCTCCATTCCTGTTCCTGACTTCCACCCATACTGACTCAAAAGAGGATCCTTCTACATTACCCACTATAATGTAGCTGTAATAGTATCCCCGACCAGTAATGCCACCCCTCCTCCCCTCCCTCCCACCCTCTATCCCTTTTAAAGCACTGAAATCCAGGAATATTGAGAATCCATTCCTGCCCTGGTGCCAGCCAAGTCTCTGTAATGGCCACTACATCATAATTCCACATATGTATCCAAGCTCTCAGTTCATTACCTTCAATGCTTCTTGCATTGAAGTACATGCACTTTAGCCCTTCTACCTTACTACCTTTACACCCTTTATTCTGCTTTTCTTTCCTCAAAACCTCTTTATATGTTAGATCTGGCTTTACTCCATGCACTTCTTCCACTGCTCTATCACTCCAGGTCCCATCCCCCTTACAAATTAGTTTAAACCATCCTGAATCATGCTAGCAAACCTACCTGCAAGGATATTGATCCCCCTCGAGTTCAGGTGCTCTAAGCATGTTGTGGTGTCTAACAGCCACACAAGTGTAGGTGACTGACACTTGTTAGCAACTGTTTGATAAGAGCCTTTGATCCCAAGTAAGCAGCACAGAGTCTCAAATAAACAAAGGATATCCTGGCTATTTTCTTGATTAGACTTTGTTCTTTAAGAGTTGTCCCAAAAAAGCAGCTGTCCTGATTAACCTATGGCCCAATTAACCGGAATTTCCAAAGATTCACACAATGGAACCTGTGATGGTATTGTGATTGTGATTGAAGTCTCTGAAGAGACACCGAAGCTGTGATACTGAAGTCTCTGTTCATCTAGAAAATTTCTCGGTAGAGTCTCTCAAACAAAAATTACATCATATTTTTATACCCTTAAGATCAAAAGTAACAGTAAGTGATCCAATATAATTTCAATAGTTACAACGACATTGCTTACTTCAATATTTTGAGTTGACAATGCTTCCGCTGAATTATACATCCACAGTGGGAGTCACCTCTGAATTTTCAAATATCTTTGTTAGGACAAAATAATTTGCGTGGGTGGTCTAAAAGCTTCTGGGGGCAGAGTTCTCAGACACTCAAAATTAATGTTGTTAGGGCTGTCTGAGTACACAAATATTCAGAGAATCAAAATATCTCGACTATTGATTGCCCATATCCCTGACGTTGTTTGATATGCCGTTTGACAACATCGTGCTGGTCTACCAGCTTAAACTCAAGTCACAATGGTGCAAATTACTTAGCCACTTCTGTCTGGGTTGATGAATGTCAATTAACATAACATCATTTTCTTTCATTTGCTTGATGCATTCTGTATGAGCTTGTCTCATGGTTATTTTACTTTGCAAACCATATCTCTTGAGCAACCAGTCCCCGACTATGGATGAGCAGCTTGTGCTCTTGTAGACAATATGATTGTAAAACTGTACTCCTGATTGATTACTTCTTGCAATTTATAATGTAGATTAAAAGATAAAGACTGGTTCTTACTTGAATTAACATCTGCTATATTCACGTAACAGGGGAATACTTTATAACTAAACTGAGCAACATGTAATGGCAGTGGATACAAGAGTTGTGGACCCTGGCAACCACACAATTGTAAATCAGAAGGTTTGTACACCTTAACTAGCTGCTCACTCACTTGCACTCTAATGACCTGGATAAATTGGATTTTGTTTCAGGAAGTACTGTACCTGGGCAAGTTTTCAAATTGTAAGGTAATGATTTTGTAATAGCTTGGCAAGGATATCTGAATATGCTTGATGATATGAAAACAACTCCAGAAATTATTTCTCCACAAATGACATGATTAACTTCATTTTGCCAGCTAATGTCAAAGATGAGCCCAAAATACATATTAAACACAGAACTAATTTGTATTAAAGGTTAACAAGATTCAGTAACTAAGGTTACAAAAAAAAATCAGTAGACAAAAATATATCGCCATTGGTTTGCCTACTGATGAAGAACTTGGACGTATTTTTGCAACTGAAGACATCATTGTATCACATTAAAAAAGAGCAAGCCGCTCTTTGTATTGCAGGTGGTATTTGATTGACTGAGAACTTACAGAATTTTTGCTTTTATTTCAGCAGTATTTTTCTTTTAGATTGTCTCATACTTTGCATTATAGCATCATGAAATCCTGAGAGCCCATCAAGTCAATGACAGTTCCTCATTGTGTAACCCTGTCAGGTCCTACTCCTTATTGCCCTGTGAATTATTTCCTCCTTTTTCTTTCTAATTTACTTTTGAAAGGACAAAAATGTTCCCTTTCCCACCACCCCTACAAGAATTCCCAGTCGTAACTTCTCTCTGTGTTAAAAGTTTTATATTTACTTCCTCCTAAGTCTTTCACTCAGATGTTGAAGCCTGTAACCTGGCCCCTTGGACATTCTTGAATGAGAATAGGCCACCCTTATGCACCATATCTAAATCAATCATAAGCACATTTACTTCTTACCTTTCTTTGCCCCAAGGAAAACAACCCAAGTTTCTACACCTGACTTCAAAAGCTGGAATCTGTCAGTCTTGGAAACATTCTAGTAAATTCATTTTGCATTCTAGTAAACTTATCTCCAAGGCCTTCACAAGCTTCTTAAAGTGCTACGAACAGAATTGGATGCAGTCCTAAAGCTTTTGTTGCTGTTGATGTGTAGGCCTCCGTTAGTCTTGATAGACCATGGATCTGCACCTTGGAAATTTTCCAGAGGGCAAGCCTGGGCAAAGTTTTTATTTATGGAAGACCAGTAGTTGCCCAAGCTGGAAGTCTCCCCTCTCCACGCCACCAATGTTGTCCAAAGGAAGGGCATTAATACGTTGTTGATATCATTTAACTGAATGTGGAGTTGAGGAGCCCTGTGAAAAATCAGTGGATGAAGATCAAGAGAGAAAGAATGCAATGGTTGGACTTACACCTGGAAGAGAAGATGATGATTATTGTCATTTATCCCATCTCTAGAACTTTGTTGCATAAGTTTATTGATGCGGTGCTTTGGGTCAATTCATCTTCAACTGTTTCAGGAATGACCTTCCTTCCTTAATAAGGTTAGAGACAAGGGTGTTCATTCTGTAATCATCTATGTTCAATTTTACTTACAACTCCACAGCAAATGAAGCTGTTAGGATCACATAAGATATAGATGGAGAACTGTGTCTGCTCTGCCATTTTAACATGGCTGTTTTATTATTTATCTCAAACCCATTCTCTTGTCTTCTCCCCATCTTGGCAGCCTGACTAATCAAGAACTTATCAACCTCCACGTTAAATATACCCAATGATTTGGCTCCCACAGCTGTCTACGGCAATGAATGGCAACAATTCACCATCCACTCCCTAAAAAAAGTTCCTCCTCATGTCTGTTCTAATGGGATGTCCTTCTATTCTGAGGCTTTCCTAGACTCCCCCACTATAGGAAACATCCACTCCACACCCACTCTACCAGGCCTTAGAATATTCAATAGGTTTCAATAAGATCCTCCCTCATTCTTCTAAATTCCAGCAAGTACAGGTCCAGAGCCATGCAGGAATAAGATCCAGACTACATAGCACAATATAGATGGGTGACAGCACACACTTCACTTTGCTGGATGGGTAGAGTTCCAACAATTCTCAAAAAGTTTGACATTATCCAGGCCAAAGCAGAGGGCATGATTGGCTCCCTATATACCATATCAAACATTAATTTTCCCTCCACTAATGGAACACAACAGCTGCAGCATGACCATTTAGATCACTCCAACAGAACCCTCTAAAACCACAAACTCGAATATCAAGGACAAAGGCAGCTGGTACAAGGACACCAGCAAGGTTCTCCTTTAAGTTCTATACCATCAACTATATTGTGGGCCCTTCATTGATGCTGGGTTTAAATCCTGGAATGTAATTTCCTTTACATCAGTTTACAACTGCCTCAGTTTTCTAAAAGCATTGCTTGGGATAGCTTTTCTACAATCAAAATTAATTTTTCACGTAAATGAAATCACAGTGAGAACATAGAAATGTGTTACCATGGTGAGTGAGTGAGAAAATTAGATTACATGTAAGTGATTGTGTAGGTTGCTCAAAAACCTTGGTTGGAATATGATAGTACATTTTTATGGTACTTGAGACCTTGGTACAGCTGGTGTGAACTAATTTGTAATGGAAAACTTGCCTATTCAGCAAGGCAGCAAGGTTTCTGTAATTGAAAAAGCAAGCTTGGGAGAACAAATATCTGATTGGAATGAGGTAAGATACAGGGAAGTAACCATCCTTACTGTTACAGACAGGGAGGTCACCATTAGGACGTGCCAAATAAGAACAAAAAGATGGAGATTTAGAATCAAGACTTAATTGATTTGCTGCCTCTGAACAGAATGTTCTCTAAGGCAGAGGTGGGCCAGGAATATGTTTCCATAGCTATAGTGTGTTTGCAGCATTGCAGTGAGAGGTGATGGTTTTGGAAAACTGTAGAGATATGGATAATACAATGTTTTTTGGGTACAAATAATCTTTGATGGGATGTGACATTGTTAACTGGTTGAATTAAGCAGATATTTTGTATGCAGATCAGAACAGATGGTAAAGGACAAGTAGTTAAATATTTGAAGATCAGGCAAGAAGATGCTCATTTATGATATGAACACCTTTAGAATTACATGCTAAGGATTTTATAACCATGGTATAAGTTGGGATTTTTATATTATCTTAGAAAATGTATCTGAATGATATTTTTCATGTTGGTGCAAACCAGTGATTAAAGAAACTTGAGCTGAGCTCATTTAGATGACAGAAATGCACTGCTGGTTATGGTGACAGAAGGAGATACATCAGAGATGTTTAAGAGACTCTTAGATAGGCACATGGATCAAAGAAAAGTAGAGAGTTATCTGCTTTGTAGGAGGGAAGGGTTAGAATAATTATAGAGTAGGTTAAAAGGTCGGCACAACATTGCTGGCAGAAGCAGGTACTGTACTCTGCTGTGCTATCCTATTCTCTTACTAAGATCAAAAATTAACCAAGATCTTACTGCTAAGTTGGCACAATGCTTTTCTTTCTCTATTCGTTCCTCAAACGTATGGATTATGGGGTAATTACATTGCCAGTTTAGCAAAGATTCAATTATTTTGACACAAACTCAACAAAGAGGAACCCTTCTCATTAACACAGTTTACTGCTATAGTTGATCTGCCTCATCTTTTAAAACAGGAATGTGGTTTGATAATAAGAGCTGGAGCTATAATATAAATATATCCATTTTTATAGAGTGGTTGCATACTGTTTAACAGCACATTGACAGAAATTTGTGTAATAAAATATTTAATTTTAAAAGAAGCAAGATATGCCATTTTAGAAAATGAAAAAATTCAAGGCAAAATGCCTATTTCAGATTTAGTTGAACTGTGGTGACTTCCTTGGAAACCTGAATTAATTATTTATTTGCTACAGCTGTCTTTATGAAATGTAGTATGTGAAGTGAATATCAATTATGTTGAAAAAGGATCAGGTGCTTTCCCAGCGTAATAGACAAATAAACTCTTCTCGGGTCTTCCAGCCGGCCACAGGTATCAATTATAACTTATGTTTCGATGACCAACTCTGCCATCTTCATCAGGGATGAAGATGGCAGAGTTGCTAATCGAAATGTCAGTTGTAATCAATACCTGTACCCAAGAAGAGTTTATTTACCAGTTATGTTATTGCAGTAGAGTTTCAGCTGTATTTTGCATTCTTGGCAATGCATATGATTTAGGAAACTTGGTCAATGATTTCAACTGTGTAGTTAGGTACATAATTCTAAACATTTTAAAGGTTCGGGAAGGGGATTATGATCATACTTAATTGTTGTGATTTAGGATGGAATTATTTCAGTCAAATATCTCACATGTACTATGCTTCAATGAAGTGAAATTATATTAGTGAAAACTAAATATTCACACATGGGATTTTAAAAAAGCACTACAAAGTTGGTGACAAATTTACTATCTATCCAGAATTTCAAATCTCCTACTGCAGCAATAGTTATAAATTTGATGTTTAGAAAGTACGATTTTTTATCATATGGAGTAATTGAGATGAATGCTTAGCAAGCATGAGGGAGAAAGTTATAGGCTAATAAATGTTTATGTTTTGACATTGATGGAGCCTCAGATTTATTGCAGTTGATTTTGTAACCAGATATGTCAGAATATAATTGAATTGTTTTCATTAGTGGGGGTAAGGAATTAGGAGGGTCACTAATCAGTAATAAAATATCATCAGCTTATGCTCCTTTCCACCTCCCTTCATCCCTCAAATATTTGGATCTGCTCTAATCATGATTGCTAACAGTTCCAAAAAAATCATAAGTAACAGTGGGGAGAGGGGACAGCCTTGGCGTGTACCCTGTGAAATGTTAAAAATGGGGATATGATACCATTTGTAATTACTGCAGCCTTAGGGTTTTTATACAAAATTCTAATCCATGATTTAAAGATAGAGCCAAACCCAAAGAATGATAAGGCTGTGGTTAAAAATCTCCTCTCAACCCTGTCAAAGGCCTTTTTAGCGTCCAGGGAGATGGCAATAACTGGGATACCACTTGGGGAGTTCAATCATATTAAGTGCAGTAATCTCCTTAAATTGTGAGTTGGGGATCTGCCTTTAATGAAACCAACTTGGTCAGTGTTAATTATAGATGGCAATACTTTAGCTAATCAGGAAGCCAGTATTTTAGTCAGTATCTTACAGTCCACATTAATTAAGTTTTTAGGCCTATAATTGGAAGGATCTATTGTATCCCTATTTTTTTTGGGATCAATGATATTAGTGCTTCATTAAATGTATTAGGTAAAGATTCCAAATTAAGTGCTTCTGAATAGATTTTTGTTAGAATAGGAGCCAATTTGTCCAGAAATTTCTTATAATATTCAACTGGGGAGCTAACCATACCTGGATATCCCCCATGTTCATAGCTGCAATAGCCCATCTGACCTCATCCTCAGTATCTGGGGCATCCAAGGACTCAGCTTGATGTGGGGATCATGTAGGCAATTTTATGTTAGCCAAAAACTGATTCAGCTCCTCCTGGTATTGATTAAACGGTGATGCATATAAATGATCATAGAACAGAACAGTTCAAAAACTGTTTATTTCTTTATATGATGACACTAATGTACCCCCTTTCTTAATTACAGGCATTACACTATTTGTATTCTGCTGCTTTAAATATCGTGCCAGCAGCTTTCCAGCTTTGTCACCACCTTCTTAGAAACTTGTTTTTAATCTAAATAATGCATATTCTGCTTCTTTGTTATATGTTATTTAGTTGGAATTTCAAATTGCACAGATCTTTGTACAAGTCATCAGTATATTGTCTTGATAAGACCTTTTCCAATGTGGTTATTTCTGCCTCCAGATTTTTTATTTGCTCCATACTTTCTTTGTTCCCTTTAGATGTTTGTGCTATTAATTTACCTCTTATGTATGCCTTGGGTACCTCCCATACTGAGGACAGCTTTACTGTGCTCCCTATATTCAATTCAAAAAATGAAGTCAGATCCTCAGCCAACTTATCACTAAAATCCTCTTTTAACAGCATAGTATTCATTCGCTACCTACCCCCCTTCCCCTTTCAGTATTTAAATCAATTTGAATTTTGACTGGTGCATGGTCTGATAATGCTATTGGGCCAGTTTTCCAGTCTATCATCTGTTCAGCAATGGAGTTGGATACTAGAAAAAAATCTATTCTAGAGTAGGATTTATGTCGACCCACTAGACCGGGGGTCGGCAACCTGCGGCTCCCGAGCCATTTGTGGCTCTTTCACCTCTGTGCTGCGGCTCCCTGGCTTTGGGAAATAATTGGTCAGTATTTAATTAAAATGTATTTTATGTTAGTTTGTTAGCTTTTGAAATGTAATTATGGTGATCTTGTACAACCTAAGTGTAGCGACACATTTCCTGCCACATCATAAAACGGCTCACAATTAGCCAGCATTCCGGCTAAGGGAGATAGCCTACGGGGGTTTGTGAGTACGCGTCTTTTGCAGCATCTGCGTCCATGGGGGCTGGGTTGAGGGAAGCTGAAAAGCAAGGCTGTTTAGTTCGAATAAAGCTATCTTTGACTGCAGTTTACTGACACCGCTACAACGTGTTTTTATCGCTGGCTGTCCAGACGGAAGGTGCTGAAACGCTTTGTCGCGTGTCTGGAAGAAGTGAAAACTTTCCTGGGCAGCAAAGGGCTCACCTTTCCTGAGCTGGAACAGCCAGAGTGGCTGGAAAAGCTACACTTCATGGTAGACATGACAGCGCACCTGAACACGCTGAACACAGCTCTTCAGGGGAAAGGACGTACAGCCCTGCACATGTTGGAGGATGTTTTGGCATTCGAGCGCAAGTTGACAGTGCTTGCCAGAGATTTACAGAAAGGCACTTTGTCTCACTTCCCCAATTTGAGAGAGTTCAAACAAGGTCACGACATGATAATTTCGGAGTATTTACATTCTGCAATCATCGCAATGCAAACATCGTTTGGGAAACGCTTCTGTGAGTTCAGAGAGGAAAAAAACACATTATCCTTCCCGGTCACTCCCTTAAGCATCGATCCTTCCCTACTGAATACGACTGCATTGGCAGGTGTGAGTCAACCTGATCTTGAGATGGAACTGGCCGACATAGCCGACAAAGACATATGGGTGTCCAAGATTAGACGCTTGACAGCAGACCTTGAAGATGTTGCCCGTCAGAAGGCCGTTCTTGCTCAGAAACACAAATGGAGTGATATTGAAAACCTCACAGATGACAGCTTGCGATCCTGTGTAAAGATGAAGGTGACATCATACAGCCCTGATGTGCAGACGCTGTGCGCTGAGGTCCAGGAGCAGAAATCCCATTAACCAAGTATGATAAATATTTTAATTGCCTATTATTTTACTTATATTCATATTTTTTCATTGTTCAGTGAAATAGTCCTTTCATTTTTCAGGATGACAGCTGGCTGACGTTATTTTTGGTTTGCTGCTGGCGGAAAATTTAAGTTCGGCGTTTTTCATAAATACAAGAAGGACTCAAATAGACATTGAGTATTTTACTTAAAAGTAACTTTCAACCCAACGTCTTTTTTTCGGAGTTCAAAATGTTTTTGTTGCATGCAGAAATGTAATTTCGTTTTCTCTGCAGGAGTTCATCAATTTCATAAATGCAACACATTATAGTTTGTTTATACATAGCATAAAGGCAAAAAAAACGTTGTATGCAGTGTTATTTCATTTTAAATGTCAAACGGGTTTTGCGGCTCCCAGTGTTTTCTTTTCTGTGGGAAACGGGTCCAAGTGGCTCTTTCAGTGGTAAAGGTTGCTGACCCCTGCACTAGACCAATATCCTCAGTAAGCTGATGTGAGGCAGCCCTGTTCCTAGGTACTGGTGATATCTGAAATTTGCTTTCATCAATAACAGGGTGCATTACTTGGTTAAAGTCTCCTGATAAAATTATTTTTCCTTCCTTGGTACTTCAAATTTCATTCACCTTGTTAAGAAAGTCTGGGTCTTCCTTATCAGGTACATGTATATTACAAAGAGCTAACTTCACCCCATTAATAAGTGCTTCTATGCAAATTATCCTGCCTTCCTTGTCTTTAAATTCCCCAAGCAATACAAAACTAAGTTTTTTATTAACTAGAATCATTGTCCCATTTTGTTTGCTATTAAACGATGAATAGAATACCTGGCCAACCAATCTCTTCTAAATTTCAGTGCTTCAACATTTTAAGAGTATGTTTTCTGGACAAATGCACGTCAATTTGTTTACCTGTAAGGTATGATAAAATCTTGTTCCTCTTGATTGGGTTTCCCCACCCATTAATGTTCCATGATATGAAATGAACCTGCTGTTACTCTTAAATAAGTTTACTCTTCTCACATAGGTAAATATATCTCACCTTCAGAAACACTAAATAATTAAAATATCAAAAATAAAATCAAAATCATTTTTAATCAAAAGTACATTCTCTCTTGGCTCTTGTTAGCAGCACTATCTCCACTGAAATCAATGGGAGTGTTGAGGAGTGGGAGAGGTCACGGATCCTGTACTTGATGCAGATTTCCTCAATCTAAATGTAGGAGAATCAAAGCAAGATTGAATTTCATTGCTGGCTATAAGGAGAGGCTATTGGAGTGTTACATCAGTTGGAGTTGGACAGCTGGAAGCCCAGCTCACAAGCATTTAAACAGTTTATAATCACCGCTAGGTACAGTCCTGTGCAAAATTCTTAGGCACATATTCATTATATACAGTAGCTAGGGTGCCTAAGACATTTGCACAGTCATGTAGTAATTTTATGTATGCACTGCACTGCTGCTGCTGCAAGAAAGATAATTTTCATGACATACGTGGGTGATGATTGTAATGTATGGGTCTACTTCTTTTAGAGCCATGATCCCCCTCCCACCAAGTGCTACATATCGATCTGTTGTCAGCCCATGCGCTGTTATCTATACATGAACATCATGAACATTACTCTTTCTCTCTCTCATTGCAATGTGAGTAAACCAGTTAAAGCCATCTCCCCTGTGAGTGCTTTTACTTAATTTCTATGTAGTTGTGCACAGACACAACAAATTGGCAATGAGTTCAAACCTGAATTTCAGAAAATATCACAGACTGCACTGACAGTTGCAGGATGAAATAATGAGAGTTTAACAGTATGAAGAGGCTGTCACAGAAAGGTGTGAGTACAGTTCATAGTAACAACGAAAGCCAAGCTGAATTTAAAGTGAAAATAATAAGGTGATAACGTCATTCGGGAAAGTTGACAAATTTGATAGCACTAATGAAGGCTGGGAGTTGTATATCGAGAGGGTTGAACTGCATTGTAACACGTTCAACGTGGAGGAACTAAAGAAGACCACCTACACTTCTTAGCTTAATGGGCCCCAATCTAGTAATCTCTGAAAGTCAGCAAGCAAGATGTATGATGAAATTGTTACAATTTTAGAAGAGTACTCAAGCCCTAAACTGCTAGTAATAGCCGAGAGATTTAGATTTTACAAAAGGAACTAGTCAAAAGATGAAAGCACTTGTGAA
The DNA here is from genome assembly GCF_030144855.1 of Hypanus sabinus. Classification (NCBI taxonomy): domain Eukaryota; kingdom Metazoa; phylum Chordata; class Chondrichthyes; order Myliobatiformes; family Dasyatidae; genus Hypanus; species Hypanus sabinus. Next base: position 44,412,543 of record NC_082718.1, read on the forward strand.
TACATTGCAGAACTGCGCAAACTTTCCCAGTACTATGACGTTAGGGATGGACTTACTGATGCATTAAGGGATAGGCTTGTTGCATGCATAGTCAAAACACTCAAAAGAGGATACTGTCCAAAACAGACAGCAACATGACACCGGAAACTGAGAACGTTGTCTTAGACAAGACACTTACAAAACTTGATGCCACTGCATAGGTCCAGAGGTACTATCCTGAGAGAAACAGAATGCCATCTGAAAGACTGAACCTTTAGAACTGTGAAGTTTATTATGCACTGTTATTGTGAAAGCATGCTTATTTAAAATATGGATTTATGAAAACGAAATTGAATGTTTTGTACATACACAGTTCTGTGCTGTTTTACTCTAAAGGGGGAGGAGTGTAATGTATGGATCTATTTCTTTTAGGGCAATAACACCCCATCCCGGATTTGTTGTTTACGCATGCATTGCTATCTACACATGCACATTGCTTTTTTTCTCGCTCGCTACAATGTGAATACACCTGTTAAAACCATCTCCTACATGCATGCTTTTAATTAACTGATGCATAGTTGTGCACAGACACAACAATGATAAACCTGATTCTGATTCTGTCTTTGTGGACTGAGAGTGGGACGGAGGCAAGGAAAGGGGAATTATTGTTTGGAAAAAGGGAGAGAGGAGGTAGTAGGAAGCACCAGAGAGACATTCTGTAATGATCAATAAACTAATTGTTTGGACTCAAATGACTTCGTTTGATGTTTCAGGGCTGGGGTGTGTCTGTATCCATTCCACCCTTCCACCTCTCCACACTCACCCCCCCCCCCCCAGTACCTACTCCCCTCCTGCAGTGCTCCACCCTCACCATTCCCAAAGATTTGTTCCTGCCATGTTTATAAACTCACTCTCCACTTCACAATGACAAATACAGTACTGTGCAAAAGTCTTAGGCACCCTAGCTATCTGATTGTGCCTAAAACTTTTGCACAGTACTATAGTTGCAGCATCTGGTCCAATATTTCTTCATGTGAATTTTGTTTCATGCTTCTGTGAGGTACCTTAGCCTGTTCATCCATGTTAAAGATGCTTCACATATTCATTGTTTTCATGAAAAACAATTAAAATAGAAATATTATTCCAATTGAAAAAAACTTTTTGTCACACAAGGAAACACACCCAGTATTATTTTCTGTCATCATCATTCCATCTTACAATAGTACCTTCCAGTAAAGTAGGATAATCAATTATCACTGTGCTGAAAAGAACACAACATTTTTAATAACGTAGTACGTTTAAATTCTAAAAAGTATTGCCAACATATAATACTTGAAAATATACCACGATCATCTGTCCATTTTGGTCATACTTTATATACAAAGTTGTTCTAATATGTATAGATAGTATTGATATAAGAGAAACAGTAAGTATATAAATTAAACACAAATACAACTAAAGTGAGGCCATTACATTAAGTTTTTAACAATATCATATTATATGTGAAATGAAATTATACGTTTACAGAGAAGCTGTGTTTTGTTAATAGATTACTCATTCAATTTTTGAAATTTCTTGTGAAACATTAGAAATCTCAAATTCGGCTACAAGCCAGCAAGCAGGCACTGATAATGTGGATATCGCTATTGGAAAGGCAACCAAGCAAGCAAGCTGCCTGAAGGGGAAACAAAAGCCAAGTAACTTAGTGCTGAATGCCAAAATCTACAGATGCTGGAAATCTGAAATAAAACAAAATTCTTGAAATCTGAAGGGAAAAAAAAAACAAGGTGAATACATTAGTTCAATTACTTTTCATCAGATGTGATTTCAGATATTTTAATGATTGCCACCCCTCCTGGCTTTTCTAAATCATGCCCCTCTGTTCTTTCCCAAACTCTATCAATATGACCCCCAACCTTCTTTTAACCTGTCCACATAAGCCCATGCCTCACTTAGTTCTCTCTTCCCACTAACCCCAGCACTCACAACAAAATCCCTCACCTCTCTTCTGGTCAGTGAGTTTTCCAGCCCACTAAAATGGAATAGTCATTCAAAATTCAAAGAGAAAAGTGAATAGTCTGCTGTTACAACACCCAACATGTGGGTGCATAAATATTTGAGGCATTTTAACTCATCAAGAATGAATTATTACTTCACCATCAATCAAAAGCCTACGCTGCTGCTAATTTTTAAAAAAACTTTTCCTTCTATTTATGGAACATTTGAGAGACAGGGGTCATTGTCTAGAAACAGTTTTTCACCATTATTTGGTGGACTAAATAAGTGCTGCAAATAGCACAAAGAGCCAACCAAGGAATCTTAAAGCACGGCAAAACTAAGGAAGTTCACCATTTAAAAATAACACATTGAGGCTTTCTGAGTTTAAACACAAATTGTGTGGTTCCTGATGGTAGTGTCCACTGGCTCTGTTTTTGTTGTAAAGAATCATGGGAGGCAGGTCTAAGCAAAAAAAGGATCTCAAGGCAGCATGAAAGGTTCCCTGCAGTGAGGGAAAAGGTTATGGAGGGACAACAGATTGCATTTATATATCTGGACACACCATAATCTGCATTGGGTCTCACTGAAACTAAAGGATGAATTCTGCTCCAGTGGGTGCCAGAAACACACAGGGATGCTCCAACCCACTTGTAAAGCTCTGGGTGGGAGGCTGAAGATTTTCTTCTGTGGCTCAGGGGTCTGTACAAAACATGGATAATTATTGAGTGCAAAGGAACAATCCTGGAGATGGTGTACTGTGAAAATCGGTAATAATCTCAGTCTAGGATAGGATTCCTAACCTGGGCTACACAGACACCTCAGTTAATTGTAGGGAGCCATAGCACAAAATGAAATTAGGAACCCCTACTCTCGGAGATGGCCAGGTGCTGAAGGTGGGAGAAAACCAGGAGCAGGATTTTAGATGGGAAATCAAAGGATGAGAGGGAGGTGGGAATGGAATAGAGAGGCAGAGGAAATGGACTGAGAAAACAAAAGAAAGAAGTTGAGGTAAGGGAGTTTAAGAAACAAACTGAGGAAGGTGTGTGTGTGTGTGTGTGTGTGTGTGTGTGTGTGTGAGAGAGAGAGAGAGATCTACAGAGATCTTTAAGCATAAAGTTTAGAACACAATATCAAAATAATCACAAAGCTGTTAATGTAAATAAACAGTTACAAAGCCTTATGGTAATATCATTGTCCATGTGAAGAAATGCAAGAATGTCTGCACCACTTATGCCAAGGCAGAATCATGTGACTGATAGACCAATCCTGCCTAACCTGCTCTATCATCTCCATCAACCTGTCTGCAAAACAGCACTAGCAATGGAAATACTTCTGCAGGGTAATCAATGTCATGCATTACAATGGCTCTGCAAGGAAAGTTCTTTTCAAATAAGCAACTCAAAACAAAATTGACAACTCCTAAATAATATGTGGATTAGAATGTCCACAGTGCCGAATCTGTCTTGAGGTTTGCTGTTGCTCCCAGCATTAAGGCACGGATCACACCCAGCCAGCTCCATTCACATTTATTGCATATACCAGATTCCTAGAATGAGCACCTCATGAGAAGATATTTCAAGGACTTTCTTGAACTGGTGCAGCAACCTTACTAATTCATAGGACTTCCTGGCTCTTGACAGCTCTAAATGGGGAAAGGCAACCCAGGAAGTCTCTGTGCACACAAGATCTACATGCAGCAGCTAGAGGCTACATGCAATCAGTGGAAAGATTAAGGTTAACATCAATATCTTTCTGATCTAACAAATACTTTCTGTCCCACAAGAGACAAAGGGCATTCTTAATTTCTGTTAATAGTTCTAAAAACTATTAAAAATTACAAGTGGATTAAAAGGTTTGTCTCCAGTTAACTGTCAGTGATATTCCAGGATGGAGCCTTTTCATTCTGATTTGTTTACTGTTCAGCTGGCATCTATAATTCATTGCCTGACTCAAGAGTATTAAGGACTATAACTTCAGGCCTCCTTATCTGATAAAAGTACTTCTGAGCACACTGGACAACTAATCCTTCTGGGCAGTGACCTACAAAATCTAGCCCGCTACAGAAACCGAAACAAGAAAATTTATTGATGCCGGTGAGAGGAGTGATGCAAAACTGGGTTCAGGAATTATGATGGATGGAGATCAAAGCCACCAGGACATCTCCGGACTGAGAGCTGATCTTCTTTCACCCAAAGAAACTATCCATATTGGATGCTGGAATGTTCGAACTTTATATCAAACTGGAAAGCTTGCACACACTATCAGAGATGCATAGCTACCGAATGCAGCTGCTTGGAATACAAGAAACAACATTGGACAGATTCTGGAAAGCAGCCCCTAGCATCTGGCGATACAATCATATGATCAGGCCGCAAGGACAACCACCATTTACAAGGTGCGGCACTCATCATGGACAAAGATGCCTCGAGGGCCTTATTAGAATGGAACCTCATCTATGAAAGACTCCTGGATGTTCGTTTAAACTCTAAGTTCGCTAAACTGTCCATAATTGTGGTATATGCACCTACTGTAGCTGCGGAAGGAGAAACTAAAGATGAGTTTTATAACAGCCTTTAAGCTGCCGTGGAAAAGATCCTGAAACACGATGTGCTCATTATAATGGAGGACCTTAATGCAAGAGTTGGGAGTGAAAACGGCTATCACGAAAGTACTATTGGATGGCATAGTGTTGGAGTCATGAAAGACAATGGTGAAAGACCTTGTGACTTCTGTGAAATGAACTGTCTTATAGTAGGAGGCACCATTTTCCAGCATAGAGATAACTATAAACTCATGTGGAAATCCTCAGATGGGAAAACAGAGAGTCAGATTGACCATATCATTATCAACAACCAATGGAAGAGCTCACTCAATGATATTCGGGTAAAAAGGCCAGTGGATGTTGGCAGTAATCACCATCTCCTTGTAGCAAAAGTGAAACTAAAATTGAGGAAAGTAAGAACGGGCTTAGGCGCAGGTCGACGCTTCAATTCCAGCAAGCTTCAAAACTTCAAGATACCGAGAAAGTTTACACTCAAGCTTACAAACAGATTTAGCATACTTGGCAAAGATACTGACATGACAGTCCATGAATTTAATAATGTGATGAAGGAGACTAGTAAAGAGATCCTGGGATACCAAAAGAAACGGAAAGAAGAAAGGATTAGTGAGACAACGTGGATGAAAATAACGAAAAGGAAAGAAACCAAGAATGCTGAGTACAACTTACCGTCGCCTGAGGGAGAGACTTGCTGCTGGATATGCCGAGAATGACAAGGATGTTAAACAAAGCTGCAGAAAGGACAAGCGACAGTATTTTGAGACGCTTGCCTCAAAAGCAGAAGCTGCTGCAAAAATATGGATATGAGAACATTATACAAAATAACCAAGTGCATGAAGGGGAACTATGGAAACAAGCAGGATATCGCTATAAAAGCAAAGGATGGCAATATTATCAAAAACGAGAAAGGAATAACCACCAGATGGAAAGAACATTTTGAAGCAGTTTTGAATAGACCAACACCTTGAGAAACCCCTGAGATTTGTGAGAGTAATGAAGACCTTGATATCTCCATGGAACCAACCACAGCTAAAGAAGTCCAGAAAGCCATCAAGAAAATGAAATCAGGAAAGGCACCTGGAGAAGATGAGATACGTGCAGAAACGCTTAAGGGAGGTGGCAGAGAAATGTGCCTTGTGCTGTGTCAAATCTTTAACACCACCTGGAATAGAGAAGAAATACCCAAGGTGTGGAAAACTGGATTTATTGTAAAACTGCCAAAGAAAGGAGATTTAAGTATTTGCGACAACTGGAGAGGTGTTACACTCCTCTCAATTACAAACAAAGTTTTCAGTCACATCTTGTTAAATTGGCTCTCTGAGGTTGTGGAAGATATCATCCAGAAAGAACAAGCTGGCTTTAGAAAAGGTCGATCTTGCACAGATGTCGTACTAAGACAAATTCTCGAACCATCTGCAGAGTGGAATGGCAATCTTTATGTATTATTTGTGGACTTTGAAAAAGCATTTGACGGTATCCACCGAGAAACACTCTGGAAAATTTTAAGAAGATACGGATTTCCCCCCAAAATTGTAAACATTATCCAGATGATGTCCAGCAACTTTCAGTGCAAGGTGAAAAGCAACTGACAGAAAGCTTCAGGGTATGCGCAGGAGTTAAACAGGGATGTATCCTATCACCTTTGCTCTTCATTTCAGCAATGAATTGGCTAATGAGGGAAACAATCACAGAAAAGAAACAGGCTATTCTGGCGGTTTGATGTTTATCTTTAGAAGCTTTATGTATGACGCATGACTCCGGGGTCGAACACCTAATGGATTCTTTTTTCTCTCACTTTTCTTTGCTTTAATAGGGTTTTTTTTCTTTTTTCTTTTTTTTTGGGGTCAATGTTCAATTTTTAAACTTTTTTTTCCTTTTGAGACATTACTTCGATGTACTCTTGTTATTTTGGATAATAATAACAAAAATATTTGAAAAGAAAAGAAAGAAATGGGGTATTCAATGGACACTTACCTCAACACTTGAAGACCTAGTTTTTGCTGATGATATCAGTCTGCTAGTGAATCGTCACTGTGACATTCAGGAGAAATCAGACAGACTTGCATCATATGCATCGCAACTTGGGATGAACATTCAAGGAGAAAAACAAAGATCATGAAGATGAAAGCTTCCAACCTCCAACCAGAAATCATCAATAATCAGCAAGTGGAAGAGGTAGGTGAGTTCACTTACCTTGGGAGTAAAGTCAGCACTGATGGAGATAGTGGTAAGGATTTATTAGCAAGACTATCTAAAGCAAATCAAGCTTTTGGCAGCCTCAATGCAGTTTGGAAATCCACACAACTCGAACTTAATGCCAAAATCAGAATTTTTAAAAGCAACGTCCTAAGTGTGCTACTTTACAGAAGTGAATGTTGGGAGATGATGAAAGGTATCTGCAAGAAACTTGACATGTTCCAGGCAAAATGTCTATGATGTATCAAGAAGATCTGGCCTGAGAAAATCAGAAACCAAGATTTGCTTGCATTTTGCAATATGGAATCAATTTCAGTTTGTGTGAGAAGAAGATGATGGAGATGTCTGGGCCATGTAATGAGAATGCCAAATGATCAACTAGCAAAAGTAGCACTAAGGTGGACCCTACACGGAAAGCGAAGTAGGGGCAGGCCCAAAATGACGTGGCGAAGATCTGTGGAAGCAGAACTGAAAGAAGAGCGCATGAACTGGGAAATGGCGAGCAGCAGAGCGAAAGACCAGCAGAAATGGAAGACCCTTGTGGAGGCCCCATGTGCCAGCTAGGCACTAAGGGCTTAGACGACAACAACCTTTCTACTGGAAATTTTTAAATAACTTTGAGGAGAGGGAGAGAAGATGCACTATCTCTTAAAGAGAGTAGCTTCATTTATCACATACACATCAAAGCATAAATTGAAATGCATTGTTTGTGTCAGATCAGGTCAGCGAAGAATGTGCTGGGCAGCTCATTAGTGTCGTCAAGTTTCTGGTGCTAATATAACATGCCTGCATCTCACATATCCTAACTGCATATCTTTGGAATAAGGAAGGAAACCAGACAGTCATGGGAAGGATGTACAAACTCCTTCCAGGCAGCGGCAGGAATTGAACCCAGATCTTACAGCTGTAAAGCGTTGTGCTAACTGCTATGCTCCCATGCCACCCCCTGACATTAATCAAGTTTCTGCATTTACAAGTTTATTTAATGACTGAATAATAACTTATTACTTGTGATGCCAACACAAGTTTATAAGTCTTTGTCAAATAAAGCCAGAGTGGAGGAAGAGCTTCCAAGCTGCAAAAGCTAATGGATATATTTTTGTCAAAAATGCAAATTAGTTAAGAGGATTTCAGGGTAGTGTGAAAAGTAATAAAAGCTAAAAGGAATAGTTTATAATGCAGATTAATATTGCAGTAAGTGTTGAACTTACCTGCTCGTTGAAAGCCACTCCCCCCTCCCATGGGAGGCTGATGACATCACGGCGCTGGTAGAATTTAAATCTAGCATGCGGCCTCTTTTGCTCTATGGGCCACCATGAACCAGGAAGCAGGTGGTGCCATGGAAATGATAAACAGTAGAGATATATGGCAGTAAAGGAGACCCAGACACACACTTTAGATAAATATTTGCCACTGTGTGCATGTTTGGTGTCTGTTTTGTCCTGCCACTTCATGCATTCAATTTGGATATATATTTGTAATCAGGCACAGCTTGAAGGGCTTACCAAACATTTAGTGTGTCTTGTCCTGTAAATAAATAGTTAACCTACTTACCGATAGTGGGTCTCTTCTGTTCCCTCTCACTGACCCTGCAAACTTGATTTCACATAATAACTGGTGTTGCAAACAGGCTTCAAAGATTGAACAGAAGATGAATATCTTTAAAAGGAAAAATAAGAGAGTGATTCCCCCCGTGTGAGGAGTGTTGGATCTCAGGATGGACTGACAATAGTGTGGGATTTGAGAGCCTCGCCATCCTATTCCATCATGGGCACAAACCTCCCCAGTATCCAGGACATCTTCAAGGACCTCAAAAAGGTGGCATTCATCAGTAAGGACCTCCATCACCAGGACATGTCCTCTTCTCTTTGCTACCATCAGGGAGGAGATACAGGACCCGAAGCACACACTCAACAATTCAGGAACAGCTTCTTCCCCTCTGCCATCCGATTTCTGAATGGATGTTGAACCCATGAACAGTATATTGCTACTTTTATATATGTAATGTCCTGGTTCATATATTTATTGTTCTGCTGTGTGTATTTCATTCCAGAAGTTCTGTAAGAGCAGTTTGTTTTCAGCTTGTTTGGGTTATTGTTGAAGAGAAGGGATGCTGTGGAACGTGTGCCATTCAGTTAGCGGGAGGTTCGTTTGCTGAGGGACAATAAGGTTGGTCTTGGACTTTTGTTTGGTGGGAAATGAGGAGAGAAGATGCTGGGAAGGACTGGCCGTAGCACACGATCCGGTGGGAGACCCACTTGTTCGAGATGGGTTGCGAGCAACGTTTGGAAGGTGGTGTGGACGTTCACGCTGATGAAGGCCCAGCTCTTGAGCGACAGAGAAGTTCAAGATGATCTCTACCTCATGCACATTTCACTGTTAAATTAGAATGGGCCCTTTTCTTTTTGCTATTCTTTACTAACCCTTCGGTTAAGATTCATAATATAATTCCTTTAATCAAATGCGGTGTACTGTCTGTTATTTCATGGCACTAATTTGTAACAGGGTAACGAATTACACAAACCGGGGTTTGGGGTGGAAGTGCGTCTCAATCTCATCAGTTTGGCGGGGCCAGAGGTTGTCTTGCCTAGACTTAGCCAGGGTGTTTCATAAATATACTTACTGCAGTGTTTGCTGACCATTCTTTAGGTACCGAATCACATTTTCAGCCAGTAAAATTCCCTCAAAATGTTTAATATTAAGTAAATGGTTGCTATAATTTGATTCATTTTTCCTGGTATGCAATTCATGAATTATGTCATGAATGGATTTTTATTTTTTCTGCATTGAATTGAATCTAATTATGTGACAGTTTTTGTAGCACACAATCACCTCTGCTAGAATTTTCCACAAAACCTCTCCTCTTGCCTGCTAAAGGTAATTCCAAACCCTCTGAAAGATGGAAGGTTCCTAGCATCCATTAATTCAGAACTTTGTTTTGGGAATACGTTTTACCTACTTTGGAGGAAAATGTCGTGACGTTCTGGGCGGGGGCGTGGTCGACAGCCCGCCCCTGCATTTCTAACGACCAGTACTGTTTACTGTGCTTGTGTTAAAATGCTTTTGTGGGCTTTTGGTGGGAAGTTCCAGTTCATTTATTGTTACATTTTAGCTTGGGTTATACAGTTATTTGCTTGTGTACTTGTGGGTCACCCTAACGGTAATCGGGGTGTGTGGTCACCTCCCCGTCGGTGTGAGAACGGTTGGGTTCACTCTCCGGGTCACGGTACCTGGTCTGTTTTGTGTCTATCACAATAAAACTGTTGTTAAGTTAAAGAGATTCCTCGTCTGTCGTTATGGATCAAATGTTCGCCACATTGGTGTCAGGAATGGACACGAGATCGACAAGATTGAAGAGTGCCTTAAGACCCGGTGAATAAGACAAGGTCTTCTAAGGTCCTCGACGATTTGTGCCTCAAGGTATACCCTGAAGCTCCCCAGATACGACGGTACCAGCCACCTGTAGCCGTACCTGGTGCAAGTCAAACTTGCAGCATGACACAATGGGTGGAGCCCTACCGACACCGCAGTGCACCTTGCCTTGCCACTAGAGGGAGATGCCCTGCCGGCAGAGCAGCGTGACTACAGGGCTACTGAGTGGCAACTGAGCGGGTTTTGAGCAGAGACCGTTGCTGGAAGCAATGTGGGAAGGACGGTGCAGCAGCCGGTGCTATATAGGAGAAAACTTGGGGGCGCTTGCAGCAGATCTCCGCCACCATGCTCGGCGTGGGTAACCCGAGTTCCCTCCCGCGACCCAGGAAGAGCTTGCCCTCCACGCCTTTGTAAAGGCGCTGACGCCGGAGCACCTTCGACAGCATGTTCGCCTGACGTCGCCATCATCGCCAGACGAGACGGAGAGGGCGGAAGCGATCTTAGCCCCCCAAACTGTTCCAGCATCGCCCTGCATGCAGCGAGCCCGGGCTTGTGTCACCGAGACGGAAGAGGAAACTGACAAGGAAGAGCCTGTTTGACCAGAGCTGCGCTGACCCCGCCACCGGCGACAAAACGACCTCTGCTAGTGGTGCAGTTCGGCCCGGGAATGCCCTGCACCATCACCATGCCATAGCCCAGTGCTGCCCGAACAGTCTAGCAGAGCGCCTCCTTTGTTGCCCCTTCGGGTGGCCCGTTTTGGGGAAGAGCAAGGCTTACACATGGACTGCATGGTGGATGGAGGGCATCAGATGCAATGCATTGGTGGAATCAGGGTTGACCATCACTATCATCTGTCCTGGTGCTCTCCCAAACGCGGACCAGCCATCCCTGCCTGGGTGGACGACTGTCTTCACGAAGATATGTGGCTACCACCGGTGGGCGTCAGCCGTGCTGCTTTGTGAAGTCTGCCCGGCTTCTATCAGGACCTACTGAGAGTCTACAACCTGGTTGCCTCAGGCCGAGAATCCCCTCCTCTGGCAGAGGGCGGAGTCCTGGCCGACCCTTACCCTACCCCAATAGATGTCGATGCGGCTCAGGTGTGTGGACCGATTCAGGCTGAGCTGCTTGTTGGGCCCAGGCCCCGCAATCTCATCCGAGAGCCGAGTTCACACAACTTGAGCTGTCTCTCCTCGACACCCACAATCCCATTCAGGGATGCAAGTAGGAGGTACCTCAATGGGCTGCTGCTCCACATCCTCCACTTCCTAGCCCTTGGTCATCGTCCCAACACATCATGGCAGTCGGTCTTTCCACCTAGAGGTGAGGGAGGTCCCCAATGGAAATCCCTTTAGGAGGGAGATCTTCCCATGCACCTTGGGGATCTGGGGTGGAGGCTGCTGCCTTGTAATAAGTTCTTTAGTTTGTACATGGATTTCCCAGCCGCATGTCGCTTCTGCGGGTTGGAGCAGACTGTGTACCACATGTACGTGGAGTGTGTGAGGCTGCAGCCCTTTTTTGCGTATTTGCGTGGGCTGCTTCTCGCCTTCTGGTTGCATATTTATATACGGTCATCCAGTAAGGAGGGGAGCATGGAGGGATGAGGGCGTTCTTGTCAGCTTGCTCCTGCGGCTGGCGAAAATAGCCACCTGTGAGTTTTGGAAATGGGTGTCGGGAGGATCTACCTGGGCAGACTGCCTGGCAATGTTTAGGGGGTATGTTCATGCCCGGGTAAATATTGAAAAGGAACACGCGCAGTCCACGGCAACCTTAGGGACCAGGACCTAAGGGTTGGGCTCCGCGGGGGGTAATTGCCGTCATTGACAGAGATGGGAACATTTTGGTTTAATGTGTATTGTCTATTTGTAGAGAATTAATTGCTTTAGTCACTTATGTATATATAACACTGAATTTGAAAAAAAGATATTTTGTATAAAAAAAGGGTGGGCAAAGACAGCAACGGTCACCGGTGACTGCGGTGGTGCGAGGGAAGAGGAGACCGCACATTGCAGTGGGGAGAAACTCAGTGGAGCACGAAGTCTGGCTCGCTGACATCTGAGAATCCTGCATCCTTGGCCTGGACCTGCTGCTCCGCCAGGGGACCCGCATGGATGTGTCGGGGGCAACACTCTACCTTGGTATTGGCTGTCAGGTAGGGCAGCACCAGGAAGCAGTCCCTGCGGGGTCGGCAAACACCGCCAGTTTCACAGCGGCTCGTGGCAGTGCAGCACACTCGGCAGCGGCCCAACGCAACAGCAATAGTGACAGCGCTTCCGGTGACAGCCAGCGACCATGGACCAGAAAACAGGAGAGTGATTCCGTGCTGGCGCGGGTGAGGGAATGGCTGACTGTGGGACGAAGGCCGGAGTGGGCAGAGGTCTCCACCCTGGACCCAGAGACAAAGGCCCTATAGTCGCAGTGGGGAACGTTGGAGGTGAACGACGGGTTCTGTTCAGGCGGTGGCAGTTGTCTGATGGTGACAGACTCTTGCAGCTGGTGATCCCTGGGGGCTCCGTGCCACGATGCTGCGGTCGGTGCACAGTCTGCAGAGTTGCAGAGATGTTGGGCAAGCTGAGTGCAGGCTTCTACTGGCCTGGGCACAGGCAGGACGTGGAGCTGTTCGTGCACGGCTGTGATGCCTGCAAGGCCCAGAAGGGACTGTGCTGCCAGTCTGGGGTGCCAATGCAGCAGTAAATAGTGGGGGCCCCAGTAAGTGTATACTGCACCTCCCGGAAGAAGGGACTATCCCCCAGGCTTGGAAGCCACTGGAAGGAAGCGGGAGAAGTGCTTGACCGCATCTCTGATGTGGTATATTGGTACGGTTACCTGAGCAGCGGAGGGCAGTTGTGCTGCACCGGGACTAGCTGGCATCGTGTCAGCCCTCAGCCACCAGTAACCCAGTGAGGCTGAAGGAAGGAAGTGACACTCCAGTGCCCTGCATCTTGCATCACACAAACGGGCAACAGTGTCCACGCCCACCGGAACTTTTGGACCTTGCTACGGACTCCGGGGTTGACGGGGATGGCTGACCCCTTGGGTGGGGACGTGGTCAACAGCCCGCCCCTGCATTTCTAACGACCAGTACTGTTTACTATGCTTGCGTTAAAACGCTTTTGTGGGATTATGGTGGGAAGTTCCTGTTTGTTTACTGTTATATTTTAGCTTGGGTTATACAGTTATTTGCTTGTGTCTTTGTGGGTCACCCTGACTGTAACCAGATGTGTGATGGTCACCTTCCCCATCTGTGTGAGACTGGTTGGGTTCATTCTTTGGGTCATGGTGCCTGGTCTGTTTTGTGTCTATCACAATAAAACTTGTTGAGTTAAAGATCTTCCTTGCCTGTCATTATGGGCCTAATGCTTGCCACAATATATTTTCATTCTTTTTTTATAACTGAATATAAATCAGAACTGCACATTAATTTCAATTAATATTACAATTTCCACTCTTTAATAGTATTATTTTATAGTATTAATGGTAAGACTCTTGGCAGTGTGGAGGATCAAAGGGATCTTGTGGTCTGAGTACATAGGATGCTCAAAGCTGCTGCGCAGGTTGACTGTGGTTAAGAAGACATATGGTACATTGACCTTCAACAACTGTGGGATTGAGTTTAAGAGCCGAGAGGTAATATTACAGCTATATAGGACGCTGGTCAGACCCCACTTGGAGTACTGTGCTCAGTTCTGGTCACCTCACAACAGGAAGGATGTGGAAACTATGGAAAGGGTGCAGAGGAAATTTACAAGGATGTTGCCTGAATTGGGGAGCATGCCTTATGAGAAAAGGTTGAGTGAACTTGGTCTTTTCTCCTTGGAGTGGTGGAAGATGAGAGGTGACCTGATAGAGGTGTATAAGATGATGAGAGGCATTGATCGTGTGGATATTCAGAGGCTTTTTCCCTGGGCTGAAATGGCTAACACAAGAGGGCACAGTTTTAAGGTGCTTGGAAGTAGATACAGGGGAGATATCAGAGGTAAGTTTTTTTTATGCAGAGAGCGGTGAGTGCATGGAACAGGCTGCCATCAATAGTGGTGGAGGCAGATACAATAGGATCTTTTAGGAGACTCCTGGATAGGTACATGGAGTTTAGAAAAATAGAGGGATATGGGTAAGCCTAGGTAATTTCTAAAGTAAGTACATGTTTGGCACAGCATTGTGGGCTGAAGGCCCTGTATTGTGCTGTTGGTTTTCTATATCCTATGTTCTCAGAGTAGACTCCCAGTACAGTAATGTAAGCCAACAAGGCATTGCAAGCCAGGGTATCATACCATAGGTGCTGATTGGGATTAGGGAGAGTCAGGGTTGGGGAGAAACCCCCTAAGAAATCCAACTCCCAATCCAAAAAAAAAGAAATCCCACCTTTATTTACATGACAGAAATACAACTCAAGCTGGAATCCAATGGGAAGGTTGCAGAATCTTAGAAAAGAGAGCAAAATCTGAGATGGCCGGAGGCTGCCATTGAGGAAATTGTAAAGTGAAATAGGATATATTGTTTCAGCAGAGTTTTAGTTCCGAGGGAATCGTGGCTAAGAGCACTTCAACTTGTTGGTTTACTTAGGATTAAAGATGACCCCCTTGCTGCTTTACAAGCCTCCATGGCTAACCATTTTATTAATAGCAAATGAAGTGCTCTGTCAATAACTGGGAAGAAAACATAGAAACATAGAAAGGGTTTGGCCCACAATGTTGTGTCGACCATGTAACCTACACTAGAAACTGCCTAAAATTTCCCTACCACATAGCCCTCTATTTTTCTATTGTACCTATCTAAGAGACTTTTAAAATATCCTAGTGTATCAACCTCTACCGCCTTCGCTGGCAGTGCATCCAATACATCCGCCACTCTCTGTGTGAAAAACTTACCTCTGACATTCCCCTTGTACCTACTTCCAAGCCCCTTAAAACCATGCTCCCTTGTGTTAGCCATTTCAGCCATGGGATAGCGCCTCTGGCTGTCCACATGATCAATGCCTCTCATCATCTTTTACACCTCTGTCAGGCCACCTCTCATCCTCCATTGCTCCAAGGAGAAAAGGCCATGTTCACTCATCTTTTCTCATTGGGCAGGCTCTTCAATCCAGGCAAACAGGCAACATCCTTGTAAATCTCCTCTGCACTCTCTACGTATCCACATCCTTCCTGTAATAAGGTGACTAGAACTGAACACAAAACTCCAAGTGGGGTCTAATTAAGATCTTATTTGGTAACTTGGTTATTAGGTGTGATGTTCTCACAGGGCTGCAGAACTTGGTGCAGGTATGGCTTGTTTTCTGCTCCTTTGCCTGGGTAATCAACTGGGCTTTCTTCCAGCTCACCTGGCGGTTCAAGATGGAGTGGATCTGATGGATCATGATGCACAAGTTGCTGGAAAACGTGAGCAAAAGTGTACCCAATGTTGCCCTTGTCCTGATAACCATTGTTTTGTGTGGCTGAATCAGGTACGCATAGATATGTGGGCACCAAGTGTGACAAGGTGCTGAAGGTACTTGTTCTTGGTGTCGAGGAAGAAAGGCCTGGCCTTGCTACAGGCCTCTTGACTATACCTCTTCCCACCGTGTTACTTGAGAAAATGCGATTCCATTTCCTTAGTTCCTCCATCACCTCTGCCTCCTTTTGCACGACGAAAAAATGGATGGGGGTGTAAGGAGGACCATTGTTCAAGTGCAGGTTGAATGGACTAAAAAAAATCAAATGAAAAAATGAAATCAAGTTTAATTATCATTTCACAATACATGGATACCTACCACCTCAGAGGTTCTTACTTCATCCCTCCTCGCCATCACCTAGTTTCAGCTATCACCTGCCAGCTTATACACTTCCTCCTCCCCCCACTTTCATATTTTGGCTTCTTCCCCCTTCTTTAGCAGTCCTGAAGAAGCATCTCAGCCCAAATATTGACATTCTTAGGAAAGAGGCCTAACTGCTTTAGTAATGAATCTACATTCGAGATTCCCAGAATGTATGCAGTATACAACCCTGAAATTAGTCTTTCCAACACAGAGTCACAAAACAAGGAAGAAACATTGAACCAACCCTTTTAAAAAAAAATCAAATATCAAACACTCTTCCCCCATGTGCAAAAGAATTGTGCCAACAACAACAAAAAAAAACAAGTGAAAATACAGGACAATCAACACAAAACTATAAGGAATATTTCAGTACAGTTCAGCTCAGCGTTCATTATTTGCAAGCCACCCTCATTCAAAAATCGTCCAAAAGTCGTAATAAAACAGAGCGACCAGAACTAAAACTAGAAATTAGAACACATTGTAACTCTGAGCTGGAGTCCAAATCTCCAGCCTGCATCGATTAAACCTTGCTCTGGCACCATCTGCTGGTAGCATCAAGGGAGAGAGAGCGAGAGAGAGAGAGAAAGATCATTCGAAAGCAAGGACTTTCTCTCAGGAGCAGCAAGCAAGAGAGGGCAAAAGACTGCCACACACAGACACATTCTCTGGTAGCAGCGAGAGAGAGAGGTTGGCAGAAGGTGATGAACACTCGCTCGCTGCACATACTTGTCTCAATGATTTCTGTCTTCCTCGCCTCTTTAATTGGCAAGAGATGGAGTTGATCATGGGCTTGCTCCTGGCTCGCTGATCTTCGTACCACCTGCTTTGATCGCTGCCTCGAGGAACGTACTTGGAGACGGCAAAGCGCCAGGTCACATGATTGGCCTGAAATCACACCGCCACAATATAGATTCCAGGCTCTAACAGTAGAAGAATCATATCTGAAATAAAAGAATGCAGAAGAAGTGGAAAATATTGCTTTGTGACCTGTCTTGAGGATGTTGCCTTTGTTACGGATGTGCCACAACTCTGAGGGGCCGAAGGGTACAAAGTAGCCCCCTCATTTTCGAGATAGCAGGATCGTTATTAATTCAGGTCTGGGACCCAGGAAATGAGAGAGAGACACGCAGAATCCACAAGAGTTTGGAATGTGTCCTGGCCCCCAGAAAGGCGGAACCATTGATAACGGCCATTGTCTCTTGGAGATGGAATTGTGTATTGGGTACTGTACTATTCATTGAAGCCCTCGGGGAATGACCAGAGTGGGCTGGTTGAGGGATTGCATCATCCCAACCTGATTGACATCTGAGACCCCGTGAGTAAGGATAAAAGAGGGTCTGGGGAACAACCCCTTCAGACACACCAGGAGAGACGCTAGAAATCCCGTGACAGCATTTAATAGCGACAGCTGGTGGGGGGCTCGCGTGCGTCCTTTTCCTTTGCCGGGATTGGGGCCTTACCACGGAAGAATGGCTTTAGCTAAAGGAGAAATCAACACCAATGGAACTCTGGAAGGATCGACATCATAAAAAGGAAAAGCTGGCAAGTTTCTAAAATCTGTCTCTCTCCAACCAAAAAGCTGCAGCCTGAATGAACTGAGTGACTTTTATATTTCCATCGGACAATACATTATCCCCTAGACAACCGTATTATTTCTTATTGATTATTATTATACCCGCACTTTCAGATTTAGTATTGATGACATATATTATCTGTATGTTTGCATTGATATTATTTTTGTGTATTTTTATCAATAAATACTGTTAAAAATAGTACCATCAGACTTCAACGGGCCTCACTATCTTTGCTGGTAAGTGACCCAGTTACGGGGTAACACCTTGAGTAGAGTTGTTCACTGGTGCCATCTCCTTCTGGTTCATGGTGGGGAGCTTTAGGATGACCATCACTCAGTAAACTATAAAAGGAAAAGTAAACTGCTAAGAACCTCCACCAAATACATCTACATGGTCTGGTTTTTGAGTGCTTGTGCTTTAGGGTCTGGAGTCATTGAAGCCTCCAACAAATGTCCTGAAAATGGCAAGGGAGGCAGATCAATCTGAAAAATGGATTTTGCAACCTCACAGATTGGTGAGCTGACAGCTCTGGGATTCTGAACAGTACAAGAGCCTACAACATCCTGTAAGCTGGTACACAGGACATCATCCAATCTGCCCTCTGCTGGTACTGAATCCACAGTTTCAGCTTTGGTGGAGGAATGATCAAATGTTGCTGTTTCCAAATTGAAGGTCAGATATGGATTACAACTATGCCATTAGCAGCTTTATTTGTGCTTAAAATCAAGAATTTCCTTGTTATTGCCTTTCCTAAGAGTTGTACACTTACCTATAAAAGTTTCACCTTTAATTGTTGTACATTAACAGATATTGATCTCAGACTCTCCAGAACAACATACTATTTCTCAGCATTTTTTTTGGTATACATCACTGAGGTATACTGTCTTGTTGAGACCAATAAGGTGCTATTTTTTGCCTGTTCACCATAAAGTCACTTTTATACTGTTCTATGAAGCCAATTTAATCAATACTTGTAGGTACGATATACAAAAATTGTCTTATGAATATATAACACTGCACTGTTTTGGATAATGGTTGGCAAGCACTAACTTTCCTGTAGAAAAATAAAGGCTACAGAACAGTATTAAAATGGAAGCCAAGAATATGAAGAGTAAGAACTGATCAAATTGTCTTTCTAATAAAGAAACATTAAGTTTCAGTCCTTTAGTGGAGTAACAAGTTTAAATATCTCTACTTCCGTCAACATTAATAATGTTCTACAGAGAAAGGAAAACTCAAAAGATGTAAATTTTCTCTTGCTTTAAAGAAACCATGCATGAATGGTGGGAAAAAAGAAAATAAAGGCAAATGAAAGGGAAAGTGGTAGGATAGTGATCTAAATACAAAATAGATTCACTTAGTAGACTTTACATGATTCTTAACTGGAAATTAAAGCATTCGAAAGGTTTGTTTAGATCAGTGAACTCCCCCATTTTTCAAGAGAGACAAAATGAACATTAAATACACGCATTACTCGCTAACATTAACTTTTTATTACAACACGCTGAGCCATCGTTGTGTGTGTGTGTGTGTGTGATTCCCACATACAGCCACGGGGTGACGTTCTTTTGCCTCTACATCCAACAGCAAACTTCTTCCCTCCCTTCCACTCGACCCTCCACACGCGCGGTCCTCCGAGTTTTTACTCCCCGTTCGCTTGCAGCTCCCTCCCTACGTTTCCGGCTCTCGGTTACGATGCTACTCGCACGGCCGGCCAGCCATCGCCGTGCGCAGAACATAATCTTCCAGAGAGAACGCAAAGGGGCATCGCAACGCGATATAAATGCATAGACACCAGGTATTAAAAATTAATAACATGCCAGAGAGTTGACCAAGTTCTCCACCCTACCCGAGCGAGACCTATTTTCCTCATAATCTCATGTGCATCAATATTTAAGGGAAGGGAATAAGCTAGACCAAAAGGGTCCTTAACTGTTTTACTTATCCATAATTTATCTCTTTTTATGAGGACTTTGTCTCATAATAATTCAGGAGCAGATGTAGGCCATTGTCCTTTCAGCCTGATCCTCTATTAATCAAAATCAGAAAGGAGGGATCTTATTGAAACCTATGGTATGTTGAAATGCCGAGATAAACCGAATGTGGAGACGGTATTTCCTATAGTGGGGAGTCTAGGGTCAGAGAGCACAGCCTCAGAATAAGGAGGTGTCCACTTAAAATGGAGATTCACCAAAGAAAGGAGAATGTGTGGAATTTGTTGCCTCCGGTGTCTGTGGAGGTCAGGTCATTGGATGTATTTAAGACAGAGGTTGATAGGTTCTTGATTAGTTAGGGTGTGAAAGCATATGGGCAGAAGGCAGGAGAATGGGGTTGAGAGGGAAAATGGATCAGCCATGATGAAATGGCGGACTGGACTTTATGGGCTCCTATCTCTTGATTCATCTGCTATTTGCTACATTCCTCAGACGTAGGCACGTCTGTATGCAGAGACAATTAGCAATGGGTGCTTACTGTAAAAGGTTGAGGTGCTTCCTGCCTTAAACGAATTTGTGTTTAAAGATTCTCAATTCGTAAATGGAATGACGGGCTTTTAAAATGCAGTGACAGAATGTTCTGTCATGAGAATCCAACATGCCTTTTGAATCAGAGCAAGTAAGAATATTATGATAAGTGAGTCCTCTTCATCTGAACACCAAGTATTCTACTGAACACTAGTCTTTGAATTAATAATTGGTATCAGTTGAAAGCAAGTAACATGGAGTCTCCCTGCCACATCTTTGCTTAATGTTCTCTCCTTTGTGAAATGATTTTTAAAATGAAATTATTACATGTGACACCCTCCCCTCCATGTTACACCCATTTGTGTTAAACACACTAGTAATGAGTAATAAAATCTGAGATTTAGGATAAAATATAGACATAATATATACTGTTACTTGACTAAACCTCTTTAAAAGTACCTCTCAAACTACAGTATGCAAAGTACAAAGGCAGCAACCATCACCACTTGAAGTTTCCACTTCAAGTGTTATCTGATTTGAAAAATATATCGCCATGTCTTCACAATTCCTGAGTCTAAATCCTGGAACCTTTACTCAATAGCATTGTGAGTATGCCTTTGCTTGAAGGGTTGCAAGGGCAACTACCAATGGGTAATTAACGCTGGTACTTAAATTTCAATAAATATAAAGAGAATGATGTAAACATTCTAAATTTCTTTTCTTTTTAAATCTTCTTATTAGTTTTAAACAAACATAAGTGAAACATGAATACAAAATGTTGAGAGTACATAATAGTTTAAATAGACATTCAGATATGTAATAATAAAAATATATAACCTCTCAAACTCAGAACATTAATGAACAAAGAAGTAAAAAGAGAAAAAAAGAAAAACCCCAAACAAAAAGAGAGAGAAAAAAAGCAAAAAAAAAACACTAACCAACATGGGCCACTGAATAATATTAAGTACATATACAGTAGCGCCAATAACTCTGAATCTCCATCCAATTAATTAAGGATAATATAAGTAAGGTTTAGGAAAAGACAATTCAACTCATGTGAAAATGTTGCATAAAAGGTCTCCAAGTTTCTTCAAATTTAACTGAAGGATCAAAAACCACACTTCTAATATTTTCTAAACTCAAACAAGAAATAGTTTGAGAAAACCACTGAAATATAGTTGGAGGATTAATTTCTTTCCAATTCAATAAAATAGCCATTAATGTAACAAATGCAATCATTCGTTGAGATGAAGCGGATAAACGATTATTATCCGTCATTGGTAAGCCAAAAATTGCAGTAAGAGGATGCGGTTGAAAATTAATATTTAAAACTCTTGAAATAATACTGAAAATATCTTTCCAATAATTCTGTAAACAAGGACAAGACCAGAACATATGAGTCAATGAAGCAACATCAGAATGACATCTATCGCAGGTTGAGTTAAGATGAGAATAAAATCGAGCCAGTTTATCCTTAGACATATGAGCTCTATGTACAACTTTAAATTGTATTAGAGCATGTTTAGCACAAATAGAGGACGAATTTACCAATAATAATTTTTTTTCCCATTGCTCAGTAGATATAGAACAATGCAACTCTTCTTGCCATTCCTTCTTAATTTTTTTCTGATACATCTAACTGTAAATTCATAATCATCTTATAAATGATAGCTACTAAACCCTTTTGATAAGGATTAAGGGCTAAAATTCTATCTGTAATGTCCAATGGACATTCTTTCGAAAAAGACTAACTCATTATACAAAAAATTTCTAACTTGCAAATATCTAAAAAAAATGGGTTTTAGGTAAATTATATTTATTAGATAGCTTTTCAAAGGACATAATATTATCATCCAGAAACAGATCACGAAAACATGTTATACCTTTTATTTTCCAGAAAAGACAAACTTGATCCATAGATGAAGGCCGAAAAAAATAATTAGATATTATAGGACATGATAAAATAAATTTATTCAAACCAAAAAATTTACGAAATTGAAACCAAATTCGTAATGTATATCTGACTATAGGATTAGTTATCTGTTTATTCAATTTGAAGAAAGAAAAAGGAAGTGAAGATCCTAAGATTGAAATCAGTGAAAAATCTTGCACAGATTTACATTCCAAATTTACCCATTGTGGGCAAGTAGCTACAGTCCATTCTTGTGTCCAAAATATTAAATACCGTATATTGACTGCCCAATAGTAAAATCTTAAGTTTGGTAAAGCCAAGCCGCCCTCCTTCTTAGGCTTCTGTAAATATTTTTTACCCAATCTAGGAATTTTGTTCTGCCACAAGTAAGAAGATATTTTAGAGTCAATAGTATCAAAAAAAGCTTTAGGAATAAAAATTGATAATGCTTGAAATAAATATAATTTAGTAGATAGTATCATAGAGTTAATAGCATTAACTCTACCAACCAATGACAAAGATAGTGGAGACCACCTAATAGCAAGTTGCTTAATTTGATCAATTAAAGGTAAAAAGTTAACCTTAAATAAATCTTTATGTTTTTTAGTAATTTTAATACCTAGGTAAGTAAAATAATCTGTAACAATTTTATATGGTAAATGTTTATAAATTGGAACTTGCATATTTAATGGAAATAGTTCACTCTTGTTAAAATTCAATTTATAACCAGAAAAATTACTAAATTGAGCAAGCAAAGACGAAATAGCAGGGATAGATCTTTCAGGGTCAGATATATATAATAACAAATCATCAGCATATAATGATACTTTATACGTCCTCTCCCCATGGGTAATACCTAGAATATTAGGTGATTCACGAATAGCTATAGCCAACGGTTCTAAAGCAATGTCAAATAGTAAAGGACTTAAAGGGCGACTTTGCCTTGTACCAGGAAATAGCTGAAAAAAGGGGATCTTTGATTATTGGTAAAAACTGAAGCTAAAGGTTTATGGTATATTAATTTAATCCATGATATAAATTTTGAACTAAAATTAAATTGTTGCATTGTAGTAAATAAATATGGCCATTCAACTCTGTCAAATGCTTTTTAGAAAAGCTTTTTAGAATGCTTTTTATCTAAAGAAATAACACATTCTGGTATTTTAGATGAAGAAGTATAAATAATATTAATTAATTTTCTAATGTTAAAAGATGAATAGCGATCTTTAATAAATCCAGTCTGATCTTCAGAAATAATTCAAGATAATATATTTTCTAATCTAATAGCCAAAATTTTACTGAAAATCTTAAAATCTGTATTTAATAAGGATATAGGCCAAAGGTATCATGCAAATTCGCAAGCTAAAGTAAGAGGTGTTTCTATTTTTATAGACCCATCAACTTCTTTTATACATCATGAAACAATTTCAGATCCATGAGGTAGATTTTTGCTTATTACTGGTCTACTTTTTAATCAAAAAGTTGTTTTAGTTAACGTTTATGCTCCAAATACTGATTGTCCTGAATTTTTTAAATGCTTATTTACATCCTTTCCTAATCTGAATCAATATAGATTGATAATGGGTGGGGATTTCAACTGTTGTTTAAACCCTGTGATGGATAGATCCAAGCCTACCCAAATTCTTCCGAATAAATCGGCTTTTCTTATTAACTCTTTTATGATTGATTCAGCTATTTGTGAAATTTGGCGTTTTCTACACCCTAATGACAAAGAGTTTTCATACTTTTCCCATGTTTATCATAATTACTCAAGAATTGATTACTTTTTCATTGATCACTATTTACTCACAGATGTTACTGATTGTAAATATGACTGTATTACCATATCTGATCATGCACCCGTGAAGTTATCTATTAAAATGATGGATTCATATATCAATGCTAAATTTTGGAAGTTTAATCCTATTTTATTGCAGGATTTAGACTTTGTTAACTTTATTAAACAACAAATTGATTTGTTTTTCTCAACAAATTCTACAGCAGAGATCTCTAGTGGAATTTTGTGGGATACTTTTAAAGCATATATTCGTGGACAGATTATTTCATACTCTGTGGGAGTTAGGAAACGAACTAATTCTAAAATATTAACATTAGTTGATAAAATCAAAGCAATTGATAAGATTTATTCAATGACCCCTAGTAAGGAACTTTATAAAGAAAGAGTGGAACTTCAAATGGAACATAGTTTATTATTATTCTCTTCGATTGAAAGTCAGTTTATTAAATCAAAAACTCAATTCTATATGCATGGAGATAAGTCTGGTAAATTATTGGCTAATCAATTGAAAATTGTTTCGGATAAACGACAGATTACTAGAATTCGTAAGCAAGATGGTACTCTGATGATCGACCACAAAGGGATAAATAGAGCCTTTCAAGATTTTTATAATTCCTTATATCAATCAGAATTCACTAAGGACTCTTCTATAATAAATGAATTTTTAAGGAAATTGAATATTCCAAAAGTAACTGTTGAGGATAACGTAATTTTAGATACACCTATTACGGAGTCCGAAATAGAAAAGGCTATTTTTTTAATGAATTCTGGTAAAGCTTCTGGTCCAGATGGTTTTCCTGTAGAATTTTTTAAATCTTTTTCTCCTATACTTTCTCCTTGGCTTTGTAAAATGTTTAAAGATGCATTAACTGTAGGTAAATTACCACAATCTTTTTATGAAGCTTCTATTTCTTTAATTCTTAAAAAAGATAAAGACCCTACTGAATGTGCATCCTATCGGCCTATAACATTCTAAATTTCAAGTGTGGCCAGTAATCAATGTGTAGGTAATTTATATTTGAAATGATGCCAGTCTATAATCTATTTTATAAGCATCTGTCATACTATTATAATTTAAAAGAATAGAATGACACCAAATAGAATAAGGATAATAAATCTTGACTTATATAGTGGAGTTGGAAAGTTTATGAATGCTGTAGAATTTTCTCTATTTCTGCATAAATACAACCAAAAATGTGATCAGATCTTAATGTAAGTCCTAAAACTAGATAAAGAGAACCCAATTAAATAAACACAATATTATATTTATTTATTTATTTATTTATTGAGAAAAATGATCAATATTACTTTATTTGTTGGAAAAAGTATGTGAACCTCTGTGGTAATAACTTCTACAAAAGCTATTTGGAGTCAGATATTCCAATGAATGAGATGAGACTGGAGAGATGGGTGGTACAGATGCCCTGTCCTATAAAATAGACATAGAAAGTCAAGTTACTGACTGAGCCTGCTCTTCTCAAGAAAGATCTGTTTATGTGCACCATGCCTTGATCAAAAAAAACTTTCAGAGGACTCTAGAAGAAGAATTGTAGGGATGCATGAAGCTGGAAAAGGCTACAAAAGGATTTTTAAGACTTGAGTGTTCATTAGTCCACAGTAAGAGGAATTGTCTACAAATGGAGGAAATTCAGTCTGTTGCTACTCTCCCTAGGAGTGGCTGTCTTGCAAAAACCACAGCAAGAGCACAATGTGCGGTGCTGAAGGAGGTGAAAAAGAATCCAAGGGTTACAGCAAAAGACATGCAGAAATGTCTAGAATTAGCTGAAGTCTCTGTTCATGTGTCTATTATAAGAAAAACACTGAACAAGAATGGTGTTCATGGAAAGACACCATGGAGGAAACCACTGCTCTCCAAAAAAAATATATTGCTGCAAAAAACATTGCAAAGGACCACCTGGATGTTCTACAACACTTCTGCAACAATATTCTGCAGACAGATGAGACAAAAGTTGAACTTTTTGCAGAAATGCACATTGCTATGTTTGGAGGCAAAGGGCACTGCACACCAATGCCAAACCTCCTCTGAACTGTGAAGCATAGTGGAAGGAACATGGTTTGGGGCTGCCTCAGGGTCTGGACAGCTTACAACCGTTGAGGGAATGATGACTTCAAAATTGGATCAAGACTTTTTACAGGAGAATGTCAGGGTAGCGGTTTGGCACCTGAAGCTTTATAGAAGCTGAATAGTGCAACAAAACACAGATCCAAAAGATAAGAGTAAATGAAAAGAATAGTTTAAAAAGAAGAAAATATGTGTTTTGGAATGGCTGAGTCAAAGTCCTGACTTAAAGAAATGTTCTGGAAGGACCTGAAGCAAGCAGTTCATGCAAGGAATCCCACCAACATCCCAGAGTTGTAGTAGTTTTGTAAGTAGGAGTGGCCTAAAATTCCTCCAAGTCAGTGTGCAGGACTAATCAACAGTTACTGGCAACATTTGGTTGAAGTTATTGCTGTACATGTCACAACTACGGATTTGGCAGCGCAATAGATACGGCAATTGCGCTTGTGAATATGCACATGTTAGCTAATTATTATTTCATTGTGATAGTATTTAACTCCATTCATTCTGCCGTAGTACTTGTCGAGACTTGGACACGGACATAGCAACACTTTGCTGCCCACATTCCGCTTGCCTGAGAAATTGGACAGTCAGGTCAACTGACTCTGAAGACTAGCAGTATTTGTTTTATTCTTAATTGCTCTTTTCAGCTACAGTGTAGACTTTGTTCACCATTTGAGAGTTTTAGCTAATGGTCCTGTTTGGCCTAGAGTTTGTTGTTTTCTCTTTAACACTGTTTGCACTAAAGTCTGTGAAATATCGATGCGCTTCAGTGTCTCTCACTCCGCACTTGGGCCGAGTCCGAACCTGGTGACAGTACAAGGGGGTCACACCAGATACTGAAAGCAAAGGTTCACATACTTCTTCCAACAAATATATGTAATATTGGATTATTTTTCTCAATAAATAAATGAACAAGTATAATGTTTTTGTGTTATTTATTTAAGGACTTTATTTATTTGAGGACTTGCATGAAGATCTAATTACATTTTAGGTCATATTTATGTAGAAATAGAGAAAATTCTCCAGGAGTCACAAACTTTCTAGGACTATTGTAGAAAACCATTAGTTTGGAAGTTAATAACAATACAATTTACTTCAAACCTCCACCAGGATTGATATTGGACACCTCAAGGAATTTGGAAAAAAGTTAAACATGGAGAAGTAAGACAAGCCACAGGTTAAGCAGGAAGAATGCTCCTCAGTCCTCTGAACCACAGCAGGTAATCGTTCAGATAGATTGTAAAAAGAGGCTTGCATTTGGTTTGTCAGATGTTTCAATTTTGTTTTTAAGTTTAAAACTTGGAGGTTCTTCATAAGAGAAAAGATAAGAGAATTTGCTTCTTAGAAAGTAGGGCCTATGATATACTTCACACTGGTTGCCTAGTTTTCTGGGGCCTGGACAGTGGAGTGATAAGAGCAAACTCTCCATTTTCTTATGTTATACTTTTTAGATAACTATTGGTGGTGGAAGTGGTTATTCTTCAACTTGCACATCCATCCCCAAATTTCACACAGCTCTTGAAGCATAAGATCTTTGTCAGTCTTTCCACCCCTACCCTTTTTTTCAGATTGCCCATGGGCATATCATGGGTTATGCTCCTGTAAACCTGTTGTGAACATTCTGAAAAGCTTAATGTGTAATGTGTGTGGTCACCGAAGGACAGCATGTGTGATAAGAAGTTGATGAACTTGGGGAAGAGTTTGACGTCGGTTGACTAGAAATATGGAATTATAGTGGATTCAAATAAAAATTAAAATGGCCACATACCTCTGTGTGTTTTCCACTTGGCCAGTGTGTGCTGTATCCTCTTCATTTGTTTAATCATAGTTGTCTTCTGGATAACTGTAATTGACAGCTATTTGCTGGGTGAGAAAAAGAATTGTTATGACATGTGCTTTTATATAAATGTGATACTTCACATGGTTGATGCGCTGATACATGTCTGAGGCAGAAGTACTTTCTGCAAAAGTTGAAGTAGTGTGAGTGGAAGGATGTCAGTGTACAGGGAGCATGCTTTTGGTAGAGAAGAAGCTATGATGCAGTTATTAGTGCTCTTGTAATTATCAAATTTTACTTTATAATTTGTGTCAGTCATGACATTATTTATGAAATTGAGAAAAGGAAGAAGTGCTTCTGGCAGCTATCTTATACCAAGCCAGTTGTATTCCTTGGCCATTATTCCCCTTTCTCCTCATCAGTGTAGTATATCCTCTCTCGACTGTAACTCTTCCTCTAGAAACTCCATTACTGCACCAGAAGACCAGTGACTTCACTTCAAAACCCAAACTCTCACTAACCAGTCCACTGTCATAGTAGAAGTAGGTGCATGAAAGCTACTTTTGCCACTCCAGGAAATGATTGCCTGTCAGTGTTTACTGCACAGTCTTCGCTTTAACAAATGAATGTATTGTTTAATTATGTAACCAGCAATTAGTGCATCTCACTGTACAAAAACAAGGATGACTGTAGTGATTGTAACAACTACTGTGGCATCTTGCTCCTTAGTATTGTGGGGGTAGTATTCAGCTGTGCCATCCTGGCATGACTTCAGGGCCTGGCATCCAGTCTACCCAGAGTCCCAGTGTGGGTTCAGAGCAGGCAGGTGCAGGAGAAGTGTTGAGAGCAGCAGAAGCCGCTGTACAAAGTCTTCGTTGATCTGACCAAGGCATTCAACATTGTCAGCAGATGCGGACTCTTCAAACTCCTGCTAAATATTGGCTGCCCTCAAGACTGCACAGCATCGCATCATCCTTCCATAAGGACATACACAACACTGTCTGCTTCAGTGGAGCTACTTCTGATGACTTCCCAGTGAGCAGTAGAGTGAAACAAGGTTGTGTCCTGGCACCAAACCTCTTTGGAATCTTCTTCTTCATGTTCCTTCACTATGCTTTCGTAGACAGCACTCAAGGTATCTACCTTCACAGAAGAGCTGATGGCAAGCCGTTTAACGCTGCTTACTTGCATTCCAAGACCAAAGTTAGGACAGCCCTCATCCACGAGATGTTGTTTGCAGATGATGCAGCATTGACGTCACACACTAAAGGCAGACTTCAACAACTGATTAACTGCTTCACCTATGCCTGCAAGGAGTTTGAGTGTTAATTATCAGTCTGAAGAAGACAAACATCATGGCCCAGGTTGCAGAATCTCCCCCAAATATCACCATTGATTGTTGCTCTCTTGATGTAGTTGACTCTTTCACCTACCTTGAGTCGATCATCACCAGCTCCCTGTCCCTCCTGTCCCTCGAAGCGGAGCCAAAGCTGCAGATATCATGGCCAGACTGAACAGGAGAGTGTGGAACAACAGATAGCTGATGAAGAGGACCAAGCTTCATGTGTACCTTCTTCTTCTTCAGTTGTCCATCGGAATCCGATGATGACGTCCACTCCTTTAACGGTGAGATCTTTGATGACTCTACAGTCCTATCCTGGACCACAAGCTCTATTGCAGGTGGGACATGTATATGTGGTAGTGGTGGTAGTGATGGCAACCATGGCTGCATTTCTCCTGGCTCTCTTCTGCTGTCTTCTGGTTGTTCTTTCCATCTCCAGAATACGAACCCCATCCCTACACAGCTGTTGCTAAGTGTTACGGTCAGCAGCAACATCCTCCAGGTCCTCGGGTCTGATCTTGCACTTCCTTAAAGCACTCTTCATCTGATCCTTATAGCGCTTCTTCAGCCCTCCAGCTGAGCGTCGACCGTGATGTAGCTGACCGTATAACAGTCTGCAGGGTAGCCGACATGGGGGCATCCTTACCACGTGCCCCAGCCAATGCAGCTGACGCTGGGTGATCATGGCCTCAATACTTCTGCAGTTGGACTTTACAAGTATTTCAGTGTGAGGCACCTGCTCACACCAAGTAATTTACAGGATGAGCTGAAGGCAGCTTATGTGGAAGCACTCCAAGGACTTGATGTGACGGCTGTAGGTTACCCAAGCTTCACAGCTATAAAGGAGGGTGGTGATACAGACCGCTTGGTATACAGCGACCTTTGTGGAGGGACGAAGGCTCCTATTCTGAAAGACTCTACGCTGAAGTCTCCCAAAGGCAGCTGATGCCTGTTTAATGCGGCTCTGGATGTCGTTGTCAATGCCGCTATCCTCAGAGAGAATGCTCCCCAGATATTTGAAAGATATCTGACAGCTTTTCATCACCAACAGTGAATGCAGGTGGGGTGGGTGGGACACTGGTGCTCCATTGGCAAACCACTTCTGTTGTGGTGGTATTGACGGTCAGCCCCATCCTGCTGTACGCTCTCACCATCACAGCAAGGACAGTCTGAAGATCCTCTGGAGTATGGGCCACAAAAGCACAGTCATCTGCATACTGCAGCTCCAGGACCCGTTCTCTACAGAGTTTAGTGGTTGCATGGAACCTCCTGATGTTAAAGAGGTTGCCATCTAATCTGACATCCACTGCCACACCGCTGCTATCCTCAATCTCTTTGTGGCAAAGATTGGTAACACACAAGAGGAAGATGTTAAAGAACACTGGTGCTAGCACACACCCCTGCCTCACCCCTGTGTGTACAAGGAAGGGCTCAGACCCTTGTCCTCCTATGGTCACCCGAGCAGTCATCCCATCATGGAACTGGTGGAGGATGTTAATAAATTTATTGGGACAGCCAAACCTGAGGAGGACATCCCATGAGAGCTCTCTTTGCACAGTGTCGAATGCTTTGGAGAGGTCGACAAAGGCCATAGGCTGGCCTTGATGTTGCTCCCGGCACTTTTCCTGAAGCTGCCGGGCTGTGAAGATCATGTCAATTGTGCTCCTGTTCTTCCCAAATCCACACTGCGACTCAGGCAGCATTGACTGGGTGATGTTGCTGATGAGCCTCTGAAGCATCACCTTAGCCAGGACCTTTCCAGCAACAGAAAGGAGTGATATGCCCCTACTATTGCCGCAGATGGCCTTGTCACCCTTGTTCTTATAAACGACAATGATATTTGCATTTCTCCATTGCTGTGGGATGTTCTCCTCAGTCCGGGCCATGGTAGAGGGTGCGCATACACATGTGCCCTCCGTTCTTCAGTAACTCGGCAGGGATATTGTCAGTGCCAGGGGACTGTTTGTTCTTAAGGGAATGGACAGCTGATAGAACCTCCTGGAAGGCTGGTGGTAGACTGAGGTTGTGGATAGGAGTAAGTTCAGGCAGTTTGTCCAGGATGGTGGGGTCTGCATCAGAATCCTGATTAAGCAAGGTGTTAAAATGCTCAGCCCACCTCAGCAGAATGGTATTCTGATTCTTCAGAAGTGTTTTACCATCTGCTGTTTTCAGGGGAGTAACACATCGATTTATTGGGCTGTGGATGGTTTTGACAGCATTGTAAAAATTATGCATGTCATTATTATTGGCAAAGGACTGGATTTCATGTGCCTTTTCAGTCCGCCACTCATTTTGTATGGCCCATATTGCCTTTTGCACTTTCCTCCGAGCTGCCTGCCAGTGCTGCCTGATGCTGGTGGATGAAGGGTTATCTAAAGTTGCCCAGTGTGCTTTGTGAATATCCTTAAGCAAGTTGTGGATTGTATCTGAGTTATCGTCAAACCAGTCTTGGTCGTTTCTGCTCTTATGGCCGATGGATTGGGCTGCTGCCTCATAGATACAGATCCACTGTTGTTCCATGGTATTTTTTGAACTCAGACAAGGTTCCAGCTCCCTTAGTTTCTCAGCTAGGATGCATTGAAACTCACTTCTTGCTTCTGTGTTTCTCAGGCGGTTGCAATTTAGTCGCTTTTTTTTGGTTTTCTGCAGCTGCAGGGGGGGAAGCACTTTCTTATGGAGCTTGGCCACAATCATACGATGGTCAGTCCAGCACTCTGCACCTCTCATGGCACGGGTGATGAGAACATCCTTGATGTCACTACGTTTCATAATGAGAAAGTTGATCATGTGCCAATGTTTAGAGTGAGGGTGCATCCACGAGGTCTTATATTTTGCCTTCTGCTGGAAGATGGTGTTGGTTATGGTAAGGTTATGCTCAGAGCAAAGAGTAAGTAACCAAATGCCATTTGCATTGACCTTGTCAATACCATGCCTATCTAGCACTCCACTCCATGTCCTTTTGTTCTGTCCCACCCTAGCATTGAAGTCCCCAAGCAAAAGGATCTTATTATTCTTAGGGATTCGACAAAAAGCTTCATCCAATGTATGATAAAAGCATTCCTTAGCCTCATTCTCGGATGGCAACGTTGGTGTATAGGCACTGAGAAGTGTGGCATAACGTTTCTTTGCCGGGGGATACGGAGGGTCATTAGTCTTTCCAACAGGTGTTTCTGTGAGACTTGGTAGAAAGGTGTTCTTGATGGCCAATCCTACTCCGTGAAGATGTTGTCCACCTGGGGGGGTAACCTTTCCAGAAGAAGGTGTAACCCATCCCTTCCTCTGTTAAAGAGCCTTCATCCAGGAGCCTGGTCTCACTCAGGGTAGCAATGTCGATGTTGTAGCGCCTCAGCTCAGCAGCGATCAAGGCTGTTCTCCGGTGAGGTCTGTCAGAGATGCCATATGAGTCCAGGAGAGTCCTTACATTCCATGTTGCCAGTTTTAAGTTGTATTGTTTCTTATTTCGACCGCAGTAATGGAATAGCCGGATAGGCGTGATAACCTATCCAGGTGAGTGATTGAATGGGCAATTTTTAGGCCACCTTTTCTAGACCATTCCCCAATTGGGATGAGCAGTGCACTCCCTAAGTAGGGTTGCTCAGTTGCACAGGGGTCTGCCGAAAACAGCTGCTAGCAACCAAATACCCTGTGCCGCTGCCGTGCACGGTTCTGACCAGGAGCTCCCAGTCCATTCGTACCTGCTCCCATTGCCAGATGCCCCATCGCCATCAGACTTCAACCATATGTAAGGTCCAGGTATTGTTCACCGTGGTCAGAGGTGGAGAACTGCGCAAGGAGGATATTAAAGTGCCACAGTGGGTGCATGATCCCCAGTAGCACTATCTTCACCATGATGAGGTAAATCCTGGTGGCGAGGGTGAACCCAGAACAACCGGTCCCACATTTTGGCTGCAGGAGGCTGCTGGGTCCTTGGTCTGTTAAGGCCCACCTAATACGCGCCACCAGCACACTGCTTTTCTGTCAGGGTGTGCTCTCTCAGCCTTGTCTCAATAGACTTACCACAAGGCAGTGGGGCTATTTACCCATAACTGGGACAGTGGCTGACGGGCGCCAAGGCGCATCCACACAGTGGTGAGCCTGCATGCCAAGTCTCTGGGGTCCACTGTTGCTCCGAGATCCTCTGTAGTTTAGCCTGGGACCATAAGATACCCAGTTTCCGCGTGTGGCCCCGAGGAGGCACTGCAGGAGTCTCGGTGGTGAAGAGGCTCTGTACTGGCAGGAGGAGGCTTACACACTCGGCTTCTCGTTTCACCCTCTGTTGAGAAGGCTAGCCAGCGGCAATAGCTGTAAGCAGAGAGCAGCAAGCAGAGAGCACTATGCAGCATTCAGCATGCAACATGCACTAACTGCAAGCACTACTACAGTACTGCACTAGATGCTTCACACACACCCTGTGAGCAAATACTCCACCCACACACATGTACCAGGCGTGCGTGCTCAGCATACTCCTCTACACCAACGAGGCTTGGACGCCATACATCAGCCAAGAGAAGAGGCTAAACTCGTTCCACGTATGCTGCCTTTGGCACTTCTTACACTTCTCCTAGTAGGACAGAAACACCAACACGGAGGTTCAGCAGCAGGCTGACACCTCCAGCAACGATGCACTACTCAGCCACAGATGCCTCAGATGGTTGGGCCACGTTAGATGGATGCACCAGAGATGCATTCCCAAGGACATGCTGCATGGTGAGCTGAGTGAGAGTTACCGCCCACAAGGAAGACCATGCCTCCACTACAGGGATGTCTGCAAGCACGACATGAAGCTGTCAGGCATCAACCTCAACACATTGGAGGAAACAGTTGAAGACTGGATAGCATGGAGGGCATGAACAGCGTGCTGAGATAGCAAGGACCAACATGTTCATCAACAAGAGCCAGAAGAAAAGCCAGAGCACCTTCCTCCTTCACCTGCAGCCGCTGTGAAAGAGACTGTCACTCTAGAATGGGGCTACACAGCCACTCCAGAAAGTGCAAATAGCCCCAAATCTACAGCTCCAAGAAGCATCAGAAAAATGGTCACACCATCGTCTCTCGAGACATATGGATGTTGCTGCCACCAACGAATTAGTGCAAATCAAAATTAAGTTTTTTCAAGGGGGTCTTTTTAAGTAGAGCATCCGTTGAACACAGAGTTTCATCCTTTTCTCAAAATAATCTCCACAATTTGTTTCCTTGTGAATTTGCCTGCAGGAGCCAACCAATTTTCTACATGTTTTATGTCTAATTGTATTTTGATTACATGGTCATGTATCATTGTGTGTCCTTCCCACAGATTTTGTGTAAAGAAACACAGGGTAAATGTTGAGATACTGTTTCTTCGTTTCTGTGCCAGGAGTTCTAAATTATTGTATCATATCTCCTCGATGTTCACCAAGTATCCAGCTATTGGCAGAGAATGATCAAGTTGAATGACTACCTACTTTGATAGTTTTATTTTAAGAAAATGGTTAGTGTTACCTTTATGTGAAATAGAAGGAAAAGAAGTTGCAGTTTATGATACTTCTGTCAAACTGCCAGGAGAAACAGAGTATAGGTAGAGTGACATCTGCTGCAATCAGAGGTTCCCACTTCTTCAAAGGGTGATAATCATGCCATTGCACAAGAAGAGTAGGTTGGCCTGCCTCGATGCCTATCATCCAGTTGCACCCACTCCTTTTGTGATTAAATGTTGGTCATGGCCAGAGTCAACTCCTGGCTAAGCAAGGACCTGTAGCCACTGCCATTTGAATATCGCTATAATAGGTCTACAGCAAATGGTCTCTCACTGACTCTCTACTTGGCCTTGAACCAGCTGGACAATAGAAATACTTATGTATTACTATTTATTGACTACAGCTCTGCATTAAACACTGTCATAGCCCTGGGCCTCTGTACCTGTTTCCGCAACTAAATCCTTGACAGATCAGAAATAACATCTCCTCTTCACAGACAATTAACACTACTGTACCTTAAGGATATTTGCCTCATCCACTGCTCTATGTTAATGCCCAAATAACAAGGACACCTTTCTCTTTTGTTTAAACAACTTTACTTTCAACCTTTCCCTTCAGTACCTGAGGGCCGTCACATTTACACCCCATAATTCCTCTCCCTCCACATGTACGCACATGCACAACAGGGAGAGTGTGCATACATACTTAATACATACATAGCCCAACTGAACAGAACTCAACAATATCCCATCCTTTTTATGTATATACTAAAACATTAAATTTGAAAAAAAAAATTAGACATTTCAAATGTCCATTAGGATATGGGAATTAGTTCTAACCCTTGAAGTTAATGCAATTCTTAAGGCACTAAGTGCCTTTTAACAGCTCAAGAGCTGGAGGCCCCTTGTTTGTGAGACAATCAGCTTACTGTTCCTTTGCAGTTGACCATAATGCATGATGTATTTTCTGTGCTTGGAGAAGTTCTTTTGATGCTGCTTATCTCTAGACATAACCTCTTTTCTGTAACTGAATTAGTAGGTTTAATGGCATCAATCAAACAGTAGTTGTCTGACATAAATTATACATAGACTGTCCTTCTTTGGGTCACCATGGAAAAGCCCAGAATAGAGTATGGCCAGAAAAACAGAATTGTCAATATCTTCAGACGTTGCAAGGGTTTCTCCTGCCAGCATACTCCATACAATTCTTTGGATCCGTTTTGCTGCCAACAGTGAGGTGAAAATCTTTCCTCTTTTCCTATCAGTACAATCAAATGTCCCCTTGAGTACTTCCATCTGGAAGATTTCCAAGTGAGGCATCACTGAAGACAATGGGCCTCAGTGAGCTATCTTTCCCAGGCTATTGAAACTTCAAGGATACTTTTACTGATTGAACTCTGCACACTATCTTGTTTGCTTCATGTAAAGTTTGAACTGTGGTATTTTTTGTGCTGGATGCCAAGTTGCAGGCATCAAACATGATGTTAGGTATGCTCTGCCTTGCCACCCATAGAACCTGACTATCTTTGACCTAAGTTGCTCCACCTCAGCTTCATTGAAGGATGCACCCCGTTGTGTGGAATGCAAGGATTCCATGTGGATTGTCCGAAGATTCCTGATGTAGCTTTCTTGTACTGTTCCATCAACATTAAGGATGTCTATCCCTACGTAGCAGAATCTGTCATGTTCCCCCCATCCAACCTGAAAGACTAACTTTAACTGTTGTGGCAAAGTTTTGTGATACTCCCCATATGAAGCTATATACTTGACATGCAAGTATTCCAATCACATGATATCCTGAATCTTAACAGTATAAAACAGCAGGATCCACTTGTGACATCTTTCCACCTGTTTTCAACATTATTTCCTTGTCCTTTTTATACTAGTAGAGTAATGCATTTGCTAGACCATACACACACCTTTTGAGTTTCCACAGTGTTCCTTCCCTTCTGGCTTCAGGAGGGGGTTTAATGTAAATATCACATGACAGCTCCATTCCTTGTAAGATTGTTGATTTTATGATCATGCAATGTGTCTGCCAATGTTCTTGATATATCACTGAGAGAGGTAGTCGGAGACATTCAAATGCACACGTTGGTTAGTCTTTTCAGAGTTCTTCTATGTTCAGATCCTCAAAATCTCTAGCCACCAGATGAGCTTTTGTTATAATTCAGGTCGGGATTTCTTTCAGGATGCACATTCATCTTTTAGACACTGTCTTTTGACCAATGTCTGTAGCTTCCTCAAACACTCCATTATTTCCCCAACTTCTGATTTCATCTGTTTCGCAGATTCTAATGACACCTCTCTGGTTAATAGGGTATCCTCATCTTGATATTTCTTAGATGGTCCAGCCTGATCTATACTTGATTCAATATGAAGTCTGTCTATGCATGACATGTTAACTGACCCTGCAGTAGCAGTGACCATAACTGGTTTGAGGGAATTTAAGTACCAACTTTTGTTTCTCACAGTGGTTTTGCTTGCTCACCCTAAGACTTCTGCTTTTTATGAAATACCAGTGTTTTGGTCAACAAATCTCCCAGTTTGTCCTATTTTAAGATTGAAACCTCCATGTTGTTTTTGTACTTGTGATAATTTCTGTACAGGCAAGTTTGTTGAGTCCCCAACTGCACTTTTTTTCAGTACAGTCTGTACCACTGTTGGGTACTTAGCTGCACTCTCCTCATCTCTAACTATGCTATGTGACCATGTGCCAGGTAAGTGATTTTCACTTCTTGTGTCATTCTCAACGGAGTTCTGATGGTCTTCAGTTTCTGCTTTATGTAGTCTGGAATAATGTATTCTCACGTATGTACCCCCATGTCTTATGAATACCACAACCCCGTCCTGACCAATGACAACTCCATGACCTTTCCATTGTGTACAGTCTGCTCTTTTGTAATGCACTTTGTTCTCTGTTTCATATTTGTCATTTGTAGGAAGAACCTGTGCCCTCAGTGCTCTTCGAATTCTCTCTGAACACTCTGCTTCAGTGAAAGCCTTCCTTGATGCATGCAGTGCTGAAATATGTTTCCCAACCCATTCACTCCGTGTAGTGCCCTCCAGAGTAGGTGGTCTGACACTCAGTACAGAGGGAAGGTTTGGATTCTTCCCAACAC
Organism: Hypanus sabinus; assembly: GCF_030144855.1. Classification (NCBI taxonomy): domain Eukaryota; kingdom Metazoa; phylum Chordata; class Chondrichthyes; order Myliobatiformes; family Dasyatidae; genus Hypanus; species Hypanus sabinus. The sequence goes on from NC_082718.1 coordinate 44,449,961, forward strand.
CAATTGATATGGACTATAGCCATGTGCATTGTGCATGGTATTCTTCGTCATAAGGGCCCAGTCCAGGGCTTTGTTCCAATCACAGCCATTGCTTTTCTTTACCTTCAGCATTATTTCTGTAAACATTTGGTTGTGTCGCTCTAGAAGTCCATTACACCAAGGACTATATACCACGATTGTTTTTGTTTCAATGTTAAAGTTCTCTGAATACATCATTATTAAATTCACCACCATTATCACTGAATACTTTACGAAGTGGGCCATGCACACTTATTCAGGAATGAATGAAGTTTTTTTCTATCTCTGAGGGTTTTGTCGTATTTACGATGCTACCAGCACTGAAATGTGTGAACGCAATGAATTGGAGATACCACACTCCTTACTCCAGTTCATGTAGGCTTACGGCTTCTGTTTCATTCTATTCAGATGGTAGTGGCAAGTCAACTGCAGGCTCGAGCTTACACTTTCCAAACTTACGGCACTTCTCAAAGCTGTCAATTATCTGCTTTAGAATAGAAAAATAATCTGCATCTTTGTTTGCTGAGCTTCTGAGCAGATTCTGAAGTCTATCAATTGAAGCGTGTCCAAACTGCTTGTGAAGTTTGAGCAACACTTTGCACTTCTCACCTATGGTCATGTTTTGTGTGACAGTTAATACTTCATTCTCACATTGGTTTCTCAGTTGTGTCTTTAACTGGAATATTCAGAGTAATATTCAGAGCTGGTGAGCTTAAGAGACACTTGGCTGGTGAACCATCATTGTTTGGTCATTTTCCATATCCAGAATTGTTCCTGCTTTCTTTAGGGAAGATTTACTCAAGAGTAATGGAAGTTTCACTGGTACCACCTCCGTTTCAATGTAGCATTTTGTCTGCCCTATTTTTATTGGAATTTTAAATGTTGGTGGAATGTACAATCTTTTCAACTCCGAATTTGAATGTTTAGTTATCTGTGTTCATTAGTTTCTGCACTTCATTCTGGTTCAGTTCACTTGCATAGCTTTTAAGCCATTTTTCACACACGCTATGCGTGTCCATGTTGTATCAATAACAGCAGATCCCAGAGATTCTATCATGGAAATCTCTGCATTAGTAAGTAGTTCATTTCCAAGCAATGTGATATGACACTCTTCGACATCTTTAGATTTGTTATTTTTCTTCAGGTAGCCTAACATATTCAGTGCTGTGTGGACATTTTCTTGCCCAGTGGTAAATACTTTGACATACTGGACATTTTAGTCTCCTACCGTACTTGTTTATTGGATTTGTGCCAGGTAATGGTACCCCTCTAAGATCTACGCTTGCTATACTCATGTTTCTGCTCTGTGAAGTATGCTGTTTCCTGACTCATACTAATTCCGACTATTGTTTTAGTGGCCTTTTCTCCAAAAATCCTTTTCTGTGTTGATTTCATAGATGCAAATGTAGGTTTGTGCATGCAGTTAACCAGCTGTCTGCCCTTTATGTCTAGACATGCAGTATCTAACAATTCAGGGAGTTCTATTTTGTATTTACACATATGAATGAACCTTTGTTCAAAATCAGTAATGTAATCAGCCATACTTCTAGAATTATCTCTATATATTTTTTCGAAGTCTGAATATGTCTCATAAATCCAATCCTTTTCTTCCTTCAAAAAAGAGTCAAGTGTATTTATTAGTGTATTCATACTGTCATCTTTGTTCAAGCCTTCCACCAAAATTCCCATTGCAGTCTCACTTGGTGTTCCTGAAAGTCACAATGCAACAGCCAAGGCTTGCTTTGTCTTCTCCAGTTCTGTAGCATGAGCCTATATTCCAATTTCATTTTTCCAGCTTTTGTAAACTTTGCTCTCATCAAATGCTGGCACGATTGTATAATTGGAAGCCATCCTCTGCTACCAGTGTTAATGCCCAAGCAACAAGGACATATTTTTTGTTTGTTTAAGCAACTTTACTTTCAATGTCTCCCTCCAATAGCTGAGTGCCGCCACCTTTATATCCCATAATCCCCCTCCCTCCACAAGTGTGCACTTGCATTACAGGGAGACTGTGCATATGCACTAAGTACTTATGTAGTCCAAATGCAAAGAACTCAACACTCTACACTCTCCGCACCCTTAAAAGGGCGTGAGGTAGTGACTGTGTGGATAGTCAGAGGCTTTTTCCCAGGGCTGAAATGGCTAACATAAGAGGGCACAGTTTTAAGGTGCTTGGAAGCAGGTACAGAGGAGAAGTCAGGGGTAAGTTTTTTACGTAGAGGGTGGTAAGTGCATGGAATAGGCTGCCAGTGACAGTGGGGGAGGCAGATATGATAGGGTCTTTTAAGAGACTCCTGGATAGGTACAAGGAGCTTTGAGGGCTATGGATAACCCTAGGTCATTTCTAAAGTAAGTATATGTTTGGCACAGCATTGTGGGCTGGCTGAAAGGCCTGTATTGTGCTGTAGGTTTTCAATGTTTCTATGAAAGTGTAACTAGGCACAGCTCAAATGATGACTATAAACTTAGCAGTGGCACAGCTACTGTTGTCAGAATTTCAGATGGTGACAGGGAGTTATACAGGAGCAAGTTAGTTTGGCTGGTTGACTGGTATCACAACAAAAACCTTGCAATCATCGTCTGTAAAACAAAAGAATTAATTGTGGATCTCAGAAAAGGGAAGTTGAAGGAACAAACACCAGTCCTCATACAGGGATCAACAGTGGAAAGGGTGAGCAGCTTCATGTTGCTGGGTGACACCACCTCTGAAAATCTATTCTGGGTGCAACATAATGATACAATTACAAAGAAGACACAACAGTGGCGATATTTAATTCAGAATTTGAGCAGATTTGATATGCCGTCAAAAACTAGCAAATTTCTACAGATGTACTGTGGAGACCACTCTAACAAATTGTATCAACGTCTCATATGGAGAGTCACTGCACAGGACTGGAAAAAGCTGCAGGAAGATGCTAACTCAGCCAGCTTCATCATGGGCACTAGTTTCCCCAGCATTGATGCCTCTGGTATCAATTTGGTAGAGATTAAGTTATGATGCAGTTATTGGTGCTCTTGTTTTCATTGCATTTTACTTTAAAATTTGTGTCAGGTCATGACAAAACTTATAAAATTGAGCACAGTAAGAAGTTCTTCTGGCTGCCATCTCATACCAAGCCAGTTGTAGTCCTTAGCTGTGTGTCCTTCTTTCACCTTACCAGTACAGTAAATTCTCTCTTGAATAATTCTTCCACCAAACACTCCATTGCTGCACCGGAAGACCGAACTTTGAATCCCGAACGCTCCCTATCCAATTCTGTATCACACTGCAGTGAGTATACTTGCCACTACATGAAAGTTATTACTTGTCAGTGTTTACCTGTGCATAATCTTTTGTTTAACATATGAATGCATTCTTAAACCATGAAACCAGCAATTAGTGCAAATCAACTTTAATCAAATTTATTCAAGGGGAGTATCTGCTGAACACCTATTTTCAGCCTTTTCTCAAAATAATCTCCAGGATCTGTTTCCTTGTGAATTTGCCTGCAGGAGCTGATCATTTTTCTGCATGCTTTGTGCCTAATTATATTTTGATTACTTGATTCTGCATCATTGCATGATTTATCAACAGATTTTGTGTAAAGAAATGGTGGGTAAATATTGAGGTATTTCTTCCTCACTTTTGTGCCAGAAGTTCTAAATTATTGTATTGTATCTCCTCGATGTTCACTAAGTATCAGGCTATTAGCAGAGAATGGTCAAGTTGAATGACTACCTTCTTTGATAGTTTCATTTTAAGAGAATGGTTGGTGTTAACTTTATGTGAAATAGAAAGAAGTTAGAGTTTATGTTGCATTTGGCAAACTGCTGGTACAATCAGCATATAGGTAGAATGACATCCACATTTATGATGAAATATCCCACCGTTTTTGAAAATTAACTTTAAGTCATCTTGGTCAAATAAGGACCACTTATCTATGAACCGTAACCTGTCCCAACCCTTAGACTCTCAAAGTTTCACAAAATATTCTGACAATTTGCCAAATCATCTGTTAATTCACTATACTTAAACTACTGTGAGGGATTGTTAGGCATGCAACAACCTTCTGGAGTAATGGAGTTAATAGACATTAACACAAATAAAGACAGTCTTCATAAACTATGTCAAAGTATAACCAGCTAACAGTAATCAGAATACAGCTGCATGAGTTAGCTCCACTGTCTGAAATTATTGGTTTACAGCAGGTTGCACCTTAAGATATATGATTAGCAAACAACAGAAATTCTGGAAATTCCCAGCAGCACACAAAATACTGAAGGAACTCAGTAAGTCAGTTGGCATCTATTGAGGGGAAGAAACAGTAAGTTCTGGGCCGGGATCCTTCATCAGGATTGGAAAGGAAGGGAGAAGAAGCCAGAATAAAAAAGTGAAGTGGGGGGAAGATGGGAAAGAGTACACATGGGTAGGTGAGCGGGAAGGTGGGTGGGTGGAGTAGGAAGGGGGAACAAAGTAAGGAGCTGGTAGGTGATAAATGGAAAAGGTAAAGGGCTGAAGTAAAAGAAAATTTTTAGCACTGGTCCATGGAATAAAGGGAAGGAGGAGGAGCACCACACGAGGTGATGGGCAGGCGGGGAAAACAGATGGTGCTGTAGATACACCATTCATTAAAATCAGTATGGTCTGAATTTATTCATCTGTTTTCTTATGCACAGATATTGTTGATGTGCTTTCTAACCATAAAGTACACTGCAGATGCTGTGGTCAAAGCAACACGTACAACATGCTGGAGGAACTTGGCATGTTGGGCAGCATCCGTGGAAATGAGCAGTCAACATTTCTGGCAAAGAAGTGGTGGATGGAATATAGTACAGAGAAGTGTATGGTCATGCACTTTGGTAAAAGGAATAAAGGTGTAGATTATTTTCGAAATGATGAGAAAATTCAAAAATCAAAGATGGAAACGGATTTACGGGTGCTCTTGTATGATCCCGAAAAGTTAACTTATAGGTTGAGTTGGGAGTAAGGAAGGCACATACAATGTTCATACTCAGTTCAAGAGGACTGGCGTATAAAAGCAAGGATGTAATGCTGAGGCTCTATAAGGCATTGGTCAGACTACACTTAGGGTGTTATGAGCTGTTTTGGGCTCATCTAAGAAAAAATTGTGCGGACATTGGAAAGAGACCAGAGAAAGTTCCTGAAAATTCCAGGAATGAAAGGGAATGAACATATGAAGAGCATTTAATGGCCTGTACTCACCAAGATGGAATGGCAGAACAGACTCGATGGATTGAATGGTCTTATAATATTTAAACCTGATTCTGATTCTGATTAACAGTAGCATAGTTATTAGCATTACACTTTACAATGCCAGTGATCAATCTTCAATTCATGCCACTGTCTGTGCTGCGTTTTTATGTTCTCTCCATGATCACGTGGGTTTCCTCCAGGTACTCCGATTACCTCGCATGCTTCCAAAGGCATTCGTGTTAGTAAGGGTTAGTCAGTTTTGTGTATTCTATGTTGGTGCTGGCAGCATGGTGACATTTGCAGGCTTATAAAATCAACTGGCCTACCAATGAACTAAGTCATTGGAGAGCTGCTGATGCTATTGATATAAAAGTCTTTATCCATGAAAAGCAAACATTCTCCTGGAAAATCTCATGGTAGATTGTCCCAAACTTCAAAGTAAACTTATTATTAAAGTTCATATATGTCACCATATATCACCCTATGATTCATTTTGTTGATGGCATTCACAATATATACAAGAAACGCAATCGAGTCAATGGAAGACCACACCCAGCAGGATGGATAAACAACCAGTGTGCAAAAGGCAAAAAGCTGTGCAAATACAAAAATAAGTAAAAATTAAAAAGAAATCTATATATTACTAAAACTCTCATGCTGTTTGTTTGTCTGTTTGTGACCTCCAATTAGTGCAAATGGTGCATTACAGTGGCACTATTTTTGTCTAAATCAACTTAAAATGCGCTGGCTTACAGAATGCAAGCAAAGTTCAGGGTTATATATTTGTATAAAATTGCTCACTCACCAAAATCAACAGCCCCACTTACTCTCAAGCGCCGATGTCAGCCATGGTGGAAACTGCAATGCGACACCACGACGCATGCGCATGGCCAACCTCAGAAGCGACTAACGATGCTCACAGGAGCGACACCAACCGGAGCAAAAGGGCAAGGCAGCTCGATTTTGAGCGGTCACATTCTGCTAATCACCATCAGCATGTGCAGGATTGGGTCAGATCTAACTGCAACCCATCAATAAGAGATATTTAAATCTTGTTGTAATGACGTACTTCGAGACACCCATCAAACCCTTTGCTGCAGTCAACGGACTGCAGTGACTATATCACGTCCATTTAGGAGAGCGCCAACCACATCATCAAGAATAATCAGCATCCTGGAGGCTTTGGTGTTACTGCTTCATACCTTCTATCCAGCATTCTATCTAGTAAAAAAATATGGTCAGCCTAATCATGCCATGTAGAAAGAGAAGGGGGACATTATGGTCAAGAGCTGATGCCAGACGTTGTTTGGGAAGTGGCAAGGAGAGAAGAATTGGATGAGGCCAGTCCGCATGACTCCAGGATCAAGGAGTCAGGACAAAAAAGATGAGAGAAGAAGAGACAAGGGATGAAAGGGCTGCACGTCTCCAGAATGACAAAAACAGGCACAGGAAGAGGAGAGAGGAAGAGACAAAGGAGCAGAGAAATGCACGTCTCAAGATCAGAAACAAAGAAAAATCAGCAGAAGAGATGAAGAGACGGCGGATGAAAGGACTGCACGTCTCCAGAATAACAACGAGAGGCACAAGAGTGGCAGAAATGATGCCATCAAAAATGTCCTTTGGTAAACGATGAGGAACTATATTTGCCTTGCTATGCATCGTTCTTCTTTAATAAACTAAGGTTTTCCTCTTCAATTTCCAAAGCAAAGCGATACCAATAGCATTCAGTAAAATTTAATATTCATTCTGGTCACATCAGACTGCACTACCCTTCTCTCAAAAGGTGCCCCAACGGCACCTAGTAAGTAGGTGTCTAGTAAGTAATAAATATCGAGAACATGAGAGGAAGAGTTCTTGAAAGTGAGTCCAAAATTTGGGGGAACAGTTCACTGATTGTGTGAGGGAAGGTGAGTGATGTTATCCCCTCTTGTTCAAGAGCCTGATGGTTAAGGGACAATAACTGTTCTTGGACCTGATGCTGCAGGTCCAGAGGTTGGATATACTCCAGGATGCTGCCTGGATGAGAGAGCATGTGCTATAAACAGAGTATGGATAAAATTGAGTTGTTTTCTCTAGAGAGGCAGAGGCTGAGATCTGATAGAGGTTTATGAGATTATGAAAGGGGTAGATTCAGTAGACAGGGTTTTTCCCCCAGGGTTGATATGTCTCATACCAAAGAGTATGCATTTACGGTGAGAAAGGAAAAGTTGTTTTACACAAAAGGTGCTTGGAGTGTGCTGCCTGCGATGTTGGTGAAGCACATACCCTGAGGGCATTCAAGAGATTCTTAGACAGGCACAGGAATATACAGGAAGTGGAAATATTTGGACCTTATGCAGGTGGAAGGAATTAGTTTAGGTGGGCATTTGATTAATAACCTATTCAATTTTGCACAATATTGTGAACTGAAAGGCCTTTTAATGTTGTGCTGCTTTATGTTTTAGAGATAAATCAAAATTAATTTTCAATCAAAATTAACTTTGTGAGGGCTATCTCTGAGTACACAATTATCTCAACTGTTGACTGAGCAATTGTGCCTGTGTGCATGTTTGATGTGCTGATTGGCAATATCAGTTTAGTTTGCAAGCTTCCTTGAACTGGGTCACAGTCGCGTAAAATAATCTATCCAGTATTTCTGGTTTGATGTCAGCCAATTCACAAACCTCCAATATCTTACCTCTTTGTCTGATACGTTTGGGAATATCTCACGGTTGCATCACTTTACAAACCATATCTCTTGAGAAGTCAATTCCCTGATGTGGGTTATAGGTTTAGGATGAAAGCTAAAATATTTGAAGAGAGTCTGAGGGAACTTCTTCCATCAGAGAGTGGTGCAAGTGTGGGATAAGCTGTCAGGAGAAATTATAACTGTGTATTCAATTGTACCACTTAAGATATATTTGGATAGGTACATGGATGAGATGGGTATGGAAGGTTATCGTTTTGGTGTAGGTAGATAGATGGGACTAGCAAGAAGACCAGGCCAGCAAAACCTAGAGGGGCTGAAGAACTTGTTTGTGTCATAATTTCTTGGAACAATGGAGACCAAGAATGAGGTTTAATTGAAGTCCCCAAAAGCTATTAGGATTAATAACACTGGACAAAAAAGATTTTGCTTCCTGAATTCCTTTAGGTGTATCTTAAGTATTTTGGGCTACTGATCATGAAAATCACCATGAAATTTCCCTATCACGCACCATTTTTTAATAAACTTATGTTTATTATTTCAATTCATAATTCAAGTCAATTAAGACGTTGCCTACAATGTAAGCTGGAAAGTTTCCTATCTTGTCCAGGCATGCTTGGGCATGCTTAGGCGGTGCAGCTGCTGCATGGCAGGACAGGTTTAGTAATAATTATTGGGCTCAGGACTGTAAGGATGGAATTTGCTATCGCCAGGCACAAAAATTTCTTTGAAGGATTTTGATATTTGAGACAGATGCTTTCCAGAATAACTGATGCCAAGATTAAGGAGAGCGTATTTGTTAGTCCACAAATCAAACAGGTCATCAATGACAGGAAATTTGAAGAATTTCTGGTGGGATTTGGAAAAAATTACATGGAAGGCATTCAAGGAAGTTGTTGAAATTTTTCTCGGCATCTACAGAGCACCAAACTGCATGCAGCTGGTTGAAAGCATGCTTCAAGCATATAAAACCATGAAATGTAACATGTCATGAAAGATTCATTTTCTGCATTCCCATTTAGACTTCTTCCCTGCAAATCTTGGTGCTGTTATTGATGAGCATGGTGAAAGATTTCACCAGGACATTGCGGTCATGGAGGAAAGATACCAGGGCAACTGGAATCCATCAATGTTGGTGAATTATTGTTGGACACTTAAGCAAGAAGCCTCAGACACTGAGTACAAGTGAAAATCATCAACAAAATATATTTACCGTAGATTCCGGACTACAGAGCGCACCTGATTAAAAGCCGCACGCTCTAATTTTAGAAAGAAAATCAATTTTGTACTTGTACAGGCCGCACCGGATTTTAAGCCGCAGGTGTCCCACGTTGTAATATGAGATATTTACACAGAAAGATATTACACGTGAGGATTTTTTAACTTTTAATTAAATCTGTATGGTAACATAAACAAATATATATTGCAAATGCTTTTTTTCGAACAGTGCCTGTAACACAGCTACTTTTAAATATACATACATATCGGTAACACACAAATTACGTTGCGTATACTTTTTTACTTTAACAGTGCATGAACAACATTCCAATATCTCCTAACGACTGGTAAAAAAATATATATATACTGCAGCCTACCAGGAAAAGTTATTGATCACCTTCTTCATCTTCCTCCTGCGCACTAAAACCATCAAAGTCCTCTTCTTCAGTGTCCGAATTGAACAACCTCAGGATCTCGTCACTCACTTCAGTCTCTTAGTTGTCGCTCTCACTTGAGCGCACGCGGTCCTCTTCATCACGCAGCAGTCCAGCCTTTCGAAACCCGTTGGTGATGGTGGATGTTGTGACACGGCTCCACGCATTTAGGATCCACTGGCAGACTTGAGTTAAAGATGCTCTTCGCATGCGGCCTGTTTTGGTAAAGGATTTCTCGCCGCTCGTCATCCAAGCCTCCCACTCAACGTGCAGCGCCACTTTAAATGCCCGGTTCACGCTGATGTTCAGTGGCTGCAAATACTTCATGGTGCCCCCAGGAATCACAGCTGGAATTGAGTTTGTACTCTTGATGGCAGCTTTCACTGAATCTGTTATATGGGCCCTCATGCTGTCCATAACGAGCAATGCTTTTTTTCTGTGAAAAAATCCTCCTGGTCGCTTGGCGTAGCACTCTCTCAGCCAATCCTTCATTAGACTCTCCATCATCCAACCTTTCTTATTGACTTTCACCATGATTTCTTTTGGGAATTTTTCCTTTGGTATTGTCAGCCACTTAAAAATCACCATCGGTAGAAGCTTTAGTCCAGATGCTGTGCAGCTCAGAACACAAGTAAAATGCGTTCTCTCATGGCCACTTGTTTTCAGTGTGATGGACGAGTCACCTTTTTTATTAACAGTCCGAGTGAGAGGCAGGTCAAACGTCAAAGGTACTTCATCCATATTTATGATATCATCTGGCCCGATGGAATTCTCCGCTATCTTTGTTTGAGTGAATGTGCGGAAGTTAGCAAGTTTTTCCTCATGGTCGGGAGGGAGCTGCTGACACAGAGTCGTGCGTACCCTGACGGACAGGCCTTTTCGTCTCATAAATCTAAAACACCACGATGGCCCACCTCTAAAATCTTTGATTTTCATTTTGGTGGCGATTGCTTTAGCCTTCAGTCTGATCTGCACGGTGGAAACATCGCGGCCGCCTGCTCTCTGTGTGTTAACCCAGTCTTCAAGAAAGTTTTCAAGTTTGGGCCATCTGCTATGATTACCTCTGAAAGCTTTTGTTGTCTTTTTGCATTGACTCAGTTCTTCACGCTGGCGTCTCCACTGTCTCACCATCGATTCATTTATGCCAAGATTATGTGCAGCAGCTCGATTTCCTTCTTCAACTGCCAGATTGATCGCCTTTAACTTAAAAGCTGCATCATATGCTTTTCTTCGAGTGTTTTCCATGTTGATGAGGGTGAGTACAAATGACTGATTTACAATAATTTAATTGTGAAAGTGCACTTGATTTATCGTACAATTTCATTGGACCTCTGTGAACTACTCATCAATTTTATTGGTCTACTGTTACGAGGCAAAACGTTTTTGGTGGCATGAAAAAAAAACATGCATTAGCCGCACCGTAGTGTTGCCGCAGTGTTCAAAGCGTGGGAAAAAAGTAGCGTGTTATAGTCCGGAATTTACGGTAACTTAGTTGAACTATTGCAAAGCATCAGCATCATTATGCAATTAAACACATTATATTCAATAAAAGTTAATTCATTGTTTCTCCAAATTCCTATGTGATACAAGTAGTCTGAAATTATATTTGTGTTCATCTTCAAGCAGTCTATCATAAACAAAAACAATTCTGAGGAGGCAACACTTTTGAAAAAATTTGTTGTCCGGTGTAATACAGACCTAGTTAAGTTCATGTCTCAGAAGCATACAAGAAGGCAAGAGTGACCATTGCAAGGTAGGCATGGGCATTGTGTCAGATCTGGTGTCCTGATTTTCAAATAATTTCTTCCTCGATTGACTAAAGACTGTGAGGTATTTGGAATTTGGAGATGTAATTCATCAGCAATATCTGGCTCTCCAGGTATAAAAGTGGTCCATGGTGTCAAAAGGTAGTGGAACTCATGTTAGGAAATTACCCTAGGCTTCTGGTTGTCTACCATCACCATTTCACTCTCACCTCTCAGTCTCTGTCCTCCCGCACTGTAACAATGAGGCCGAGTATGAACTTGAAGACAACACCTCATCTTTTGGACTTATTACCATCTGCAAGACTCATTACTGAATTAACTAACTTTAGATAACTGCTCTATCTTTCTATTTGTAACTGGAAGCTTAGTCATTGTTGAGAACTGAACATCATTGTTCTGCAAAGTGATCTTTATTTTCTCCATTTGGAAGAGATGACACAACAAATATTGAATGTGGTGGGCTGAATATGAGGTAGTGGTTGTGAATCACTGATTCATTTCCACTGATAAAGGTCAAATGTACACAGGGCCCCTAGTATTACTGAGGATCCCACCCATCCACTATCAGCAGCAGAGTCCAGTGTATTAAAAACAAGACCAGTCAGGGTGGGTAACAGTTTCTTCCCTCAGTTCATTAGACTTCTAAACTCCTGCTGGATTGCATTCAAAGGGTCACTGGTTACTATGTTCTGTACTTTACAGTATTTAATTTATGCACTTTAGTCTGTTTATTCATGTGTAATCTATCTGTCGATTTAATCCTTACTTTCCTAAGTAATTATGTGTTATGTATACTACAATGCTTAACACCCTGGTTTGGAGAAACTTTGCCTCATTTGTATATAGTTAAATAATGATGAACTTGACCTGACTTGGGTGTTCAAACAAGGCAAAGGAAATAGGTGGATATACAGAAAACGTGTCTCCATCATACTTACCTTCCTTGTTCATATAGGATTCAGATTACCTCTAGAGGGCACTATGGTTTAATGATGCTTAAGTTATATGTGAACAGCTGCTCTCTTCTCATCACCAAAGTCTCGATTCCAGAAGACTTCCTTCTGCAACTGGATCGTTCTTTCCTGGCCAATAGTCCGCAATCAGTAAATATAGTCAGCAACAGCCGTGCTACAATTATTCTGAACACGGGTGCTCCACAAGGTGGTGTCCTAAGCCTCCTGCTCTATTTCCTGTATGCTTGTGACTGCTGTAACTCTGTCTACGGATTTGCACATGATACCACTTAGTGGGCCGTATCTCAAGTAAGGAGTTGGAATAGAGGAAGGAGATAGAGAGATTAGTAACATGGTGTCATGAAACAACCTTTTCCCCAGTGTCAGCAAAATGTACCACCAGGCTCAAGGACAGCTCTATCTTGCTGTTATCAGACTTTTGAAGGGACCTCTTGTACAATAAGGTGGACTCTTGACCTCACAATCTACCTTGTTATGTTCTTTCACTGTATTGTTTATCTGCACGACACTTTCTCTGTGGTGTCAAAATTGTTGGTGTTAGGTGTCTGGTGTGGTAGCGTAGTGGGCAGTGTTTGTCACTCTCACTTTCAGCTTCACCACTGGCTAGTAGTCTTGCAAAAAGGAGAGCTGATTTTGTAAGTCTCTCCTTACCAGTACATAACCTCTTCAACAGCAAGCCTCACATAGAGCCTCCTCTCTGGCGACACACAGAAACTGAACTCCTTTCGGACTCAGGCTGCACTATAGAGGACGGAGAGTATGTCTGTCCCAAGCACATGTTGCTTGCGGGCTCACCAGTGTGTGGACATGCCCTGGTGCTTTGAACCAGATCCCCAGCGATAGGTAAATAGCCCTACTGCCTTGTGGGCAGCTTTGGGAAAGACGAAGGCCATAGGAGTAAACCTAGACTGTAAATCCTGAGTAGAGCCCCTAAGGCAGCTGGACATCATTGAACTTCCTTCCAGCAGCTCCTGCAGCCAAGCTGGTGCCAAACATATTGTTTCATGAGCTTTCCTTTGGAAACTGGTGAGACCGAGAGGAGGATCTTGATGACTAGGCATCTCAGGATCTACATACCTTTTGCCTAGGCTTGTGATGATGATGATCATCATCCCTTGTCCTTCGAGACAGACAGATGCCAACCACTACTTTCGCTATAGTTTTTACAATTTATTCTGCATTGTTGTTGTTTATCTTGTTCTACCTCAATGCAATGTGTAATGATTTGATCTGTATGAACAATATGTAAGACAAGCTTATCACTGCATCTTGGTATGTGGCAATAATAAACCACTGCCAATAGCAATTTAGTTGTTTGGAAATTATTTAGAAAGCTTCTGACTATCAAAAATATTTGACAAATAGGACTCTGATTATCTTTGTGAAAAAAACATGCTGATAGAGATGCAGGGACATGATTTACCATTGTCATTTGTAATTTCATAACTGTCAAGTAACTCCCTGAGATAACTTGATGAAAATCCAATTACAGAGATTGACAGATACTACTCCAAGAATGATACTTTATTTATCTGAAAGGTGACAGCAATTCACTAACATGAGAGGAAAGGGAAGTTGATGATGAGACAATAATATACAAATAGTTTAAGGGTTGGTTTTTGAAGAAAGGGGATGGCAGATTTGAAGGAGATTTGAAGGGCTTCTGATGAGAGACAACAATCAAGCATGAGGAGGGAGGTTGTAGGAGCACCTTTGATCAGTGTTCCCTCACTTTGTGTTTGCATGGGGAGGTAGAAAAAGATCAATCTGAAATACTTGAGAGGCACTTAATTTACAAATTACAACATATTCTTAATGTTTCATTTTCTCTCCACAAACCTTCCTCTCCTGAACTTAAGAAAATTATTTTAGTCCTTTCTGTCTTCTGATGTCTTTCCCTTCTCTCAGTCTATGCTGTCCTTGCTGATTCTTGTGTGCTCTCAGCCTGACTGATATACAGCATAGTCCCTGACTTTTCTGTTCTTCTTTACCCTTTATGCCTTCTACTTTATTTTTATTTGTCCATCCCAACATATTTTACTTCTCTTTCCCTATCATCCTCTATTTCCTCTTCCATCTCCTTTATTTCTATCTACGCACAGGTAGAAACCTTCACAGTTATGCCCAATATAAGGGCAGGTAAAAGAAGCAAGTTGTCAAACTACCAGTTCTTCTGTTCACTTTCAGTCATGAGTAGATTGAAGGAAGGTGTCAAATATTGTATTGTCAAGCCACATTTACTCAATAATTTTATGTTTGGTATTCACCAGAGCCATTCTGCTCCTATTGGCAAGCAGTGTTGATTCAAAGAAGAATAAAAAGTAAGACAAATTCAAATTTCAGAGGTGAGCCAAGAGTGACTGACAATGACTCAAAACACCATCAAACTAAGATCAGTAAAGGATCCGGTTAATGAGAATCAAAAAGAAATCTCTCATTGACAAGAATTATAACAGCCATCAAGCACAATAATTGATGGTAAGGATGGCACTGCATGAAATCCTCAGGACCGTGCCCTGGAAACATTTATCTTCAACTATTTTATCAGTCATTCAATCATAGATGATGAGTGTGGGCTGTACAGAAGATTGACTTTTAGTTACAAGTCCTCAGTGCATGCATTACTGTATATTATGGTATTTCTTGTAACTACCATCTTATCAGTGTGAACTTGTAAATCTTGAAATCTTTGATTTGTAAATCCTGTACATCTTGTTCTTAAGGTAACTTGTTTTTGTTTTTTTCTTCTAATATGTGTATATCTTTGTACTTGTAATGCTATTGTGACACTGTAATTTCTATCTATCTATTACAGAAAAAGAAGTATTTATGAAACATGGCCTGAAATGTGGCAAGCATCTTCTCTGCCAATCAGGTGCCATGCAATAGCCACCCCTATTAGGTGAATTTAACCTGTCTATATTGCATGTAAGATTATCTGTTATCTGGAAAAGCCACAAATTTGGAATTCAAATCTGAGAAGGAGTCCAATACCTACTACTGAAAACAAATAGCAGGTGCATTTGAGGAAACTGATGTATAGTATATTGAGCAAACTTTAGATTCAAGAAACTTCCTGAGTTTCTCAGAGGGGTTCTTCCCTGCCAGTGAATGATCATTTTTCAATTTGCTATTATTTTTCAAGTTGCAAAAGTTCCAACTTGCTATTTGCTAGAGAATGAAATCTTAGGAATGTAGAAGACAATGGTGTGTTAAGAGGAAGCTAAGAGATGTAAATTATGTAATCTGAGTTTGCTATTTGCTATGCATGTACCCAATTTAGCAGGAGAATGAAATATTAAGAATGTAGAAGACAATGTTGTGTTAATGAGAGGAAGCTAAGAGATGTAGATGAGAACATGATTAAGTCAATGGGTAGAAACAATAGTGGTGGATGTACGTGTGGTATGCAACTATAGACCAATTGCATATGCTAATGTAACTAAACCAGGAGATTGCTATAAAACATGCTATTGTAGCGCCTCATTTCCTAGCGTATCCGAACCGACTCACAATTAGATAGCCTACGGGGGTTTGCGAGCACAGAGCTTTGGAGCCTCTTCGCCATGGGGGGGCCGGTTGACAGAGGCTTAAAAGTGAGGCTGAAGTTTTCGAATAAAGTTTTTCCTTCGACTGCAGTTACCGACTCCGTGTCGTAATTTTAGCGCTGCTTGTAGCACACAGCTACAATTGGTGACCCCGACGGTCCAAACGATTTTTGGACCAGAAATGACCGACGCCGCCTCTGTTCATGCGGTTTCGTTGAAACTGCCGGGTTTCTGGACACAGCGCCCGGACCTATGGTTCCAGCAAGCCGAAGCCCAATTCCACGTTCGCCGGATCACCTCAGAAGACACCCGCTACTACTACGTGGTGGGCTCCCTCGACCAGGACACAGCTGCCCAGGTCGCGGAGTTCGTACAGTCGCCCCCGGCAGACGGCAAGTACACGGAATTCAAAGCCCTGCTCCTCAGGACTTTCGGACTCTCACGGCGCGAGCGGGCTACCCGTTTACTGCACCTGGATGGCTTGGGCGACAGACCTCCATCGGCTTTAATGAATGAGATGTTGTCTCTGGCCGAGGGACACACAGGCCTCATGTTTGAGCAGGCATTCCTGGAGCAGCTGCCCGAGGACATACGCCTGCTGCTGTCCGACGCGGATTTCAGTGACCCCCGGAAGGTGGCAGCCCGGGCGGACTTGCTGTGGAACGCCAAAAAGGTGAGCGGGGCGTCCATCGCACAGATCTCCCAGCCACGCTCCCGGCAGCAAACCAGTCCAGGCCCGGCCGCAGAGCCCACTAACCCCCGGCCCAATGACCACTGGTGCTTCTACCACCAGCGGTGGGGCGCAGAAGCCCGCCGTTGCCGCCCGCCCTGCAAGTTCCCGGGAAACGCCAGGGCCAGCCGCCGCTGATGGCTACGGCAGCTGGCCATCGGGATAGCCTCCTGTATGTGTGGGATAGAAGGTCGGGACGCCGGTTTTTGGTCGATACTGGGGCTGAGATCAGCGTTTTACCTCCGACGAGTTACGACACCCGCAGCAGGGCACCGGGTCCCCCCCTGAGGGCCGTGAATGGCAGCACAGTAAGGACCTATGGCACCCGTCAGGTGCAGCTACTGTTCGGCCCCAGCCAGTTCACGTGGGACTTCACACTGGCCGCCGTAGCCCAACCGCTTCTGGGTGCGGATTTTTTGCGAGCTCACAGCCTGCTGGTTGACCTGCCCAGGAAGAGACTGGTACACGCCGAGACCTTTCAGACGTTCTCCCTGGGCGCGGCCCAGTTGCCAGACCCTCACCTCGGCTCCATCACGCTGTCCGACAACGATTTCACCAGGGTCCTGGCGGAGTTCCCATCGGTTCTGGCACCGCAGTTCACAGCAGCCATGCCCAGGCACGGCGTACAGCACCACATCCCAACACAGGGACCACCCCTCCATGCCCGTGCTCGGCGGCTTCCCCCGGACAAGCTCCGACTGGTGAAGGAGGAGTTCCAGAGAATGGAGGAATTGGGGATCATCCGGCGGTCCGACAGCCCCTGGGCTTCCCCCCTGCACATGGTGCCCAAAGCGACGGGGGGCTGGAGACCGTGCGGCGACTACCGCAGGCTGAACGAGGCTACCACACCGGACCGCTACCCTGTGCCGCACATTCAGGACTTTGCGGCAAACCTGCACGGCGCCCGGATCTTCTCCAAGGTCGACCTTGTCCGAGGGTACCATCAAATCCCGATGCATCCTGACGACGTCCCCAAAACGGCTCTCATCACCCCGTTTGGCCTCTTCGAGTTCCTCCGCATGCCGTTCGGCCTGAAGAATGCCGCACAGACGTTCCAGCGGTTAATGGACGCGGTGGGACGGGACCTGGACTTCGCGTTCATCTATTTGGATGACATCCTCATAGCCAGCGGCAGTCGTCAGGAGCATCTGTCCCACCTCCGTCAACTCTGCGCCCGACTGAGTGAGTACGGTCTTACAATCAACCCTGCCAAATGCCAGTTCGGACTTGATACCATTGACTTCCTGGGCCACAGGATTACTAAAGACGGGGCAACCCCTCTGCCCGCTAAGGTAGATGCGGTCCGCCACTTCCCCCGACCCACCACGATCAAAGGCCTTCAGGAATTCGTAGGTATGGTCAATTTCTACCGCCGCTTCCTCCCTTCAGCTGCCCGGATCATGCGCCCCCTGTTCGCCCTGATGTCGGGTCCGAGCAAGAACATTACCTGGGACGAGGAGTCCGCCGCCGCTTTCGTTCAAATGAAGGAAGCTTTGGCTGACGCCGCAATGCTAGTACATCCCAGAATGGACACCCCTACCGCCCTCACAGTGGACGCATCAAACACGGCAGTCGGTGGGGTGCTGGAGCAGCTCATCGCAGGTCGCTGGCAACCCCTGGCGTTTTTCAGCAAACACCTGCGGCCACCCGAGCTCAAGTACAGTGCTTTTGACCGGGAACAGTTGGCGCTCTACCTGGCAATCCGGCATTTCAGGTACTTCCTAGAAGGTCGGCCCTTCACCGCGTTCACGGACCACAAACCGCTTACCTTTGCGTTTACGAAAGCATCCGACCCCTGGTCATCCCGCCAGCAACGCCACCTGTCCTACATCTCTGAATACACAACGGATGTCCGGCACGTCTCGGGTAAGGACAATGTCGTGGCGGATGCGCTCTCTCGCCCTACCGTTCATGCCCTTTCCCAAGGGGTAGACTTTGAGGCACTGGCAGAGGCACAGCAGGTAGATGAGGAGATTCCGAGTTACAGGACTGGAGTCTCTGGTTTGCAGCTCCAGGACTTCCCCGTGGGCCCAGGTGAGAGGACCCTACTCTGTGATGTCGCCACCGGCCAGCCCCGTCCGGTCGTCCCCGCAGCCTGGCGGCGACGTGTTTTCGACTCCATTCATAACTTGGCGCATCCCTCCATCCGGACAACTGTCCGGCTGGTTTCCAGCAGGTTCGTTTGGCACGGACTCCCCAAACAGGTCAGTGAATGGGCCAGAACGTGCATGCACTGCCAGACGGCCAAGGTTCAGCGGCACACCAAAGCCCCACCGCAGCAGTTCCATCCCGCCCACCGGCGTTTCGACCACATTCATGTGGATATCGTGGGCCCCCTGCCAGTGTCGCGCGGAGCGCGTTACCTCCTGACTATCGTGGACCGGTTCACAAGATGGCCAGAGGCGGTCCCGCTCACCGACACCACCTCCGAATCTTGCGCCCGAGCCCTGTTCGCCACCTGGATATCCCGCTTTGGTGTACCAGCCCACATTACCTCCGACAGAGGCGCCCAGTTCACCTCCAGCCTGTGGTCAGCTATGGCCAGCCTTTTGGGGACTCAGCTGCACCACACCACTGCCTACCACCCACAGTCGAACGGGCTAGTGGAGCGTTTCCACCGTCACCTGAAGTCGGCCCTCATGGCCCGCCTGCGAGGAGCCAACTGGGCGGACGAGCTTCCCTGGGTCCTTCTCGGCATCTGCACAGCGCCCAAGGACGACCTGCACGCCTCGTCGGCCGAGTTGGTATACGGCGCGCCCCTGGCCGTCCCCGGGGAGTTCCTACCAGCCCCGAGGGGGCAAGAGGAAGAACCCGCTGCAGTCCTGGGCAGACTTCGCGAGAAGCTCGGTAACCTGGCCCCCATACCCACTTCACAGCATGGGCGGCACCCGACCTGCGTACCCAAAGACCTACGGAACTGTAAGTTTGTGTTTGTACGAAGGGGCGGGCATCGGCCACCGCTGCAGCGGCCATACGAGGGGCCGTTTACGGTGCTCCGGAACAACGGGTCCACGTTCGTGCTGGACGTTGGGGGGAAGGAGGAGGTTTTCACGGTGGACCGCCTCAAGCCGGCCCATGTGGACCTGGCGCAACCGGCCGAGTTTCCGGCGCCTCGGCGCAGAGGCCGACCTCCCAAGCAGGTTCTGGCCCAGGCTGTGGACATTGGGGGGTGTATCGCCGGTTCTGGGGGGGGGGGTTATGTAGCGCCTCATTTCCTAGCGTATCCGAACCGACTCACAATTAGATAGCCTACGGGGGTTTGCGAGCACAGAGCTTTGGAGCCTCTTCGCCATGGGGGGCCGGTTGACAGAGGCTTAAAAGTGAGGCTGAAGTTTTCGAATAAAGTTTTTCCTTCGACTGCAGTTACCGACTCCGTGTCGTAATTTTAGCGCTGCTTGTAGCACACCGCTACACTATGTCCAAAGATCGGGGGGGGGGGGGCAATCAGCGACTAGCTCAATGACTGTCTCAACTTTGATTTGCAAATTAAAGTTTAACCCTTCTTGAAGAATCTTCTGCATCTCCTGGTCATTTGTGGGGCACGAGAAACCACAAAACTATATAAGGGTATGAGGGGAAACTGAAGCACAGAATTTGAAAATCTTGAGTAAACCTTGTGATATGTTACATTTAGTGGGTTGCTCTATTTGAATGCAGTAGTCTGGAGTTATTGCACTGTCATTGGGATGTAAAGCAGGTAAGTTTAATATGGAAGCAAATTGCATTCTGCTCTTGATGTAGTTTTAATTTAACGAAAATTTCAAGACAAATAACACTGAATCTCATGCAGAAAATATTTTACTTCAGTTTTCAATTGAATAAAACAAAAATATGATTTGAAGAAACTCGTGGATAGGAATAGATGTTAGCAAACATTTTTCAAACATCACCAAGTATTATTTGCCTAAAAAGCATCAAAAGTTAGAAAGTAAAAATGAGAAAAGAGCTTAAAGTTGTACTAATTTCAAATTTCAAATTGTACTATCTTCACAGATAGAGCAGGCGCATGTCTTGGCAGAAATGTAGGTGTATGGTATATTCGATCCATCATCACAATGCAATGGTACTTCTTTTCTTTCAATTGTTTGTTCTCGGCAGCACTCACACTTGTGCTTCATGTTATTTAGTGTATAATCAAACCTAAAATATAATAAGATCACAATAGAATAATTCAATTAGTGTGATATATTATCTTACAATATTATACGTATTTAATTACACATACAAATATAACAATGGCAGAAAGCTGTCATGGGATTACAGACGTAACAACAATGTTATTTTAACTAATTAATGATTATTTAAACAAAACAATTGCAAATACTCAAAGAAAAAAGACTGCAAAAAATTTGTATAAAGATAGCATCCTGTCCATTAATAAAATTTTATGTGTTCTCATCGTCATCAAGTTGCCATTACTTGGCTCACAGTTCATACAAGAATTTTTGCAGATTTTCTGACAATGCCCAAGAGATAGCACCACTTGTTTTCCAGCTTGCCATTCACTGGCATAGGTGATATATAAAGCAAGATTATGGCCTTCCATATCTTCCTTGCCATTGTCTGTCCATTTTCCTGGATCATCCTTTCTCCTACCTCAGTCAAGGTAGGCTTGTTTTATTAGTAAAGTGGGAAGATGCAATAATGTTAAAAGAGGAACACTCCTTCTAGAAAGCACCATTACCATTCCAGAGTTTACTATGTGGTCGTACTTTCTCAACACTTCTTGCTGTTTTTTTAGAGACATAATTGTATTTAAGTCATCACAAGATTATTAAAATTACTTACATGGAATATGAACCGCAGTTTCCTTCACATAAATTCAAGTTAACTGTTGCTGTACAATTATTCTTGTTGATTGTAAGCGTTTTGGTTTTAATTTTACATAGTTCCACTGTTGAAAAACATGGAAATTAGGACAACGGAGATTTTCACTATCATTCAACGTTATGAAATGACAGAAAAGTTGCATGTGAGACAGAGTGTCCTTTTTTTAAAACAACAAATATAATTGTTATTGTCATCAGATTCAGCAGACGTTAGCAAATGTGCACAGACGATAATTGAATAATGGAAGATCTGTTTATTTTATACTGATATGCAATACAATTTTGTATATTGTTAGATTACACCCCTTGGTTAAGAAATCAGTAGGAATGTGGAAATGTCATTCTGTACTCGCACAGGACTTACAACCAGCAATGTGTGTATCATGAGCGTGTTGCAATTTATTTGATTGTTCCACAGTGAAATGGAATGGGGGCTAAATGCATCAGTCCTATGTAAGATTAATGTCAAAAATTCAGCATTCAGATTTTCTTTAAATCAGTATGTAGAACTCTACTGAGTACTCTGCAAAGTATTTATTCCTTTCTTAAGAACACTACAGATCAAAGAACTGAGTGTTCCAGCATATTGCTTTCCAGAGCAGGCACCATTACCCTCAGGTGGATCATAGGAAGTTAAAAATATCAATCACTGTCTCGCCTCCTCTAAGTAAATGCCATATTGCAGATTGGTTCACGTAGGAAGTGTGTATATGAGAAAGGACACATTCAGATCAGGAGAAGATGGAAGTTACAAATTTTCCATGGAGAATAAATAGTTTGAAAATATACTCCAGTATTCAAAATGTAACTACTTACCTTCTGGAGGACAAGTATAGCAGCAGTTAGCGTCATCCCATTGTTTCTCAGACTAAGTAGAAGAAATATTGAATTGTTACTGTGGTATACATAATATTTAAATACCAATTGTAATATGTTATTTCATTGTTAAAATACTTTTTAATGTGTGAATTACATAGAAAATCCAAACAAGCAATAATTATAAAGTGTCATTGAATTGAAGTTTCCACCAGAATAAATAAGAAATTTTCTTTGGTCACTGGGTGGTGGGGGAGGTGTTGATGAGGAAGGGATGTACCTTAATGAGAGTAGGTAAACAAATAAATTAAATCAGGTTCCTAGGACCAGAGGTCCTTCTTTAAATCATGTAGAAGCAGGACTTTTTTGAAAGTCCAGTTCTGTAGGAATGAACTCATGGAATACACATCTGAAGCATTGGAAGAAGATTGAAGAGAAGCCCTAAGTTATAAATTGCATTGTGTAGTTGAATAGAACATAATAGTTAATGTCCCAATACCCAAAACTCAATGTTCTGAATTATTTTGAAAAGCTGATCATCCGTTGGTGAATTAAGTTGACGTGAAAAAAACAAATCAGTATTTAGTGTGAATGTACATTGTGATGCAGGGAATCTGTTACAATTAAAATTTGTACAAACCTCATCACAGGTGGGATAAGAAGAGCATGTAATTTGCTTTTCTAGTAATCGGCCTTTTGAACATCTGAAGTATTTACATGTATTATTGGGATCAGCCCATTCTTCTCCATCCTGGTAACAAAAAGCAGAAGTTTCAACACAAAAGTGCTTGTCAAGTCAAATGGATAGAAGCTCTTCCCAAAGAATATCAGAGTGTGTTATAGCTGTAAATATATGTTATGTATGGCAATATTCTTTGCTGAGGAAGTCAACTTCAGCTGATTTATTAAGTCAGATCAATAAATTAATTGCCTTGAGATAGAAAGACAAAATTAGCCTTCTGTTCCTGATTAATATTTGTAGATCTTAGGTAAAATTTGACGTTTTGTAAAGTTTCAAATGCTAATCTTAGTCTTTTTCAGGAGACCTCACAAATCATTGATTGGAATATGGTGCAGATGCAACAGGACCATTCCTGCACAGGTTTGACAAAGGGCTTGAAAAATTAGCAAGCTTTTTAGCAAGGAGTCATTGATTGGAGTACTGCGCAGGCACACAGGAGCATCCTCAGGCAGGTCCAGCAAAGTTTTTTGACAGTTGCAATTAAACAGAGGTAGTGCCTCATTGCGTGAGCAGTTATTGGAGTAGTCTGAGGCAGAACTAAGGCTTTGGCTCAATAAGGCTTCAGTGAGAAAAGATGGAGGCAAAGTAAGTAGATGAGTTCATGCCTTATTTCTTATTTAAATCTTGAGAGAATAGAGGTATGTCTACAGAGTCCGTGTTCTGGGTGTTTGTTAATGATTCAGATAACAGAATTGATGGCTTTGTGGCAAAGTTTGCGATGATACAAAGATATGCGGTGAGGGGGGCGGTGTGGGTAGGTTATGCTGAGGAAACAATGTGATTGAAGCATGACTTAGACAAACTGGAAGAATGGGGAAAAGAAGTGGCAGATGGAACACAGTTTTGGGAAATGTCTGATAATGCATTTTGCTAAAAGGAACAAAGTGCAGACTATTATCTAAATGGGGAGAAGGTTCAAGCATCAGAGGTGCAGAGGAACTTGGGAATCCTTTTGCAAGACTCCCAGAAGGTTAATTTTCAGGTTGTCTGTTGTAAAGAAGGCAAATGCAATGTTGTTATTTATTTCAAGGCGAATAGAATATAAAAGCAAGGAGATAATGCTGAGCCTTTATAAGACACTAGTGAGGCCGCTCTTGGAGTATTATGAACAGTTTTGGGTCCTATATCTCAGGGAAGATGTATTGTCATTGGAGAGAATACAGAAGATGATTCCAGTAATGAAGGGGTTAACATATGAGATGCGTTTGGCAGCTTTGGGCCTGTACTCACTGGAATTTAGTAGAATGTGTGGGGATCTCATTGAAACCTCCTGAATGTTGAAAGAACTAGATAGGGTGGATGTGGAGAGAATTTTACCTATGGTGGGGTATCCAGAACTAGAGGGCACAGCTTCAAAATTGAGGGGTGACCCTATAGAAGAGAGGTAAGGAGGATTTTTTTTAAGCCAGAGAGTAGTAAATCTGTGGAATGCCCTGCCGCAGACTACGGTGGAGGCCAAGTCTGTGTGTATATTTAAGGCGGAAGTTGATAATTTCCTTATCAGGCAGGGCATCAAAGGATATGGCGAGAAAGCAGTTGTATGAGTTTGAGGGGATCCGGAATCAGCCTTGATGGAATGGTGAAGCAGACTCGATGGACAGAATGGCCTAAATCTGCTCTTCTGTCTTGTAGTCTTAGGGTCTTATGGTCTAATTGCCCAAGAACACAGAAACATTATTGACATCACTAAGCTGCAAGATTTAACAGGTATGGACAAACTGAAGAATGAGCAACGAGGGGGTGGAGCATCAAACTGGAAAATTAATACTGTTATTAGTTTGTCTGGTGTCTCAAGGATTTTCTTCTCCTCTGTGATTAGCAAACATCTCATGCAACTAATGTTGCAGTGCAAGAGCTAGAGAGGAGGTCAAAGAGAACTTTTACTATGGCTTTGAACAGATCTGGTCTGCATCCCACTGTCAACAAACTGATGTTCTGGGCAGCCTCAGTGCCAGGGTTATGAAATAAACAACCCTTTGGTAATTTGATTGGTAGAGGAACTGAAAATGCTGACTGTTTCCTCTTCTTGACAAATGTTTGCCGCACTCTTTTGCCTTTTGACAAAAAGAGAAGTACAAAAGCTTATGAAAATTCCCTGATCCAGGTACTAGCACTTATTAAATATATAATCATGTGCATGAGAAACAAAAATGTCTGCATTATCAGCACCAAGCTGAAATTCAGGGCATGATTTTCAGAGATAATTTGAAAAATAGTCAGTATGCAGTACTTTTGAAAAGCCAGTGGGAAAACAATGAACCAAATAGAAATCTTTATACTATAGAACTCAAAGTTATGTTGCAACATTGTTGTACTGCACTATTACTAAATAACAACATTACACCAGAGTACATTTTTGAGGCTCTAAAAATATACCATGGCTTTAAAACAATAAATCCAGAAAATTAAAGATATTGAGTAGAGATGTAATGTTTCAACCATCTGAACCTAAATACACCATTCCCTTGTGAAATTCTGCTCATGATACTAACAAGATATTGTTACTATGTGGAATGATTTTACTTAAGATAAGAGTTTCAGTAAAATATAGAAAGTTTTTCATACACTCACATTTCTTATATTTCCTGAGAGGTCTGTGCAGCCTAGAGAAAAGAAATATATGCAATTTATTAAATATGCGTTACCTTTCCCAGTTGTGGAAAGTGTTTATGTACGTTATAAGTCTTTTTGTGTGGGAAGTTAACTCACTTGTAATACATGAGTAAACACAGTGGATCTTGTCTTCAGACAGCATCATTCCCTCTGGACAGAAGCAACCTTCAACAGGGTTATTAAATGCCCTTCCAGTTTTCATCATGCTGAAAATAAATATGGATATCTGTTGCATTATTCAATGTCATAAGGAAGAATGCTTTAAAACAAGCACAAATATTACAAACATGTCAGACAAGTACTATGAAATGGATCTGGGCAATGGGTAATGTATTACAAAATACTTACTTGTTTTGACAATAATTGTGATCAGAGGTGGCACAGGCTTTATAGACAAAATCAGGTGGACAGATGTAGTCTGAAAGGAAAGGAGTAATATTAGGCACAGAATCATTCAAATTATCCACTTATATTTCAAGCTAGCCTGGGTGGTTTAATAAAAACTCAGTGGGTAATAAATTTACTGTTTGCACAGAATATTAGTTGCAACTGAAATTACTTTGTGGGGGAAAATGAGCTTTGTTTTCACCTCTGGATATCCAGTGCCATCAAAATTAGCAGGCATATGAAAGGACAACTGGTGACCAATGACTGGATTCACATTTATCGCTGGTGATCAAAAACATACTCCATTCACTAGATTCAAAGTTGATTACAAATTTCCTCATGATTTAATGACAAGAAAAACAGTCATTAAAATTAATTTTGTCATTTTCAGCTTATTATTGCTATTTAATGTTGCTTGTGACAGATATAATGTATAGGAATTAATTTCTGAAAATGACAGCATATACTTATTCATTAACGCCAATATTTTTTCCTAAAGCTTTAATGTAACTATTCACAAATAACAATAATTTTATTCCTATTTGCACAACTTAATTCATATTTTTTTCTTACTATAGGAAATTGATTCCATGTTTGCCTAGCAGAGGAAAGGTGAAAGATGCAAGTGATGGCAATAAGTAATGAAGTGTGTAAATTAACTCCTGTGTTGTCTGGTGACTGAAGGATCTGCTAGCTTGTTCCTAAAATCTCCTCACCATTTTACTTTTAATTGGTAAGGTCAGCAAGACAATGCCATGAGCATAAGGATTTCCACCATCTGTTTTTGGACAGGGCTGTAAGATCTCACAAGATCCTACTGGTAGCGTGAACCAAATTTATGGATTCATTGAGCTGAATTCATAAGTTTGCCAAATTCAGATCTCAGCAGGGAAAGCACACGTTTTGTGGCTAAATTGGGTACAATCTTAGAAGAGGATGAGCAAAAGGAAAATAGGATTATTGTCTACTAATTAAATCAAGTTCTCTCATTTTAAAATCATAATAAATCAATACCACCACATTTTTCTGGCTACTGAAATAATTCTGATCTTAATTAAAGAATGAAGTTATTTAAACCCACTGGTTTTGTATTTAATCTAAAATTATTTTTACTTTTATAATTTAGTCTATAACCATAGTTTATTCCTTAATCATAACTGTATAGCTTCGCATTACTCACTGCATAATCCATTTGTAGATTGTCTCCAGTCAACACATGATCCAACTGCATTACATCTTACAGCAGCTGCCTCCACACTGGAGCAATCTGTTTTATTCTTTTGGCAGTTATCGTACCGACATGCGTCAACATAGTGATTAAGAACATCAAGACTTCGGCAAGTTGAGAATGAATTGCTAAGTTCAGATATAAAACAAGTGTACAAAAAGTTATGCACAGAGAACCAAAATAATTTTATTTCCAATAAATCTTCAAAATTCTGCAGTAAAAAAATTATGGTGTAAGGGACTGGTGTTGAAGGCATACTTTTTCTGCTGGTTTTCAAATATTGGACTATAAAAGAATCGATAAATAGGAACTCAACACATCGTATGATGTGAAATCACAAGCAACATTTCATGAGTTTCTGTCACAGCTTACTTAGTGACATTCTTGCCTCAAAGCCAAAAGGAGAATGCTCAATTTAAACTTGACTTGAGCACTATAATGTAGGTTTAAGTTATAGTTTATTACTGTGAAATACTGGGATGTTGAAGATGGTACTTTTTGAACGAGACGGTAAAGTCATTTGATCTTTCAAATAAAAAAATAGAATGACATGATAATACTTTCAAAGAAAGCAGTGAAATTATCCCTTATCCTCATATGTTCCTTCAGCCAGAATGATAAAGGAAGATGTTTTCTGGATATCGTTATTAGTGAGAACTTGGTTTATATTGATAGGTGGAGTTTTTAAACTAACTTACAATTTCTTATCGATACTATGTCTCAAGGGATTTCTGAATTTTAATAACTAGATTATATTTATAATTTTCTAAACACTTTGACCTAAAGACCATTTGTCAATATCTGTCAATAGTCTTGTATGAACATCAACTTCATTTACTGATGGTAGACCAGACTGAGATGATATTAGTTCAAGGTTTTGATTAAGCTTTTTCTTTCAAGTGTATAGTGCCTCACCATTTACTTCAATTTAATTATTGTGGTTTGTATCAGTAAAATTTAAATAAATGATTCACAGATTAACTATGTACTTCTAGATATGAGGGATAATATTAAAATCTTCAAGTTCTCTTTTTAAGGAATACTCTGCAATTCTAGATACCTTTCCTATAGAATACCATACTAATGAAAATATTTTGCGGTTGGCAAATTCTGACTGTACTTTGGAGCTGCAATGAAGATTGTTAAATGAGTTATTCAGCTAATCAGAAACCAAGGCAAGTGGAAACAATTAACATATAACCAGCAGAATTGAATTTAATAAAGGGTTGGGTTCAATTAAAAAATAATGTGTTACGTTTTTTAAAAAGTGAAAGCATTTATGTATAATTATGTTAGCTAAAGCTATGCTTGTTTTCAAGAAATGACAGAATGTTACATACTCTTCCATAATGAAATTACACACTTCTACCCCATATTCACATGATGGAGGTGGAGTAGTTGTTGGAATACAAGGCTTATATGTAGGTACTTCTGTACAGTGTTGATTATTTCCAGAACTGACTTTCCATTCATATGCTGTTTCAGAACAACAGTAACTGGGCTCCACCTTTCCATTCCGCCTCATACATTCATTAGTTTTATTTTTAGAAACAGAACCTATGAAATGGAAATAGTTTGTTTTAATCAGCAAATTCTATGACTTAATAACAAAACAATTAAGGAACAAATTTGTTGGCAAATTTGGGCAAGTCCTTAGTGAACTTTTATCATTTTCAAACCATGAAAACATTTGGAAACTGCATGTAAATCTAGAAGTGTAAGTTCCACACTTCTTGACAAGTTCATGATGGAAATATATCAGGGTGAACTAACTTGCTGCCCTTTATCTTTACCACATCTGCTCTTGGGATAAGATGGTTCACTCCAGAACTAATGTGATGTCCTCCTTCTTCAAAGAATGGGGCTTTCCTTCTTCCACCATCAACACTGCCTCACCTGCAATCTTCCATTTCACATATGGCAGCTCTCACCTCATCCATCCACCACCCCACCAGCCTCCAAATCCAGCACATAATTCTCATGATTCCTGCCATCCCCAAAGGACACACTAAGCACATCTTTCCCCCCACTTTTTGCTTTCTGCAGGAATCGCTCCCTTTGTGACTCCCTTGTCCATTTGTCCGTCCCCACTAATCTCCCTCCTGATACTTACCCTTGCAAGTATCACACCTGCCCCTACTCCTTCTCCCTCACTACCATTCAGGGCCACAAAAAGTCCTTCCAGGTGAGGCAACACTTCTCATGTGAGTTATCTACTGTATCTGGTGCTTCTGGTGTGGCCTCCTGTATACCATTGAGATCCAACATAGGTTGGGAAACTGATTCACTGAGCACCTACACTCTGACTACTAGAAAAAGTTGAATCTCCCAGTGGCTACCCATTTCAGTTTTACTTCCCATTCCGACGTGTCAGTCCATAGCCTCCTGTACTATCGTGACAAGACCATATTCAGGTTGGAGGAGCAACTCCTCATATTTCTGGGTAGCCTCCAACCTGACAGAATGAACTTTGATTTCTTGAACTTCTGGCAATTGCTGCACCCCCCCCCCCCGCCCATCATTCCCCATTCTCATTTCCCTTTCTCTCCTTATCTCCTAACCTGCCCATCACCTGTCTCTGTTGCTCCTCCCCCTTCCCTTTCTTCCATGGTCCTCTGTCCTCTCCAGTCAGATTCCTCCTTCTCCGGCCCTTTATCTCTTTCATCAATTGATTTCCCAGCTGTTTACTTCACCCCCTCTCCCTCACCTATCATCTACTACCTTGTACTTCTTCCTCCCCTCTGCTCCACTTTCTTACTCTAAGTTCTCATCTCTTTTTATGCAGTCCCGATGCATTGACTGTTTACTCTTTTGTGTGATGTCTGGCCTGCTGAGTTTCTCCAGCATTTTGGTTGTATTACCTAACTCCCTGAACTTACTTTGCAGAACCTTGTCATCATCCCTAATTATGTCATTGGTACCAACATAGTTGTTCACCCTTCCACTTAAGAATGCTGAGGACTTGATCCAAGGCCCTAGGCCCTGGCATCTTTAACAGACCCAAAGTTCATGATTTGTTCAGAAATCTGACGGCAGAGGGAAAGAACCTGTTTCAATGATGTTGAATGTGGATCTTCAGACTACCATACTTCCTCTCAGTGGTAGTAATGAGAATAGGGCCTGTCCTGAAAAGTGCTGTTAAGTAATGATGGAAACCGATTTCCTGAGGCATCGCTTTTTTGAGGGTGTTGGTCCCCACTAAGCAAAGTATTAGCACATATTTTAAATCTGTATTTTCTTTCACAATGTCTATAGAGGATGAAGTATACAAACTAAAATCTATAAATCTAATCTAGTAATTTCTAAGGTAGGGGCATGTTCGGCACAATTTTGTGGGTCGAAGGGCCTGTATTGTGCTGTTGGTTTTTCTATGTTTCTATATTGAAGGTAAATTATTATAAATAATGTATAATCATAATAATTGCCTTGTTTATATTGTCATCTATGTATCATAAATATAACACCATAAATAGATCAACAAATCTGGCTCATAAAGTTTTATGACGTAAAAGGAGCCAATGGATATTGTCTAACTTCTCTACTAACCAATTAAAAGGGTACTACAATTGCTTAAGTTTATATAGTTATATTGTTATTAACAACATTATATTACATACCGCATTGCCCTTGTAGATTGTGGAGGAAAAGTTGTTCTGATACTTTAATCAAGATATGGTTTTTCTTGACTATAATAGTGGTTCGAATATTTGGAATATAAATGTGTACATTGACACCCCGTTTTGAAATGTTAAATCCTTTGGCATCATGTGGTAATTGCAAGGCTTCTCCATTGAGCATCTCCTGCAAAAAGTAAATGGAAATACTTGAAAAAAATTTAAAAGCCCTGCAAAAGAAAATTATTACAAGACTATGTCAAAGAAATAATAATTAAAACTTTATGGCTCGTGATCTATAGCATTTCTGAACAGAATGTGATAGTCTCAATAGTAAAGGGGATCAAATTTGATTGAAGGTAATTTTATAAACAGTTTAAGACTCCCTTGCAATAGTAAAAACAAAAGTCCTGTAAATTTAATGCCTGGTTTTGATTTTCCAGTTGCAAGCAGACACCTCACCCAGTAGGGACTCAAGATAAGTGGACTAAAAAAAGGATTGGGTGGCTGTTAACCATTTCTAAGTCAGCTTAACTCAGACTTTTGCACATGTTTGACCAACTTTTAAGTGTATATCAAGGCATGATCAGGTGCCAACTAATCTGACTGAACTCCATAACTAGCTGAGCATGCTGAAAAGAGGGTCAGGTTCACTTTGTGTCCAGTTATTCAATCTAATATCAGGGCAGGCTGCTGTATGATAGCCTCATTTATTTAAATAGTGACTCTTATCTGAGGAAGAAAATAAATGGAAGTATGGTGTTAGAGCTATTTTATATTACTTTAACGTATCTAATTATTTGTTAATATTTTAAGGTTTTAATGAAATTTACATTTTCACCTTTCTTGAAAAGCTGCTTGGAGTGGCTCTGTCTCACATAATACCATTCATATACAGAGGGTTAGTTTGTTTGCTCTGCACTTGCTAGCTGTTGAGCTTTGGACTTTTTAGAGCAAAGTTATTGTAATAATTCATCCAGAACAGTGAAATTGTCTGTTAGCTTTCCCTTCCTTACAACTGCTCCCTCTTACAAAACTCAACACATACTATAGGAATATGAATTGATGTTATGAAAATCAGCTCATCACATGTTGCTTAAAGGATGCAAGATACAAGAGGCACTTGAGGCGCTTGAATTAAGATAAGCCAGTGCTGATGAAGTAAAAGCAAGTTGCTTTTGACTACCTGAGTATTTTTTTGATGATGCAGTGGAAAAAGTTGATGAAAGGGATGGACTGGATATAATTATTAATTTTCAGAAGACATTCATAAAGTTGCACACAAAAGGCTTTTCAGCCAAATTAAGAAATGTGAAATTTGAGTCATAAGCAACTTGGATAGATCAATAGGCTTAAGAGGAAATAGCATAGTAATAATGGTGATAATTAGTTGTCTTTGGATTAAAAAGTAATACATTGTTTTCATTCATCTTTATTGATAATTTAGAAATGGTTGCACAGGTTAAGATTTCCAAATTTGAGGATGACAATTGGTGATATGGTAAACAATGAGGATAACAACAAATAGCAGAAAGACAATGTTAGGCTGGCAAAATAAGTGGACAAATGCCAGATGAATTTTTTTAATAGAAGTATGATATGATGTAGAGGGTAGAAAAAATAAGGTAAGGCAGTTGAGAGATAATTTGTACAATATTGTGGTCTGCAGGAATGCAATCTTAGGTGTGCCTGTGCATAAAAGCTTGAAATTGACAATGACTTGTTCATTTAGGATCTTGGAATTCAAAAATAATAACAAATACAGAAGAAAGGAAGTTATGTTGAACCTGTGCAGGACATAGTTTAGGCCTGAATTAGAGTTTACTGTTCAATTCTGATCATGCCACCTCTTGAAGAACATGCACTGAGATATTTAGAATGTTTCTGGTAATCTAGGAAATCATCTTTAATATTACAACAAGGAACTTAAGGTTGTGTTCCTCAGATCCTGTTTCTTTTTCTGTTAGGTACAGCTTAGCAGATCCATGACCATTAATTGAAAAATTGTGTAGGGATTGTAGACTGACTAATGAAAACTTTGGGCAGTTATGACAGGCTGCATGATAGCCCTGCATCAAGAGCATAATTGGATTGTCAGACTCTTTAAGTAATAAGATTGTTCAGTTTGGGTTGATATCAAAGTTCATGAATTATTTTGACGACATAAGTACAGAGAAATTGTTCTAATCAGCAGAATAACATTTTTGGCAATGGAGAATTTGAGGAGAGAAAGATTCACTCATTCTGATTTACTGGTGATGAAAGTGACAAAAATTGACCCAGTTTATGCTTTGATGGGTAGCTGAGAAAGATTAATTACATTTGGGTGCTTGGCGTGCTGGAGGAGGGAGGATCTGGTTGAAGGACACAGAAGACAGGAATTGACCCAGTCAATGACTAAGAAACACTGGATGGCTGAAAAGACTGAAAAGTATGGGGACAGAAGTTCAGGGATGTTATTTGATGTTTAATGTTTAGACAAGATTAAGGGTACTGGAAAAGATTGCACAGAAGAGATTGAAAGATTGAACATAGAACATAGAAAACCTTCAGCATAATACAGGCCCTTCAGAAAAGAATGCTGCGCTGAATATGTGCCTACTTTAGAAATTGCCTAGGGTTACCCATAGACCTCTATTTTTCTAAGCTCCATGTACCTATCCAAGAGTGTCTTAAAGACCCTATTGTATCTGCCTCCACCACCATCGCTGGCAGCCCATTCCACACACTCACCAGTCCCTGCGTAAGAAACTTACCCCTGACATCTCCTATGTACCTTCTTCCAAGTACCTTACAACAGTGCCCTCTCATGTTAGCTATTTCAGCCCCGGGAAAAACTCTGACTATCCACACAATCAATGCCTCTCATCATCTTATACACCTCTATCAAGTAACCTTTCATCCTCCGTCACTCCAAGGAGAAAAGACCAAGTTCACTCAACCTCCTCAATCCAGGCAACATCCTTGTAAATTTCCTCCGCACCTTTTCTATAGTTTCCACATCCTTGCTGTAGTGAGGTGACCAGAATTGAGCACAGTACTCCAAGTGGGGTCTGACCAGGGTCCTATATAGCTGTAACATTACCTCTTGGCTCATGAACTCAGCCCATGGTTGATGAAGGCCAATACACCATATGCCTTCTTAACCACAGAGTCAACCTGCGCAGCAGCTTTGAGTGGCCTATGGACACAGACCCCAAGATCCCTCTAGTCCTCCACACTGCCAAGAGTCCTGATATTAATACTATATTCTGCCATCATATTTGGCCTACCAAAATGAACCACCTCACACTTATCTGGGTTGAACTCCATCAGCCACTTCTCAGACCAGTTTTGCATCCTATGGATGTCCCGCTGTAACCTTTGACAGCTCTTCACACTATCCACAACACCCCTAACTATTGTGTTAACAGCAAATTTACTAACCCATCCTTCCAATTCCTTATCCAGGTCATTTATAAAAATCATGAAGAGAAGGGGTCCCAGAACAGATCCCTGAGGCACATCACTGGTGACCAACCTCCATGCAGAATATGACCTGTCTACAACCACTCTTTGCCTTTTGTGGGCAAGCCAATTCTGGATCCACAAAACAAGGTCCCCTTACTTTTTTAATAAGGCTTACCTGGGGCACCTTATCAAATGCTTTGCTGAAATCCATATATACTACATCTACTGCTCTACCTTCATCAATGTGTTTAGTCACATCCTCAAAAAATTCAATCAGGCTTGTAAGGCATGACCTGCCTTTGACAAAGCCATGCTGACTATTCTAAATCATATTATGCCTCTCCAAATGTTCATAAATCCTGCCCCTCAGGATCTTCTCTATCAACTTACCAATCACTGAAGTAAGAATCACTGGTCTATAATTTCCTGGGCTATCTCTACTCCCTTTCTTGAATAAGGGAACAAAATCTGCAACCCTCCAATCTTCTGGAACTTCTCCCGTCCCCACTGATGATGCAAATCTCCTCCTTTGCCTCTCACAGTAGCCTGGGGTACATCTCGTCCAACTTGATCCTTTTCAAAAGCTCCAGCACATCCTCTTTCTTTCTTAATGCTCGAGCTTTTCAGTCCGCTGTAAGTCATCCCTACAATCGCCAAGGTCCTTTTTCCGTAGTGAATATTGAAGCAAATTATTCTGCTACCTCCTCTGGTTCCATACACACTTTTCCCCTCATCTTCATATACTTGTAGAATGCCTTTGGGGTTTTGGTTAATCCTGCTTGACAAGGCCTTTCCATGGCCCCTTCTGGCTCTCCTAATTTCATTTCTTAAGCTCCTTCCTGCATGCCTTGTGATTTTCTAGATCTCTATCATTGCCTAGTTTTTTGAAACTTTTGTAAGCTTTTCTTCTTGACTTGATTTTCCACATCCTTTGTACACCATGGGTCTTGTACCATACTGTCTTTTCCTTGTCTCATTGGAATGTACCTATGTAGAACGCCATGCAAATATCCCCTGAACTTCTGCCACATTTCTGCCGTACTTTTTCCTGAGAACATTGCTTCCAATTCATACTTCCACGTTCCTGCTTGATAGCTTCATATTTCCCCTTACACCAATTAAGTGTTTTCCTAACTTGACTGCTCCTATCCTTCTCCAATGCTATGGTAAAGGAGATAGAATTGTGATCACTATCTCGAAAATGCTCTCCCACTGAGAGACCTGACACCCGACCAAGTTCACTTCCCAATACCAGATCATGTACAGCCTCTCCTCTTGTAGGCTTACCTACATATTGTAACAGAAAACCTTCCTGAACACACCTAACAAACTCCACCCCAACTAAACCCCTTGCTGTAAGGAGATACCAATCAATATTGGGGAAATTACAATCTCCTATCATGACAACCCTGCTATTATTGTACTGTTCCAGAATCTGTCTCCCTATCAGCTCCTCGTTAAACCTGTTACTATTGGGTGGTCTATAAAAAACACCCAGTAGAGTTATTGACCCTGTCCTGTTTCTAACTTCCACCCACAGAGACTCAGTAGACAGTCTCTCTATGACTTCCTCCTTTTCTGCAGCCTGGACACTATCTCTGATCAGCAGTACCATGCCCCCACTGCTTTTTCCTCCCTCCCTGTCCGTTCTGAAATATCTAAAGCCTGGCACTCTAAGTCACCATTTCAGCCCCTGAGCCATCCAAGTATCTGTAATGGCCACAAAATCATAGCTCCAAGTACTGATCCAAGCTTTCTCTATTTGTGAGCCAAATACCCCTTCCTCTGTCTCTTCAGTTCAGTTTGCACCACCTAGCAATTCTAATTTAAATTCTCTCCAATATCTTTAGCAAACCTCCCTGCCAGGATATTGATCACCCTCAGATTCAAGTGCAACCCATCCTTATTTTACTAAGTTAACAAATTTCACGTCACATGCCGGTGATAATAAACCTGATTCTGATTCTGAGGTCATGCCTGCCCCAAAAGATGTCCCAGTGATCCAGAAATCTGAATCCCTGTCCCCTGCTCCAATCCCACAGCCACACTTTTATCCTCCACCTCACTCTGTTCCAGTACTCACTGTCACGTGGCACAGGCAGTAATCCTGAGATTACTACTCTTATTCCCTACTTCTCAGCTTCTTTTCTAACTCCCTGTAGTCTGTTTTCAGGACCTCCTTCCTTTTCCTACCTACGTTGATAGGGGATGAAGTAGATAAAATGTCAATATTAAAGTATTGCATGCTATACAGCTTATGGAAACTTTGTTCTGTGCTTTTGTGATAGAATTTCTTGGCATTCATAATTTTCAGAAGTACTAAATAGGTGAGGACAAATCATGTGGAAGTATAGCAATTGTATGATATATTTTGTTATTGTTCAGCACAATATGAACAGTTGTATGAAGAAAATTATCAACAAAAATAATTTTAATGATTTAATGTACCTGTATGAGGGGATATTGGTACTTACTTCAACTTCTCGTTCAGTATTCACATGTAAGGTGTTTCCATTATAATGAATAATTACTGTTTTTCCACAAGAATAAGGCTTTGATGTCCTGCAGTAGTAATTATCAAGGATCACAGAAAATCCGTATTTTGGATCCACTTCTTCCACAAGAACATACGAACAATTTTCAAAGAATTTGTAGAATATTCCCTCAAATGTACGATAATGTCTCTGTCCCCATACATGACAAGTATCTAAAATTTAAAACAAATA
Organism: Hypanus sabinus; assembly: GCF_030144855.1. Lineage (NCBI taxonomy): Eukaryota > Metazoa > Chordata > Chondrichthyes > Myliobatiformes > Dasyatidae > Hypanus > Hypanus sabinus. The sequence goes on from NC_082718.1 coordinate 44,486,934, forward strand.
TTGGTTTTTGGATTCATTTATAAATGTAGTTATGGGCTCTATTTGCAATTTAATGAGAAAATATGAATTTAAATGGTTAAAGAGATGCTTACATTCACAATCCCAATCTGAACAGCAGCCACCTTCAGTTTCGACTCTAACTGGGTTTAACCCATTGCTACATTTTGGCTTTGGTGTGTATTGACAGGCAACATTTTTGACTGTGACTGTATCTTCTTTGATACAAGTATAGGTTGAACAGTCCATCCTCCATACTTCATCACACTAGAAAGTAATACAAAGTAAAGTAATTGATCAGTAAAGTTTTAAACAGTTTTTAACAAGTACCTATTTTACTATAACCATATAACCATATAACAATCACAGCATGGAAACAGGCCATCTTGGCCCTCCTAGTCCGTGCCGAACCCTTAATCTCACCTAGTCCCACCTACCCGCACTCAGCCCATAACCCTCCATTCCTTTCCTGTCCATATACCTTTCCAAATTTACCTTAAATGACACAACTGAACTGGCCTCTACTACTTCTACAGGAAGCTCATTCCACACAGCTATCACTCTTTGAGTAAAGAAATACCCCCTCGTGTTTCCCTTAAACTTCTGCCCCCTAACTCTCAAATCATGTCCTCTAGTTTGAATCTCCCCTACTCTCAATGGAAACAGCCTGTTCACGTCAACTCTATCTATCCCTCTCAAAATTTTAAATACCTTGATCAAATCCCCCCTCAACCTTCTACGCTCCAATGAATAGAGACCTAACTTGTTCAACCTTCCTCTGTAACTTAATTGCTGAAACCCAATAAAGAAATTGCTGAAATCAATAAAGAAAAATATGTGTTTGGTTAGCTTAGGTTAGATAGCTCTAACTATACAATTAAATAAAAACTTTCCATGAGAGTCATTTTCATGTCATTCTTGGAAAGTCAGCATTGCATTTGCTATATTAATAGTAAAATTTTACTGAGATTATTAGCAAGATTATCAGTAAGCAGACTTTTATAATATAAAAAATTTATTTTATGATGTATGACTTATCTTTAAATTTTTGATTACAGAGTGGTATACCTTTATGTGCTATGCTATAACATTTTGATCAATTTTATTACAATATATGAATGTACACAAGTTATGTTGAGATGTATCTATGTGTTGCACTCTGTAAATCTTGTTTTTTCTTCTGAATAAAAATATTGTAAAAAGAAAAGAAAGCAGACTTTCTGACTCATAAGTAATACTTATTATCATCCTATTGTTATCAATGTCCTCTAGTAGATGACTGGCACATAAAATTAAAGGGACACTTGTTTTAATTGTTGAATTCATAGAATGCCCCATCATGCTAAATATAATTTTATGATCAAAACTAACAAGATATTAAGAACAAATATGAATTGACTGTGGTGAATGCTTCGGGTTTCATTAGAGCTATAGAGGAGAATCCTTATCAAAAATGTGATAAGTTTTATTAATTATTGGCGAATTTGTATCAGCCATGTTTTGGCATGATCATTTCAAGATAATCACAGCTAATAATTTAGGTATTTTTTATTTTAACAGACTTATTGATTGCTTATGATGATGGACTATTGTACAATTAACATTGCAGAAATAAGACTATTTGTATATGTAGGTGCTACACATATGTAGGTTCATAAAATCTTTGCTTACTCCAAAAAACAAGACCATTGAAGAGTTGCTTTAAAGTATGTGTGTACGGCAGTTTTGGCAGCAATAGGTTGAAATAAGTGCAGGTAAGTGAGATAAATAAGAGAGTAAGCTTGAATAATAGGCAATAAATGTGGACAGAACCTCAGTTCATTATTAAGTAGTATGCTGAGGGTATACGCAGTCTTGAGACAATGGGTAAGAATAGATCAGAAGCAGGCAGCATATTACTATAAATACAAGAGATTCTGCAGATGCTATATAACAATGTTTTTCTTTATATCGTGAAACCTATTTTAATCACTTAAAAATGTTTGCGGTGTAAGCTTATTGAAACTTCAAACTTACAAAATTGGGTGGAATATTTTTACCTTTCTTTGTGGATTTGTATCACAGAAACATTCTGTTTCTGTAGTGTTGCGGACAGTCATAGTAACTGTTGACAAAGGAGGTGGAGATTAGATTCAACGGGAACAATAAGACACCAATACATTTCCTCCATACTTTGTAAGCATTTTTAAGATTGCACTCATAATTTGTCACGATTGTTTTCAGCAAACTGTGCAAACGTTATGTGTGTGATTACAGCGTGTTTGTTAATAAAGAATGCAAATATATTGGAAAAATGAAGTCATTTTGCTGTTGTTAGAAACACTTGCTCTTTGTCATAAGGCATTCCAATGTGTACTAAAAGGAATTTGACTCACCTGTTGTAGAACTGATAGACTGACTCAGTTGTGGGAGTTTTTGATGTTGGTGTTATTTTTGTTGGAAGAGTGAAATGCATTTACACTTACAGAACACAGTTGAATTGCATGACTGCATGTCGGGCTTGGTATGAGTTAGTTTTTGTAAGAGAAACTGGGCTTAATACTTTTGATCTCACATATGTGCCCCGAATTTATCCAGGAAAATACAGGATTTCTGTGATGTCAGTCTCTCTCTCTCTCAGATGCACATTTGGTTAGCATCTAATCCAGGAGATGATGATCTTTATCAGAATATTTGTATCATAAATTTTAGTGATACTTATAGTCAGGAACAGTGGCTATAAGAAGTATTCACCACACCCCTCCCAATAGTTTTCATATTTTATTGCTTTACAACATTAAATCACAGTGGATTTAATTTGCCATTTTTTGACGCTAATCAACAGAAAAAGACTCGTTCATGTCAAAGTGAAAGCATATCTCTACAAAGTGATCTAAATTAGTTGCTAATATTTACTGAAAGGATTTTTACTTACCTGTTGTGGAACCACTGGTGGACTTGGTTGTACCAGTTGTTGATGGTGATGTTCCTGGAGAAAAAGTACACATGTGTTACGACTGATACAGAAACCTTAAATTGCAAGAACAGAGGGTCAGTTTGGAATGAGTCAGCAAATATTAATTGGACAGGCTTGAATTTATCAAATCTTGATTATGCATCCTTAACCAGGTTATGTCCAGGGACTACTTGATTTCTGTTTCATTAATGATCTGAAATACAGCACTTAATGGAGATGTGATGCATGAGAATATGAACATTTTCAGAACATTTTATGCAAACCTGAATTAATATGTTATATGGACAGATATGAAGGAGAGAATTTGATGTTGGGACTGATGCTGCTTCATTGACCGAGTTAGATAAGAAGGAGATAAAGCAATCTACCTTTGTACATTAAATCTCATTATCATTTATTAACCAGGAGTCATCTGGTAATGTAATATATTCAACATTCTAGCTATTGTTAGATATTCTCAAGATGTCTGTAGGACAGAGAGAAGAGTTTTATGTGATTGGCACTGAAATCCCTGTCCACTAACCGTGTCAGTGGGCAGTGGGAACTCCAAGACACCTCTTGAATTCCTAAGCTATCCCCAAATTTTCACAGTGGGAAGTTGTAACTTTTTGAACAAACTATAAACAACAGTTCCTGAAGTTAGAGTTAATCATCAAACCCCTAGCAGAGACATACTGAAGGTGGAAATGTGTTTGAAAAATGTTGTTACAAATCTCTAGTGTGGTTGCTGCATTTGATGTTCTTGAATATTACACACAAACACAGCAGCCAAGTTTTGCTTGTTGCAGCTTGTTAGGGATCATTCTGGGGCTATGACATTGTGGATCAACTAATATGAGAATCAGTTTTCATGAAATAAAAAAACTGTACTTGATTTGACTTCCAACTGATAATTTGTTCCATGGGTGTCAGGTACTCTAATTATGGCCCCATTGAAACGACATAGGAAACTACATAGGGAAAAAAACTATAGATGAATACTCCTGCTTTAGTACTTCATTAAAGATGTATCCGTGCCACTTAATGTAGAGGCCAGGACAGATCTGTTCTGTCACTCAACCTCATATATACCATTCTTCAACACTATAACAAAAGAGAGATATTTTGGGGTGTCTGCAGTTAGTACATAGATGGATTTTTTGGATTTTTAGAGCAGCTTGTGGTTGAGCCCACTAGAGGATCAGCAATTTTGGATCCTCTAGTGTGCTCAACTACAATATGATAGAATTCACCTTGAAATCTGAAGAGAACTTAAAGTTAGATCTATCAGTATTACAGAGGAGTAAAGGGAATGAGAGAGCCATGAGAGAGGAGTTGGCTAGAACTGATTGGTAAAGAACATCAGCAGGGATGACAGCAATGGCTGGAATTTCTGGAAGCCATTTGGAAGGCACAGGATATATACATCCCAAATCAGGAAGAAATGTTCTAATGGAAAAATGACACAACTGTGGCTAACAAGAGAAGTCAAAGCCAACATAAAAGCCAATGAGAGCATATATAATAGAGCAAAAATTAGTGAAAAATTAGAGGATTGGGAAGATTTAAAAAACCAACAGAAGGCAACAGAAAATTCATTAAGAAGGTAAAGATGTAATATGAAAGTATGCAACACTGTGTGTCAGACAGAGTGGTCAGCAGCGCTGGGGCTCCACAGGGGACTGTCCTGTCTCCCTTTCTCTTCAACATCTACACCTCGGACTTCAAGTACTGCACAGAGTCTTGCCATCTTCAGAAGTTTTCTGATGACTCTGCCATAGTTGGATCCATCAGCAAGGGAGATGAGGCGGAGTACAGGGCTAAGGTGGGAAACTGTCACATGGTGTGAGCAGAATCATCTGCAGCTTAATGTGAAAAAGACTAAGGAGCTGCTGGTGGACCTGAGGAGGGCTAAGGCACCGGTGACCCCTGTTTCCATCCAAGGGGTCAGTGTGGACATGGTGGAGGATTACAAATACCTGGGGATACGAATTGACAATAAACTGGACTGGTCAAAGAACACTGAGGCTGTCTACAAGAAGGGTCAGAGCCGTGTTTACTTCCTGAGGTCCTTTAACATCTGCTGGACGATGCTGAGGATGTTCTATGAGTCTGTGGTGGCCAGTGCTATCATGTTTGCTGTTGTGTGCTGGGGCAGCAAGCTGATTATTAAGTATGAGGGCTCAGGGTACTTGGAGGCACATGATAAAATAGGTCATAGTCATAGTCAGCAAAGTTTCTTCAAGGGAAACATTTGCCCGAAAAATCTGGTGGAATTCACTGAAGAAATAAAAAGCAGTATTACAGAAAAGATTCCAGCATGGATAAAGCAGTGGCTGATTGGCAGGAGACAAAGAGTGCAAATACAAGGATCCTTTCTGACTGGCTGTTGGTGACTAATGGTGTTCCACAGGTGTCTGTGTTGGAAGCAATTATATTTACATTATATGTCAATGATTTGGATGATGGAATGGATAGCTATGTTGAAAAGTTTGAAGATGATATGAAAGTAGGTGGAGGAGCAGGTTGTTTTGAGGAAATCATAGAGGCTATAGGAGCACTTGGACAGATTAGGAGAATGGGCGAAGAAATGGCAGATGGAATACAGTGTCAGAAAGTGTATGGTCATGCACTTTAGAACATAAAACCAAGGATGTAATGTTGACACTTTATAAAGCCTGGACGAGGCCTTACTTGGAGTATTATGAGCAGTTTAGGACCTTTCTCTTAGAGAGGATGTGCTGAAACTAGAGAGGGTTCAAAGGAGATTTATGAAAATGATTCCAGGACTGAAAGAACATTTGATGGCTCTGGGGATCTAGAATTCAGAAGAATGAGAGGTGACCTCATTGAAATCTATCTAATGAAGAAAAGCCTTGATAAGTGGATGAGGAGAGGATGTTTCTTATGTGGAAGAGGCCTTAAGAATAGTGGGCGTCCATTTAGAACAGAGATGTGGAGGTAAATCTGTTGAATTCTTTGCCATACGCTACTGTGGAGGCCAAGTCTTTATGTATATTTAAGACAGAGGTTGATAGATTCTTGATTGATCAGGGCATGGAGGGATACAGGGAGAAGACAGGGGAATGGGGCTCTGAGCAAAATTGGATCGCCACAATTAAATGACGGAGCAGACTCAATGGGCCCAATAGCCCAATTCAGCTCCTATATCTTATGATCTTTATGGTCTTATTACTAATCTGATGTGGAACTGACTGGTCCCTGTTGTTGATGTTGTCAGTGTTGTTCTTTATAAAAAGAAAAGTATATTATGCTCAACCACAGCAGCCAATCATTGGTTGTACAAGTCCAATGATTTTGGAAACTCTCAATGTTAATCTTATATTTTATGGCCAAACTTGCTGACAATCTCTTGCATTTATTTGCAGCTTGTATGTAAAAAATAAAGTGTCATAATAGAAATGAAATATTTTCCAGGTATCCACACATTTTCATCAGTGTGGCAGATGGAGTTCAACTCATCTGTGAGTTGGTAAGTGTGAGGTGGTTCATTTTGGTAGGCCAAATATGATGGCAGAATATAGCATTAATTGTAGGACTCTTGGCAGTGTGGAAGATCAGAGGGATATTGGGTCTGAGTCCATAGGATACTCAAAGCTGCTGCGCAAGTTGATTGTGTGGTTAAGAAGGCATACGGTGTATTGGCCTTCCTCAAACGTGGGATTGAGTTCAAGAGACGAGAGGTGATGTTACAGCTATAATAGGACCCTGGTCAGACCCCACTTGGAGTACTGTGCTCAGTAAAGGATGTGGAAACTATATGTATTGTGCTGTAGGTTTTCTATATTTCTGTGTTTGCATTCCGTGAGGAAGGAACGTTCCATCTATCTGTACAGATAGCATCCAGTAGCTACTGGGCAATGGGCTGTATTCAGAAACCTAGCAAATATTAAATATCCTCAGTATGTTCCTTGGAGGAGAGAAAAAGTCACTGAAAAGTTAGTGGCACTGAAATTTAGTTTTCATGTCCACTAAAGTGTGTCATGCTCATTGATGCTTTTGAAAATACTGAGGGCAGTGTGATCCCGCAAGACACCTATTCAGTTCAAAAGCTGTTGTTGATGTTGTTGGTATTGTTTCTAATGAAAGAAAAGAATATTGTTGTTAAGTATGGCAGGTAAATATTAATTATATTAGAAGTGTTAACTCTTTGTCTTAAAATTCATTTATATTTACTGAAAGAATTTTTCTTACCTGTTGTAGAACCGGTGGTGGACACAGTTGTGCCAGTTGTTGATGATGTTGTTCCTGGAGAAAAAGTACATTGTGTTTCAGTGGGATCAGGAAACTTAAAACATGAGTCAGTAAATATTATGCAGGCTGGCTTGAATTTATTAAGTACTATTGAGTAAACTATATCCCAGTTATTTTAAGGGACCAATCAGTAACCTATTCTGTCAATGTTCTAATACACACCATTTAGTAAGCATGTCATGTATGAGTATATGAATGTATTTGGAAAGTTTTCACTGTTCTAAGTAGATATTTATTACATGGACCGGTGTGAAGGTAATTTTGGGAAGAGTAGGATAAATAGTCGCTTTCACTGACTGTGTCTGAGAGTTGAGGTGCATTCCCTGAAGAAAGAACATTCCATCTCTGTGTCGATATAATATTCAGTAGCTATTTCACAATGTGCTGTATTCAGAAATCTAGCTATTATTAATTATTTTCAGCATGTCTTGAGGATGGAGAGATGATTGTGCTGAAAAGTCATTGGCATTGAAATTTAGTTTCCGTGTCCACCAAAGTGAGCCATGCTCATTGCTGCTTTTGAAAATACTGAGGGTAGTGTAGTCCTGCAAGGCACCTGGTATGCAGAAGTTTTTCCTCAATTTTTCCAGTGGAATGTTGTAATTTTATTCAGGGTTGCAATAGTATTATTACTAACCTGATGTAGTACTGACTGTGGTCCCTGTTGTTGATGTCGTTGGTGTTGTTTCTAATGAAAGAAAAGCGAGGCAAACAAGTGTTACTTGTTGCAGTAAAATGTATCAAAGACCCTGATAAGTTGCCAGTTTAATTACAGTCCATTACCAAGATTTCCATAGTACTTTGGTTGAATATTTTTTGAGCCAAAATATATGACAATCTTATACATTAAAAAATGAACTATAATAATAGCGGTAACATTTACTGTAGGTATCCACTCCTTGTCGTAAGTTTTTGTGATGTTTACTGAAAGGACTTTCCTTACCTGTTGTGGAACTTGTGGTGGACACAGTTGTACCTGTTGTTGATGTTGTTCCTGGAGAAAAAGTCCAATTATGTTGCAACTCAGTCAGCAATGCTAAGTATCAAGAGCAAGGGGTTACTTTTGGTATACGTCAGCAAAGAATAATAAATCTGGCTTGAATTTATCGTTCGATTGAGGAATACATAACCAGATCATATTAAGGGTTTTGACAATGATCAACTGCACCCCATTTGGAAAGCACATCATCTGTGGGTGTTGGAATATATTCAGAATATTTTACTGAAATTCTAAATGGATACTAATGACATGGACAAGTATGAAAGTATGAAGCGGATTTTCAGAACAGAGGGATAAACAATCTCCTTCACTGACTGAGTATGAGAAGTTGGAGGTGCATTCGCTGAGGAATGAGTGTTCCATTTCTTCATCAGTGTAGTTTTCAGTAGTTACCGGGAAATGTGCTATATTCAGAAATCTAGTTGTTATTCAACATCCTCAGCATGTTTCTAGGAGACAGCGGGCTGTTTACTGAAAAATAATTGGCACTAACATTTAGTTTTTGTTGTAATAATTTTTTGAGAAGAAATATAACTGACCGTTCCTGAAGTTTAATTTTATTGGAATTCTGAATAGATATTTATTATGTGGACTAGTGAGAAGGTGTGGAGGGAATTTTGGGAAGAGCAGGTTAAAAATTCTCTTTCACTGACTCAGTCTGAGAATTTGTAGGGGCATTCCCTGAGGAAAGAACATTCCATCTCATTGTCACTACAGTATCCAGTAGTTATCAGGAAATGTGCTATATTCAGAAATCTACCTGTTATTAAATATTTTTAGCATCTTTTAAGGATGGAGAGATCACTGTGCTGAAAAGTCATTGGCACTGAACTTCAGTTTTTATGTCCGCCAAAGTGAGCCATGCTCACAGCTGCTTTTGAGAATACTGCAAGTAGTGTGATCCCGCAAGGCACCTGGTCATTTCATAAGCTATTCTGATATTTTTGTAGTGAGAGGTTCTAATTTAATTCAGAAAAAGAGAACAAAATATTTCAGAAGTTAGATTTAATGCAATGTTATTATATCCAGCAGAGAGGTGCTGAAGGAGAGGCGAATGGTTTGTAAAAGTGCTGTGACATAGTTCCACATGTTATGTGAAATTCAACATAATTGATTCGAGCAATGAGGTGCAGAAGAAGAAGGTAATGGTTGTTTTGAGAAATGTTGTAAATAAACCTGATGTGGTACTAACTGTGAGCTCTGTTGCTGTCATTGGTGTTGTTTCTAAAGAAAGAAAAGAATATTATTGTAAAGTATGGCCGGCAAATTTTCATTGTTACCCCTGACTGTTTCAAAGGCAGAGAACACCACCAGCCATACTTCACATTCCCTCAATTTTTTTTCAGATTTCACAAATACTTTGTCTGATGAATTTGAGCTGAAAGATGAGATTGAAATCTGTATAGACAGCAGAAATGCTATCAAAGAAAATTTTGAAAACTTGATGTGTACTGTTCCCGAACTGTCAAGTCATTGCCTGAAATTAGTTTATATTTACTGGAAGAATATTCCTTACCTGTCGTGGAACTGGTGGTGGAAACAGTAGTACCAGTTGTTGATGATGTTGTGCCTGGGAAAAAAGTACATTGTGTTTCAGTGGGATCAGGAAGTTTAAAATATCAATCAGCAAATATGAATCAGACTGCTTGAATTTATCAATTACTGCTGAGGAAACCATAGCCAGATAATTTAAAGGGACCAATCGATTCCTGTTTTGTCAATGCTCTAATACACACCATTTAATAAGCATGTTGTCTGTCAGTATATAAGTATATTTGGAAAATTCTCCTGCAATTCTAAAAAGATATATAGTACATGGACTAGTGAGAAGATATTTGGGGAATTTTGGGAAGAGGAGGATACAGATTCGCTTTCCTTGACTGAATCTGAAAATTTGGAGATGTATTCCCCGAGGAAGGTAGTTATCAGGTAATGGACTACATTTAGAAATCCATCTGTTATTCACTATCCTCAGCATATTTCAAAGATAGTTTTCATGTCCGAAAAAAAATACTGTCATGCTCATTGCGGGTTTGAAGAATGCTGAGGGCAGTGCAATCCCTCAAGGCCTGGTCAATTCATGAACTAATTGAATATATTGGCAGTAAGAGGTTATATTATTACATAGACCGGTGAGAATGGATGAAGGAAATTTGGTAAAAGCAGGATAAATTTTCTTTTTCTATAACTGAATCTGTCAGTTTGGATCAGCATTTTGTGATAAAAGAATGCTCCAGCTATTCGTCGGCGTTGTAATCAGTAGGTATCAGGCAATATGCAATATTCAGAAATCTCACGGCTATTTAACATCTACAGCATGTTTTGAAGTCCCAGAGACAACAGCACTGAAATGTCACTGGCCCTATCATTTAATTTTCATGTCCACCAAATACTGTCATGCTCATTGCTTGTTTGAAGAATCCTGAGGGCAGTGCAATCCCTCAGGGCCTGCTGAATACGTAAGGTAGTCCAGTATTTTGGCAGTAACCTACTGTTCCCGAATGTGGATTTAATGTAATGTTGTGATATCCAGCAGACAAGTTCTGAAGAAGAAAGGAATGGTTTGCGAATGATATTCCTCACCTGATATGTGACTGACTGTGTTTCTTGTTGTTTATGTGATTGGTGGTGTTAGTAATAACAAAAAAAGGATATAATACTCAATCACATCAAAGCAGTGTTGGTTGTTGCAGCATAATGTCTTGAAGTCATTGAAAGATCATTACTTTAATTTACTATCAGTAACCAATATTTTTTAGAGGGCTTATGTCCAAAATACAGAGGCAAATGAGGGAAGAATTGTTAGCTTTATTTTGAGCTACAGTGTAAAAATGAAGCAATAGAACTGAGGAGAAATGTAGTGCAGGTATCCACACATTGTCCAAAAATTTTGTGTTCTTTACTGAAATGACTTTCTTTACCTGTGGTGGAACTTGCTGTGGACACTGTTGTTCCAGTTGTTGTTGTTGGTGCTGACCCTGGAGAAGAAATACAATTGTGTTTCAACTCAAGCAGGAATCTTAAGTTACAAGAGCAAGTTGTCAGTTTTGTTTAAAGTCAAGAAAGAGTAATTAGACTGATTTGAAGATTTGAAGATCTATTGAAGAACATGTAATCAGATTATATTGAGAGACCAGCCGATTCTTGTTTTGTCAATGATCTCATGCGCAGTATTTGGGAGGCATGTTATCTGTGGGTGCAGGAATTTATTCACAATATTTAAGTAGAAGTCCAATGAGATATTGATTATGTGGGCATGTGCTGAGCTGTGAAAGGAATCTTGGTCAGGGAAGGTTAAAGACTTTCCTTTAATGACTCCATTTGAGAAGTTGGTTGTGCCTCGCTGAGTAATGAATGCAGCGAGTCTTCGACAATATGTTATTTAGTAGTTACCTACAAATGTGATGAGTTCAGAAATCTTGCAGTGGGTTAATGTCCACAGCGTGTCAGTTGGATGGAGAAGATATTTTATCGCAAAGTCATTCTCAGTGAAATTTTATTTTTTCGTCAGTCAATTGTGCCATGCAAAATGCTGCTTTCAAAGTAGAGTGTGAAGTCTTTTTCAGAGGGCACCTGATGAATTTATTTGCCATTATGATATTTGCCCCCTGAAATTTTGTAGATTTTGTTTGGAGGATATAGAAGAGTTTCAGCCACATTTTATGTGCATGTCAACCTCATAGAATCTAGCAATGAAATTCAGAAGGTGAATGTGAAGTTAGGTGATGAGAGATGTTATATGACTAACCTGTTGTGGTACTGACTGTGGACCCTGTTGTCGTTGTTGTTCCTGTAGTTTCTAATGAAAGAAAAGAATATTATTGTAGAGTATGGTAGGCAAACTTTCTGTGTTGCTGCTGACACAATCTAAGATAGAGAATAATAGCAACTAATATACTTTATATCTATCCAATGGTTTTCCAGTTTTGTCATTAACTTTGGTTATTTTGAGCTGTAATCGCAGAGACAGAAATCAGTATTCAGAGAGAAAATGGTATCAAAGAAGATCTTCAAGTAGCGGTTAGCTGTTGGAGAAATATCAATTTATTATCTTAAATTTGTTGATATTTATTTGAAGAATATTCCTTACCTGTTGTGGAAGTGGTGGTGGACACAGTTGTTCCAGTTGTTGGTGATGTTGTTCCTATGGAAGAAGTAGTATGTATCTCAGCTGGATCAGGAAGCTCAGAATATCAATCAACAAATTTGAATTTTTCATTTGCTGTTCTGGTAAACTGAGCTAGATTATTGTAAGGGACAAATCGATTCCTGTTTTGCCATTGATCTAATACACAGCATTTAGTAAGCATGTCATCTATGAGTATATTCATAGGTTTGGACAATTTTCTTTGAATTCAAAATACGTATTTATTACATGGACCGGTGAGAACGTATGAAGGAAATTGGTAAAAGCAGGATAAAGTTTCTTTTGCTATAACTGAGTCTGTCAGTTGGGATGAGCATTTTGTGATAAAAGAATGCTCCAGCCCTTCGTTGACGTTGTAATCAGTAGGTAGCAGGCTGTATGGTGTATTCAGAAATCTCACAGTTATTTAAGATCTACAGCATGTTTTAAAGTCCGAGAGACAACTACGCTGAAATGTATGTGTACCTATCATTTGGCTTTCATGTCCACCAAATACTGTCATGCTCATTGCTTCTTTGAAGAATCCTGAGGGCAGTGCAATCCCTCAAGGCCTGCTGAATATGTAAGGTAGTCCAGTATTTTGGCAGTAAACTGTTGTAATTGTAGTCAGAAGCACTATCACCTACTGTTCCCGAATGTGGATTTAATGTAATGTTGTGATATCCAGCAGACAATTTCGGAAGGAGAAAGGAATGGTTTGCGAATGATCCTCCTCAACTGATATGTGACTGACTGTGTTTCTTGTTGTTGATGTGATTGGTGGTGTTAGTAATAACAAAAAAGGATATAATACTCATACACATCGAAGCAATGTTGGTTGTTGAAGCAGAATGTCTCGAAGACATTGACAGATCATTACTTTAATTTACTGTCACTATCCAATATTGTTTAGAGGGCTAATGTCCAAAATGAGGGAAGAATTGTTTGACTTTAGTTTGAGCTGCAGTGGTGAACATGAAGCAATAAAACTGAGGTGAAATGTAGTGCAGTTATCCTCACATTGTCCAAAAATGTGCTGTTCCTTACTGAATTGACTTTCTTTACCTGTGGTGGAACTTGCTGTGGACACAGTTGTACCAGTTGTTGTTGTTGGTGATGTCCCTGGAGAAGAAATACAATTGTGTTTCAACTCAAGCAGGAATCTTAAGTTACAAGAGCAAGTTGTCAGTTTTGTTTTCAGTCAAGAAAATGAATTTAGACTGATTTGATGATTTGAAGATCTATCGAAGAACATGTAATCAGATTATACTGAGAGACCATTCGATTCTTGTGTGAAAGATCTCATTGCGCAGTATTTGGGAGGCATGTCATCTGTGGGTGCAGGAATTTATTCACAATATTTAAGTGGAAGTCCAATGAGATATTTATTATGTGGGCATGTGCTGAGCTGTGAAATGAATCTTGGTCAGGGAAGGTTAAAGACTTTCCTTTAATGCCTCCATTTGACAAGTTGGTTGTGGTTCGCTTTACAATGAATGCAGCGAGTCTTCGACAATAAGTTATTTAGTAGTTTCCTGCAAATGTGATAAATTCAGAAATCTTGGAGTGGGTTAATGTCCACAGCGTGTCAGTTGGAGGGAAAAGATATATTATCGCAAAGTCATTCTCAGTGAAATTTTATTTTTTCGTCAGTCAATTGTGCCATGCAAAATGCTGCTTTCAAAGTAGAGTGTGGTCTTTTTCAGAGGGCACCTGATGAATTTATTTGCCATTTTGATATTTGCCCCCTGAAATTTTGTAGATTTTGTTTGGAGGATATAGAAGAGTTTCAGCCACATTTTATGTGCATGTCAACCTCATAGAATCTAGCAATGAAATTCAGAAGGTGAATGTGAAGTTAGGTGATGAGAGATGTTATATGACTAACCTGTTGTGGTACTGACTGTGGACCCTGTTGTCGTTGTTGTTCCTGTAGTTTCTAATGAAAGAAAAGAATATTATTGTAGAGTATGGTAGGCAAACTTTCTGTGTTGCTGCTGACACAATCTAAGATAGAGAATAATAGCAACTAATATACTTTATATCTATCCAATGGTTTTCATTAACTTTGGTTATTTTGAGCTGTAATCGCAGAGACTGAAATCAGTATTCAGAGAGAAAATGGTATCAAAGAAGATCTTCAATTAGCGGTTAGCTGTTGGAGAAATATCAATTTATTATCTTAAATTGGTTGATCTTTTCTGGAAGAATATTCCTTACCTGTTGTGGAAGTGGTGGTGGACGCAGTTGTTCCAGTTGTTGGTGATGTTGTTCCTATGGAAGAAGTAGAATGTATCTCAGCTGGATCAGGAAGCTCAGAATATCAATCAACAAATTTGAATTTTTCATTTGCTGTTCTGGTACCCTGAGCTAGATTATTGTAAGGGAGAAATCGATTCCTGTTTTGCCATTGATCTAATACACAGCATTTAGTAAGCATGTCATCTATGAGTATATTCATAGGTTTGGACAATTTTCTTTGAATTCAAAATACGTATTTATTACGTGGACCGGTGAGAACGTATGAAGGAAATTGGTAAAAGCAGGATAAAGTTTCTTTTGCTATAACTGAGTCTGTCAGTTGGGATGAGCATTTTGTGATAAAAGAGTGCTCCAGCCCTTCGTTGACGTTGTAATCAGTAGGTAGCAGGCTGTATGGTGTATTCAGAAATCTCACAGTTATTTAAGATCTACAGCATGTTTTGAAGTCCGAGAGACAACTGCGCTGAAATGTATGTGTACCTATCATTTAGCTTTCATGTCCACCAAATACTGTCATGCTCATTGCTTGTTTGAAGAATCCTGAGGGCAGTGCAATCCCTCAAGGCCTGCTGAATACGTAAGGTAGTCCAGTATTTTGGCAGTAAACTGTTGTAATTGTAGTCAGAAGCACTATCACCTACTGTTCCCGAATGTGGATTTTATGTAATGTTGTGATATCCAGCAGAGAATTTCGGAAGTAGAAAGGAATGGTTTGCGAATGATCCTCCTCAACTGATATGTGACTGACTGTGTTTCTTGTTGTTGATGTGATTGGTGGTGTTAGTAATAACAAAAAAGGATATAATACTCATACACATCGAAGCAATGTTGGTTGTTGAAGCAGAATGTCTCGAAGACATTGACAGATCATTACTTTAATTTACTGTCACTATCCAATATTGTTTAGAGGGCTAATGTCCAAAATGAGGGAAGAATTGTTTGACTTTAGTTTGAGCTGCAGTGGTGAACATGAAGCAATAAAACTGAGGTGAAATGTAGTGCAGTTATCCTCACATTGTCCAAAAATGTGCTGTTCCTTACTGAATTGACTTTCTTTACCTGTGGTGGAACTTGCTGTGGACACAGTTGTACCAGTTGTTGTTGTTGGTGATGTCCCTGGAGAAGAAATACAATTGTGTTTCAACTCAAGCAGGAATCTTAAGTTACAAGAGCAAGTTGTCAGTTTTGTTTTCAGTCAAGAAAATGAATTTAGACTGATTTGATGATTTGAAGATCTATCGAAGAACATGTAATCAGATTATACTGAGAGACCATTCGATTCTTGTGTGAAAGATCTCATTGCGCAGTATTTGGGAGGCATGTCATCTGTGGGTGCAGGAATTTATTCACAATATTTAAGTGGAAGTCCAATGAGATATTTATTATGTGGGCATGTGCTGAGCTGTGAAATGAATCTTGGTCAGGGAAGGTTAAAGACTTTCCTTTAATGCCTCCATTTGACAAGTTGGTTGTGGTTCGCTTTACAATGAATGCAGCGAGTCTTCGACAATAAGTTATTTAGTAGTTTCCTGCAAATGTGATAAATTCAGAAATCTTGGAGTGGGTTAATGTCCACAGCGTGTCAGTTGGAGGGAAAAGATATATTATCGCAAAGTCATTCTCAGTGAAATTTTATTTTTTCGTCAGTCAATTGTGCCATGCAAAATGCTGCTTTCAAAGTAGAGTGTGGTCTTTTTCAGAGGGCACCTGATGAATTTATTTGCCATTTTGATATTTGCCCCCTGAAATTTTGTAGATTTTGTTTGGAGGATATAGAAGAGTTTCAGCCACATTTTATGTGCATGTCAACCTCATAGAATCTAGCAATGAAATTCAGAAGGTGAATGTGAAGTTAGGTGATGAGAGATGTTATATGACTAACCTGTTGTGGTACTGACTGTGGACCCTGTTGTCGTTGTTGTTCCTGTAGTTTCTAATGAAAGAAAAGAATATTATTGTAGAGTATGGTAGGCAAACTTTCTGTGTTGCTGCTGACACAATCTAAGATAGAGAATAATAGCAACTAATATACTTTATATCTATCCAATGGTTTTCATTAACTTTGGTTATTTTGAGCTGTAATCGCAGAGACTGAAATCAGTATTCAGAGAGAAAATGGTATCAAAGAAGATCTTCAATTAGCGGTTAGCTGTTGGAGAAATATCAATTTATTATCTTAAATTGGTTGATCTTTTCTGGAAGAATATTCCTTACCTGTTGTGGAAGTGGTGGTGGACGCAGTTGTTCCAGTTGTTGGTGATGTTGTTCCTATGGAAGAAGTAGAATGTATCTCAGCTGGATCAGGAAGCTCAGAATATCAATCAACAAATTTGAATTTTTCATTTGCTGTTCTGGTACCCTGAGCTAGATTATTGTAAGGGAGAAATCGATTCCTGTTTTGCCATTGATCTAATACACAGCATTTAGTAAGCATGTCATCTATGAGTATATTCATAGGTTTGGACAATTTTCTTTGAATTCAAAATACGTATTTATTACGTGGACCGGTGAGAACGTATGAAGGAAATTGGTAAAAGCAGGATAAAGTTTCTTTTGCTATAACTGAGTCTGTCAGTTGGGATGAGCATTTTGTGATAAAAGAGTGCTCCAGCCCTTCGTTGACGTTGTAATCAGTAGGTAGCAGGCTGTATGGTGTATTCAGAAATCTCACAGTTATTTAAGATCTACAGCATGTTTTGAAGTCCGAGAGACAACTGCGCTGAAATGTATGTGTACCTATCATTTAGCTTTCATGTCCACCAAATACTGTCATGCTCATTGCTTGTTTGAAGAATCCTGAGGGCAGTGCAATCCCTCAAGGCCTGCTGAATACGTAAGGTAGTCCAGTATTTTGGCAGTAAACTGTTGTAATTGTAGTCAGAAGCACTATCACCTACTGTTCCCGAATGTGGATTTTATGTAATGTTGTGATATCCAGCAGAGAATTTCGGAAGTAGAAAGGAATGGTTTGCGAATGATCCTCCTCACCTGATTTGTGACTGACTGTGTTTCTTGTTGTTGATGTGATTGGTGGTGTTAGTAATAACAAAAAAGGATATAATGCTCAATCACATCAAAGCAATGTTGTTTGTTGCAGCAGAATGTCTCGAAGACATTGACAGATCATTACTTTAATTTACTGTCACTATCCAATATTGTTTAGAGGGCTAATGTCCAAAATGAGGGAAGAATTGTTTGACTTTAGTTTGAGCTGCAGTGGTGAACATGAAGCAATAAAACTGAGGTGAAATGTAGTGCAGTTATCCTCACATTGTCCAAAAATGTGGTGTTCCTCACTGAATTGACTTTCTTTACCTGTGGTGGAACTTGCTGTGGACACTGTTGTACCAGTTGTTGTTGTTGGTGATGTCCCTGGAGAAGAAATACAATTGTGTTTCAACTCAAGCAGGAATCTTAAGTTACAAGAGCAAGTTGTCAGTTTTGTTTTCAGTCAAGAAAATGAAATTAGACTGATTTGACGATTTGAAGATCTATCGAAGACCATGTAATCAGATTATACTGAGAGACCATTCGATTCTTGTGTGAAAGATCTCATTGCGCAGTATTTGGGAGGCATGTCATCAGTGGGTGCAGGAATTTATTCACAATATTTAAGTGGAAGTCCAATGAGATATTTATTATGTGGGCATGTGCTGAGCTGTGAAACGAATCTTGGTCAGGGAAGGTTAAAGACTTTCCTTTAAAGCCTCCTTTTGACAAGTTGGTTGTGGTTCGCAGTGCAATGAATGCAGCGAGTCTTCGACAATAAGTTATTTAGTAGTTACCTACAAATATGATAAATTAAGAAATCTTGCAGTGGTTTAATGTCCACAGCGTGTCACTTGGAGTGAAAAGATATATTATCGCAAAGTCATTCTCAGTGAAATTTTATTTTTTCGTCCAGTCAATTGTGCCATGCAAAATGCTGCTTTCAAAGTAGAGTGTGAAGTCTTTTTCAGAGGGCACCTGATGAATTTATTTGCCATTTTGATATTTGCCCCCTGAAATTTTGTAGATTTTGTTTGGAGGATATAGAAGAGTTTCAGCCACATTTTATGTGCATGTCAACCTCATAGAATCTAGCAATGAAATTCAGAAGGTGAATGTGAAGTTAGGTGATGAGAGATGTTATATGACTAACCTGTTGTGGTACTGACTGTGGACCCTGTTGTCGTTGTTGTCCCTGTTGTTTCTAATGAAAGAAAAGAATATTATTGTAGAGTATGGTAGGCAAACTTACTGTGTTGCTGCTGTCACAATCTAAGATAGAGAATAATAGCAACTAATATACTTTATATCTATCCAATGGTTTTCATTAACTTTGTCTGGTTATTTTGAGCTGTAATCGCAGAGACTGAAATCAGTATTCAGAGAGAAAATGGTATCAAAGAAGATCTTCAAGTAGCGGTTTGCTGTTGGTGAAATATCAATTTATTATCTTAAATTGGTTGATCTTTACTGGAAGAATATTCCTTACCTGTTGTGGAAGTGGTGGTGGACGCAGTTGTTCCAGTTGTTGGAGATGTTGTTCCTATGGAAGAAGTAGAATGTATTTCAGCTGGAACAGGAAGCTCAGAATATCAATCAACAAATTTGAATTTTTCATTTGCTGTTCTGGTAACCTGAGCTAGATTATTGTAAGGGACAAATCGATTCCTGTTTTGCCTTTGATCGAATACACGGCATTTAGTAAGCATGTCATCTATGAGTATATTCATAGGTTTGAACAATTTTCTTTGAATTCAAAATACGTATTTATTACATTGACCGGTGAGAATGTATGAAGGAAATTTGGTAAAAGCAGGATAAAGTTTCTTTTTCTATAACTGAGTCTGTCAGTTGGGATGAGCATTTTGTGATAAAAGAATGCTCCAGCCCTTCGTTGACGTTGTAATCAGTAGGTAGCAGGCTGTATGGTGTATTCAGAAATCTCACAGTTATTTAAGATCTACAGCATGTTTTGAAGTCCGAGAGACAACTGCGCTGAAATGTATGTGTACCTATCATTTAGCTTTCATGTCCACCAAATACTGTCATGCTCATTGCTTCTTTGAAGAATCCTGAGGGCAGTGTAATCCCTCAAGGCCTGCTGAATATGTAAGGTAGTCCAGTATTTTGGCAGTAAACTGTTGTAATTGTAGTCAGAAGCACTATCACCTACTGTTCCCGAATGTGGATTTCATGTAATGTTGTGATATCCAGCAGACAATTTCGGAAGTAGAAAGGAATGGTTTGCAAATGATCCTCCTCAACTGATATGAGACTGACTGAGTTTCTTGTTGATGTGATTGGTGGTGTTAGTAATAACAAAAAAGGATATAATACTCATTCACATCAAAGCAGTGTTTGTTGTTGAAGCAGAATGTATCGAAGACATTGACAGATCATTACTTTAATTGACTGTCACTATCCAATATTGTTTAGAGGGCTAATGTCCAAAATGAGGGAAGAATTGTTTGACTTTAGTTTGAGCTGCAGTGGTGAACATGAAGCAATAAAACTGAGGTGAAATGTAGTGCAGTTATCCTCACATTGTCCAAAAATGTGGTGTTCCTTACTGAACTGACTTTCTTTACCTGTGGTGGAACTTGCTGAAGACACTGTTGTACCAGTTGTTCTTGTTGGTGATGTCCCTGGAGAAGAAATACAATTGTGTTTCAACTCAAGCTGGAATCTTAAGTTACAAGAGCAAGTTGTCAGTTTTGTTTTCAGTCAAGAAAATGAATTTAGACTGATTTGACGATTTGAAGATCTATCGAAGAACATGTAATCAGATTATACTGAGAGACCATTCGATTCTTGTGTGAAAGATCTCATTGCGCAGTATTTGGGAGGCATGTCATCTGTGGGTGCAGGAATTTATTCACAATATTTAAGTGGAAGTCCAATGAGATATTTATTATGTGGGCATGTGCTGAGCTGTGAAACGAATCTTGGTCAGGGAAGGTTAAAGACTTTCCTTTAATGCCTCCATTTGACAAGTTGGTTGTGGTTCGCAGTGCAATGAATGCAGCGAGTCTTCGACAATAAGTTATTTAGTAGTTACCTACAAATGTGATAAATTCAGAATTCTTGGAGTGGATTAATGACCACAGCGTGTCAGGTTGAGGGAAAAGATATTTTACCGCAAAGTCATTCTCAGTGAAATTTTATTTTTTTGTCCAGTCAATTGTGCCATGCAAAATGCTGCTTTCAAAGTAGAGTGTGAAGTCTTTTTCAGAGGGCACCTGATGAATTTATTTGCCATTTTGATATTTGCCCCCTGAAATTTTGTAGATTTTGTTTGGAGGATATAGAAGAGTTTCAGCCACAGTTTATGTGCATGTCAACCTCATAGAATCTAGCAATGAAATTCAGAAGGTGAATGTGAAGTTAGGTGATGAGAGATGTTATATGACTAACCTGTTGTGGTACTGACTGTGGACCCTGTTGTCGTTGTTGTCCCTGTTGTTTCTAATGAAAGAAAAGAATATTATTGTAGAGTATGGTAGGCAAACTTACTGTGTTGCTGCTGACACAATCTAAGATAGAGAATAATAGCAACTAATATACTTTATATCTATCCAATGGTTTTCATTAACTTTGTCTGGTTATTTTGAGCTGTAATCGCAGAGACTGAAATCAGTATTCAGAGAGAAAACGGTATCAAAGAAGATCTTCAAGTAGCGGTTTGCTGTTGGAGAAATATCAATTTATTATCTTAAATTGGTTGATCTTTACTGGAAGAATATTCCTTACCTGTTGTGGAAGTGGTGGTGGACGCAGTTGTTCCAGTTGTTGGAGATGTTGTTCCTATGGAAGAAGTAGAATGTATTTCAGCTGGAACAGGAAGCTCAGAATATCAATCAACAAATTTGAATTTTTCATTTGCTGTTCTGGTAACCTGAGCTAGATTATTGTAAGGGACAAATCGATTCCTGTTTTGCCTTTGATCGAATACACGGCATTTAGTAAGCATGTCATCTATGAGTATATTCATAGGTTTGAACAATTTTCTTTGAATTCAAAATACGTATTTATTACATTGACCGGTGAGAATGTATGAAGGAAATTTGGTAAAAGCAGGATAAAGTTTCTTTTGCTATAACTGAGTCTGTCAGTTGGGATGAGCATTTTGTGATAAAAGAATGCTCCAGCCCTTCGTTGACGTTGTAATCAGTAGGTAGCAGGCTGTATGGTGTATTCAGAAATCTCACAGTTATTTAAGATCTACAGCATGTTTTGAAGTCCGAGAGACAACTGCGCTGAAATGTATGTGTACCTATCATTTAGCTTTCATGTCCACCAAATACTGTCATGCTCATTGCTTCTTTGAAGAATCCTGAGGGCAGTGCAATCCCTCAAGGCCTGCTGAATATGTAAGGTAGTCCAGTATTTTGGCAGTAAACTGTTGTAATTGTAGTCAGAAGCACTATCACCTACTGTTCCCGAATGTGGATTTAATGTAATGTTGTGATATCCAGCAGACAATTTCGGAAGTAGAAAGGAATGGTTTGCAAATGATCCTCCTCAACTGATATGAGACTGTGTTTCTTGTTGATGTGATTGGTGGTGTTAGTAATAACAAAAAAGGATATAATACTCATTCACTTCAAAGCAATGTTGGTTGTTGAAGCAGAATGTCTCGAAGACATTGACAGATCATTACTTTAATTGACTGTCACTATCCAATATTGTTTAGAGGGCTAATGTCCAAAATGAGGGAAGAATTGTTTGACTTTAGTTTGAGCTGCAGTGGTGAACATGAAGCAATAAAACTGAGGTGAAATGTAGTGCAGTTATCCTCACATTGTCCAAAAATGTGGTGTTCCTTACTGAACTGACATTCTTTACCTGTGGTGGAACTTGCTGTGGACACTGTTGTACCAGTTGTTGTTGTTGGTGATGTCCCTGGAGAAGAAATACAATTGTGTTTCAACTCAAGCAGGAATCTTAAGTTACAAGAGCAAGTTGTCAGTTTTGTTTTCAGTCAAGAAAATGAATTTAGACTGATTTGACGATTTGAAGATCTATCGAAGAACATGTAATCAGATTATACTGAGAGACCATTCGATTCTGGTGTGAAAGATCTCATTGCGCAGTATTTGGGAGGCATGTCATCTGTGGGTGCAGGAATTTATTCACAATATTTAAGTGGAAGTCCAATGAGATATTTATTATGTGGGCATGTGCTGAGCTGTGAAACGAATCTTGGTCAGGGAAGGTTAAAGACTTTCCTTTAATGCCTCCATTTGACAAGTTGGTTGTGGTTCGCTTTACAATGAATGCAGCGAGTCTTCGACAATAAGTTATTTAGTAGTTTCCTGCAAATGTGATAAATTCAGAAATCTTGGAGTGGGTTAATGTCCACAGCGTGTCAGTTGGAGGGAAAAGATATATTATCGCAAAGTCATTCTCAGTGAAATTTTATTTTTTTGTCCAGTCAATTGTGCCATGCAAAATGCTGCTTTCAAAGTAGAGTGTGAAGTCTTTTTCAGAGGGCACCTGATGAATTTATTTGCCATTTTGATATTTGCCCCCAGAAATTTTGTAGATTTTGTTTGGAGGATATAGAAGAGTTTCAGCCACAGTTTATGTGCATGTCAACCTCATAGAATCTAGCAATGAAATTCAGAAGGTGAATGTGAAGTTAGGTGATGAGAGATGTTATATGACTAACCTGTTGTGGTACTGACTGTGGACCCTGTTGTCGTTGTTGTTCCTGTTGTTTCTAATGAAAGAAAAGAATATTATTGTAGAGTATGGTAGGCAAACTTACTGTGTTGCTGCTGACACAATCTAAGATAGAGAATAATAGCAACTAATATACTTTATATCTATCCAATGGTTTTCATTAACTTTGTCTGGTTATTTTGAGCTGTAATCGCAGAGACTGAAATCAGTATTCCGAGAGAAAACGGTATCAAAGAAGATCTTCAAGTAGCGGTTTGCTGTTGGAGAAATATCAATTTATTATCTTAAATTGGTTGATCTTTACTGGAAGAATATTCCTTACCTGTTGTGGAAGTGGTGGTGGACGCAGTTGTTCCAGTTGTTGGAGATGTTGTTCCTATGGAAGAAGTAGAATGTATTTCAGCTGGAACAGGAAGCTCAGAATATCAATCAACAAATTTGAATTTTTCATTTGCTGTTCTGGTAACCTGAGCTAGATTATTGTAAGGGACAAATCGATTCCTGTTTTGCCTTTGATCGAATACACGGCATTTAGTAAGCATGTCATCTATGAGTATATTCATAGGTTTGAACAATTTTCTTTGAATTCAAAATACGTATTTATTACATTGACTGGTGAGAATGTATGAAGGAAATTTGGTAAAAGCAGGATAAAGTTTCTTTTGCTATAACTGAGTCTGTCAGTTGGGATGAGCATTTTGTGATAAAAGAATGCTCCAGCCCTTCGTTGACGTTGTAATCAGTAGGTAGCAGGCTGTATGGTGTATTCAGAAATCTCACAGTTATTTAAGATCTACAGCATGTTTTGAAGTCCGAGAGACAACTGCGCTGAAATGTATGTGTACCTATCATTTAGCTTTCATGTCCACCAAATACTGTCATGCTCATTGCTTCTTTGAAGAATCCTGAGGGCAGTGCAATCCCTCAAGGCCTGCTGAATATGTAAGGTAGTCCAGTATTTTGGCAGTAAACTGTTGTAATTGTAGTCAGAAGCACTATCACCTACTGTTCCCGAATGTGGATTTAATGTAATGTTGTGATATCCAGCAGACAATTTCGGAAGTAGAAAGGAATGGTTTGCAAATGATCCTCCTCAACTGATATGAGACTGACTGTGTTTCTTGTTGATGTGATTGGTGGTGTTAGTAATAACAAAAAAGGATATAATACTCATTCACTTCAAAGCAATGTTGGTTGTTGAAGCAGAATGTCTCGAAGACATTGACAGATCATTACTTTAATTGACTGTCACTATCCAATATTCTTTAGAGGGCTAATGTCCAAAATGAGGGAAGAATTGTTTGACTTTAGTTTGAGCTGCAGTGGTGAACATGAAGCAATAAAACCGAGGTGAAATGTAGTGCAGTTATCCTCACATTGTCCAAAAATGTGGTGTTCCTTACTGAACTGACTTTCTTTACCTGTGGTGGAACTTGCTGTGGACACTGTTGTACCAGTTGTTGTTGTTGGTGATGTCCCTGGAGAAGAAATACAATTGTGTTTCAACTCAAGCAGGAATCTTAAGTTACAAGAGCAAGTTGTCAGTTTTGTTTTCAGTCAAGAAAATGAATTTAGACTGATTTGACGATTTGAAGATCTATCGAAGAACATGTAATCAGATTATACTGAGAGACCATTCGATTCTTGTGTGAAAGATCTCATTGCGCAGTATTTGGGAGGCATGTCATCTGTGGGTGCAGGAATTTATTCACAATATTTAAGTGGAAGTCCAATGAGATATTTATTATGTGGGCATGTGCTGAGTTGTGAAACGAATCTTGGTCAGGGAAGGTTAAAGACTTTCCTTTAATGCCTCCATTTGACAAGTTGGTTGTGGTTCGCAGTGCAATGAATGCAGCGAGTCTTCGACAATAAGTTATTTAGTAGTTACCTACAAATGTGATAAATTCAGAATTCTTGGAGTGGATTAATGACCACAGCGTGTCAGGTTGAGGGAAAAGATATTTTACCGCAAAGTCATTCTCAGTGAAATTTTATTTTTTTGTCCAGTCAATTGTGCCATGCAAAATGCTGCTTTCAAAGTAGAGTGTGAAGTCTTTTTCAGAGGGCACCTGATGAATTTATTTGCCATTTTGATATTTGCCCCCTGAAATTTTGTAGATTTTGTTTGGAGGATATAGAAGAGTTTCAGCCACAGTTTATGTGCATGTCAACCTCATAGAATCTAGCAATGAAATTCAGAAGGTGCATGTGAAGTTAGGTGATGAGAGATGTTATATGACTAACCTGTTGTGGTACTGACTGTGGACCCTGTTGTCGTTGTTGTTCCTGTTGTTTCTAATGAAAGAAAAGAATATTATTGTAGAGTATGGTAGGCAAACTTACCGTGTTGCTGCTGACATAATATAAGATAGAGAATAATAGCAACTAATATACTTTATATCTATCCAATGGTTTTCCAGTTTTGTCATTAACTTTGTCTGGTTATTTTGAGCTGTAATCGCAGAGACTGAAATCAGTATTCAGAGAGAAAACGGTATCAAAGAAGATCTTCAAGTAGCGGTTTGCTGTTGGAGAAATATCAATTTATTATCTTAAATTGGTTGATCTTTACTGGAAGAATATTCCTTACCTGTTGTGGAAGTGGTGGTGGACGCAGTTGTTCCAGTTGTTGGAGATGTTGTTCCTATGGAAGAAGTAGAATGTATTTCAGCTGGAACAGGAAGCTCAGAATATCAATCAACAAATTTGAATTTTTCATTTGCTGTTCTGGTAACCTGAGCTAGATTATTGTAAGGGACAAATCGATTCATGTTTTGCCTTTGATTGAATACACGGCATTTAGTAAGCATGTCATCTATGAGTATATTCATAGGTTTGAACAATTTTCTTTGAATTCAAAATACGTATTTATTACATTGACCGGTGAGAATGTATGAAGGAAATTTGGTAAAAGCAGGATAAAGTTTCTTTTGCTATAACTGAGTCTGTCAGTTGGGATGAGCATTTTGTGATAAAAGAATGCTCCAGCCCTTCGTTGACGTTGTAATCAGTAGGTAGCAGGCTGTATGGTGTATTCAGAAATCTCACAGTTATTTAAGATCTACAGCATGTTTTGAAGTCCGAGAGACAACTGCGCTGAAATGTATGTGTACCTATCATTTAGCTTTCATGTCCACCAAATACTGTCATGCTCATTGCTTCTTTGAAGAATCCTGAGGGCAGTGTAATCCCTCAAGGCCTGCTGAATATGTAAGGTAGTCCAGTATTTTGGCAGTAAACTGTTGTAATTGTAGTCAGAAGCACTATCACCTACTGTTCCCGAATGTGGATTTAATGTAATGTTGTGATATCCAGCAGACAATTTCGGAAGTAGAAAGGAATGGTTTGCAAATGATCCTCCTCAACTGATATGAGACTGACTGTGTTTCTTGTTGATGTGATTGGTGGTGTTAGTAATAACAAAAAAGGATATAATACTCATTCACTTCAAAGCAATGTTGGTTGTTGAAGCAGAATGTCTCGCAGACATTGACAGATCATTACTTTAATTGACTGTCACTATCCAATATTGTTTAGAGGGCTAATGTCCAAAATGAGGGAAGAATTGTTTGACTTTAGTTTGAGCTGCAGTGGTGAACATGAAGCAATAAAACTGAGGTGAAATGTAGTGCAGTTATCCTCACATTGTCCAAAAATGTGGTGTTCCTTACTGAACTGACTTTCTTTACCTGTGGTGGAACTTGCTGTGGACACTGTTGTACCAGTTGTTGTTGGTGGTGATGTCCCTGGAGAAGAAATACAATTGTGTTTCAACTCAAGCAGGAATCTTAAGTTACAAGAGCAAGTTGTCAGTTTTGTTTTCAGTCAAGAAAATGAATTTAGACTGATTTGACGATTTGAAGATCTATCGAAGAACATGTAATCAGATTATACTGAGAGACCATTCGATTCTTGTGTGAAAGATCTCATTGCGCAGTATTTGGGAGGCATGTCATCTGTGGGTGCAGGAATTTATTCACAATATTTAAGTGGAAGTCCAATGAGATATTTATTATGTGGGCATGTGCTGAGTTGTGAAACGAATCTTGGTCAGGGAAGGTTAAAGACTTTCCTTTAATGCCTCCATTTGACAAGTTGGTTGTGGTTCGCAGTGCAATGAATGCAGCGAGTCTTCGACAATAAGTTATTTAGTAGTTACCTACAAATGTGATAAATTCAGAATTCTTGGAGTGGATTAATGACCACAGCGTGTCAGGTTGAGGGAAAAGATATTTTACCGCAAAGTCATTCTCAGTGAAATTTTATTTTTTTGTCCAGTCAATTGTGCCATGCAAAATGCTGCTTTCAAAGTAGAGTGTGAAGTCTTTTTCAGAGGGCACCTGATGAATTTATTTGCCATTTTGATATTTGCCCCCTGAAATTTTGTAGATTTTGTTTGGAGGATATAGAAGAGTTTCAGCCACAGTTTATGTGCATGTCAACCTCATAGAATCTAGCAATGAAATTCAGAAGGTGAATGTGAAGTTAGGTGATGAGAGATGTTATATGACTAACCTGTTGTGGTACTGACTGTGGACCCTGTTGTCGTTGTTGTTCCTGTTGTTTCTAATGAAAGAAAAGAATATTATTGTAGAGTATGGTAGGCAAACTTACTGTGTTGCTGCTGACACAATCTAAGATAGAGAATAATAGCAACTAATATACTTTATATCTATCCAATGGTTTTCCAGTTTTGTCATTAACTTTGTCTGGTTATTTTGAGCTGTAATCGCAGAGACTGAAATCAGTATTCAGAGAGAAAACGGTATCAAAGAAGATTTTCAAATAGCGGTTTGCTGTTGGGGAAATATCAATTTATTATCTTAAATTGGTTGACCTTTACTGGAAGAATATTCCTTACCTGTTGTGGAAGTGGTGGTGGACGCAGTTGTTCCAGTTGTTGGTGATGTTGTTCCTATGGAAGAAGTAGAATGTATCTCAGCTGGATCAGGAAGCTCAGAACATCAATCAACGAATTTGAATTTTTCATTTGCCGTTCTGGTAAACTGAGCTAGATTATTGTAAGGGACAAATCGATTCCTGTTTTGCCATTGATCTAATACACAGCATTTAGTAAGCATGTCATCTATGAGTATATTCATAGGTTTGGACAATTTTCTTTGAATTCAAAATACGTATTTATTACGTGGACCGGTGAGAACGTATGAAGGAAATTGGTAAAAGCAGGATAAAGTTTCTTTTGCTATAACTGAGTCTGTCAGTTGGGATGAGCATTTTGTGATAAAAGAATGCTCCAGCCCTTCATTGACGTTGTAATCAGTAGGTAGCAGGCTGTATGGTGTATTCAGAAATCTCACAGTTATTTAAGATCTACAGCATGTTTTGAAGTCCGAGAGACAACTGCGCTGAAATGTATGTGTACCTATCATTTAGCTTTCATGTCCACCAAATACTGTCATGCTCATTGCTTCTTTGAAGAATCCTGAGGGCAGTGTAATCCCTCAAGGCCTGCTGAATACGTAAGGTAGTCCAGTATTTTGGCAGTAAACCGTTGTAATTGTAGACAGAAGCACTATCACCTACTGTTCCCGAATGTGGATTTAATGTAATGTTGTGATATCCAGCAGACAATTTCGGAAGTAGAAAGGAATGGTTTGCGAATGATCCTCCTCACCTGATATGAGACTGACTGTGTTTCTTGTTGTTGATGTGATTGGTGGTGTTAGTAATAACAAAAAAGGATATAATACTCATTCACATCAAAGCAATGTTGGTTGTTGCAGCAGAATGTCTCGCAGACATTGAGAGATCATTACTTTAATTTATTGTCACTATCCAATATTGTTTAGAGGGCTAATGTCCAAAATGAGGGAAGAATTGTTTGACTTTAGTTTGAGCTGCAGTGGTGAACATGAAGCAATAAAACAGAGGTGAAATGTAGTGCAGTTATCCTCACATTGTCCAAAAATGTGGTGTTCCTTACTGTATTGACTTTCTTTACCTGTGGTGGAACTTGCTGTGGACACTGTTGTAACAGTTGTTGTTGTTGGTGATGTCCCTGGAGAAGAAATACAATTGTGTTTCAACTCAAGCTGGAATCTTAAGTTACAAGAACAAGTTGTCAGTTTTGTTTTCAGTCAAGAAAATGAATTTAGACTGATTTGACGATTTGAAGATCTATCGAAGAACATGTAATCAGATTATACTGAGAGACCATTCGATTCTCGTGTGAAAGATCTCATTGCGCAGTATTTGGGAGGCATGTCATCTGTGGGTGCAGGAATTTATTCACAATATTTAAGTGGAAGTCCAATGCGATATTTATTATGTGGGCATGTGCTGAGCTGTGAAACGAATCTTGGTCAGGGAAGGTTAAAGACTTTCCTTTAATGCCTCCATTTGACAAGTTGGTTGTGGTTCGCTGTACAATGAATGCAGCGAGTCTTCGACAATAAGTTATTTAGTAGTTTCCTGCAAATGTGATAAATTCAGAAATCTTGGAGTGGGTTAATGTCCACAGCGTGTCAGTTGGAAGGAAAAGATATATTATCGCAAAGTCATTCTCAGTGAAATTTTATTTTTTCGTCAGTCAATTGTGCCATGCAAAATGCTGCTTTCAAAGTAGAGTGTGAAGTCTTTTTCAGAGGGCACCTGATGAATTTATTTGCCATTTTGATATTTGCCCCCTGAAATTTTGTAGATTTTGTTTGGAGGATATAGAAGAGTTTCAGCCACAGTTTATGTGCATGTCAACCTCATAGAATCTAGCAATGAAATTCAGAAGGTGAATGTGAAGTTAGGTAATGAGAGATGTTATATGACTAACCTGTTGTGGTACTGACTGTGGACCCTGTTGTCGTTGTTGTTCCTGTTGTTTCTAATGAAAGAAAAGAATATTATTGTAGAGTATGGTAGGCAAACTTACTGTGTTGCTGCTGACACAATCTAAGATAGAGAATAATAGCAACTAATATACTTTATATCTATCCAATGGTTTTCCAGTTTTGTCATTAACTTTGTCTGGTTATTTTGAGCTGTAATCGCAGAGACTGAAATCAGTATTCAGAGAGAAACGGTATCAAAGAAGATCTTCAAGTAGCGGTTTGCTGTTGGAGAAATATCAATTTATTATCTTAAATTGGTTGACCTTTACTGGAAGAATATTCCTTACCTGTTGTGGAAGTGGTGGTGGACGCAGTTGTTCCAGTTGTTGGTGATGTTGTTCCTATGGAAGAAGTACAATGTATCTCAGCTGGATCAGGAAGCTCAGAACATCAATCAACAAATTTGAATTTTTCATTTGCCGTTCTGATAAACTGAGCTAGATTATTGTAAGGGACAAATCGATTCCTGTTTTGCCATTGATCTAATACACAGCATTTAGTAAGCATGTCATCTATGAGTATATTCATAGGTTTGGACAATTTTCTTTGAATTCAAAATACGTATTTATTACATGGACCGGTGAGAACGTATGAAGGAAATTGGTAAAAGCAGGATAAAGTTTCTTTTGCTATAACTGAGTCTGTCAGTTGGGATGAGCATTTTGTGATAAAAGAATGCTCCAGCCCTTCGTTGACGTTGTAATCAGTAGGTAGCAGGCTGTATGGTGTATTCAGAAATCTCACAGTTATTTAAGACCTACAGCATGTTTTGAAGTCCGAGAGACAACTGCGCTGAAATGTATGTGTACCTATCATTTAGCTTTCATGTCCACCAAATACTGTCATGCTCATTGCTTCTTTGAAGAATCCTGAGGGCAGTGTAATCCCTCAAGGCCTGCTGAATATGTAAGGTAGTCCAGTATTTTGGCAGTAAACTGTTGTAATTGTAGTCAGAAGCACTATCACCTACTGTTCCCGAATGTGGATTTAATGTAATGTTGTGATATCCAGCAGACAATTTCGGAAGGAGAAAGGAATGGTTTGCGAATGATCCTCCTCAACTGATATGTGACTGACTGTGTTTCTTGTTGTTGATGTGATTGGTGGTGTTAGTAATAACAAAAAAGGATATAATACTCATACACATCAAAGCAATGTTGGTTGTTGAAGCAGAATGTCTCGAAGACATTGACAGATCATTACTTTAATTTACTGTCACTATCCAATATTGTTTAGAGGGCTAATGTCCAAAATGAGGGAAGAATTGTTTGACTTTAGTTTGAGCTGCAGTGGTGAACATGAAGCAATAAAACTGAGGTGAAATATAGTGTAGTTATCCTCACATTGTCCAAAAATGTGGTGTTCCTTACTGAATTGACTTTCTTTACCTGTGGTGGAACTTGCTGTGGACACTGTTGTACCAGTTGTTGTTGTTGGTGATGTCCCTGGAGAAGAAATACAATTGTGTTTCAACTCAAGCTGGAATCTTAAGTTACAAGAACAAGTTGTCAGTTTTGTTTTCAGTCAAGAAAATGAATTTAGACTGATTTGACGATTTGAAGATCTATCGAAGAACATGTAATCAGATTATACTGAGAGACCATTCGATTCTCGTGTGAAAGATCTCATTGCGCAGTATTTGGGAGGCATGTCATCTGTGGGTGCAGGAATTTATTCAGAATATTTAAGTGGAAGTCCAATGAGATATTTATTATGTGGGCATGTGCTGAGCTGTGAAACGAATCTTGGTCAGGGAAGGTTAAAGACTTTCCTTTAATGCCTCCATTTGACAAGTTGGTTGTGGTTCGCTGTACAATGAATGCAGCGAGTCTTCGACAATAAGTTATTTAGTAGTTTCCTGCAAATGTGATAAATTCAGAAATCTTGGAGTGGGTTAATGTCCACAGCGTGTCAGTTGGAGGGAAAAGATATATTATCGCAAAGTCATTCTCAGTGAAATTTTATTTTTTCGTCAGTCAATTGTGCCATGCAAAATGCTGCTTTCAAAGTAGAGTGTGAAGTCTTTTTC
Source organism: Hypanus sabinus (assembly GCF_030144855.1). Taxonomy (NCBI): domain Eukaryota; kingdom Metazoa; phylum Chordata; class Chondrichthyes; order Myliobatiformes; family Dasyatidae; genus Hypanus; species Hypanus sabinus. The sequence continues at coordinate 44,519,079 of NC_082718.1, forward strand.
AGAGGGCACCTGATGAATTTATTTGCCATTTTGTTATTTGCCCCCTGAAAGTATGTAGATTTTGTTTGGAGGATATAGAAGAGTTTCAGCCACATTTTATGTGCATGTCAACCTCATAGAGTCTAGCAATGAAATGAAATTCAGAAGGTGAATGTGAAGTTAGGTGATGAGAGATGTCATATGACTAACCTGTTGTGGTACTGACTGTGGACCCTGTTGTCGTTGTTGTTCCTGTTGTTTCTAATGAAAGAAAAGAATATTATTGTAGAGTATGGTAGGCAAACTTTCTGTGTTGCTGCTGACACAATCTAAGATAGAGAATAATAGCAACTAATGTACTTTATATCTATCCAATGGTTTTCCAGTTTTGTCATTAACTTTGTCTGGTTATTTTGAGCTGTAATCGCAGAGACTGAAATCAGTATTCAGAGAGAAAATGGTATCAAAGAAGATCTTCAAGTAGCGGTTAGCTGTTGGAGAAATATCAATTTATTATCTTAAATTGGTTGATATTTATTTGAAGAATATTCCTTACCTGTTGTGGAAGTGGTGGTGGACACAGTTGTTCCAGTTGTTGGTGTTGTTGTTCCTATGGAAGAAGTAGTATGTATCTCAGCTGGATCAGGAAGCTCAGAATATCAATCAACAAATTTGAATTTTTCATTTGCTGATCTGGTAACCTGAGCTAGATTATTGTAAGGGACAAATCGATTCCTGTTTTGCCATTGATCTAATACACAGCATTTAGTAAGCATGTCATCTATGAGTATATTCATAGGTTTGGACAATTTTCTTTGAATTCAAAATACGTATTTATTACATGGACCGGTGAGAACGTATGAAGGAAATTGGTAAAAGCAGGATAAAGTTTCTTTTGCTATAACTGAGTCTGTCAGTTGGGATGAGCATTTTGTGATAAAAGAATGCTCCAGCCCTTCGTTGACGTTGTAATCAGTAGGTAGCAGGCTGTATGGTGTATTCAGAAATCTCACAGTTATTTAAGACCTACAGCATGTTTTGAAGTCCGAGAGACAACTGCGCTGAAATGTATGTGTACCTATCATTTAGCTTTCATGTCCACCAAATACTGTCATGCTCATTGCTTCTTTGAAGAATCCTGAGGGCAGTGCAATCCCTCAAGGCCTGCTGAATACGTAAGGTAGTCCAGTATTTTGGCAGTAAACTGTTGTAATTGTAGCCAGAAGCACTATCACCTACTGTTCCCGAATGTGGATTTAATGTAATGTTGTGATATCCAGCAGACAATTTCGGAAGGAGAAAGGAATGGTTTGCGAATGATCCTCCTCAACTGATATGTGACTGACTGTGTTTCTTGTTGTTGATGTGATTGGTGGTGTTAGTAATAACAAAAAAGGATATAATACTCATACACATCAAAGCAATGTTGGTTGTTGAAGCAGAATGTCTCGAAGACATTGACAGATCATTACTTTAATTTACTGTCACTATCCAATATTGTTTAGAGGGCTAATGTCCAAAATGAGGGAAGAATTGTTTGACTTTAGTTTGAGCTGCAGTGGTGAACATGAAGCAATAAAACTGAGGTGAAATATAGTGTAGTTATCCTCACATTGTCCAAAAATGTGGTGTTCCTTACTGAATTGACTTTTTTTACCTGTGGTGGAACTTGCTGTGGACACTGTTGTACCAGTTGTTGTTGTTGGTGATGTCCCTGGAGAAGAAATACAATTGTGTTTCAACTCAAGCAGGAATCTTAAGTTACAAGAGCAAGTTGTCAGTTTTGTTTTCAGTCAAGAAAATGAATTTAGACTGATTTGACGATTTGAAGATCTATCGAAGAACATGTAATCAGATTATACTGAGAGACCATTCGATTCTCGTGTGAAAGATCTCATTGCGCAGTATTTGGGAGGCATGTCATCTGTGGGTGCAGGAATTTATTCAGAATATTTAAGTGGAAGTCCAATGAGATATTTATTATGTGGGCATGTGCTGAGCTGTGAAACGAATCTTGGTCAGGGAAGGTTAAAGACTTTCCTTTAATGCCTCCATTTGACAAGTTGGTTGTGGTTCGCTGTACAATGAATGCAGCGAGTCTTCGACAATAAGTTATTTAGTAGTTTCCTGCAAATGTGATAAATTCAGAAATCTTGGAGTGGGTTAATGTCCACAGCGTGTCAGTTGGAGGGAAAAGATATATTATCGCAAAGTCATTCTCAGTGAAATTTTATTTTTTCGTCAGTCAATTGTGCCATGCAAAATGCTGCTTTCAAAGTAGAGTGTGAAGTCTTTTTCAGAGGGCACCTGATGAATTTATTTGCCATTTTGTTATTTGCCCCCTGAAAGTATGTAGATTTTGTTTGGAGGATATAGAAGAGTTTCAGCCACATTTTATGTGCATGTCAACCTCATAGAGTCTAGCAATGAAATGAAATTCAGAAGGTGAATGTGAAGTTAGGTGATGAGAGATGTCATATGACTAACCTGTTGTGGTACTGACTGTGGACCCTGTTGTCGTTGTTGTTCCTGTTGTTTCTAATGAAAGAAAAGAATATTATTGTAGAGTATGGTAGGCAAACTTTCTGTGTTGCTGCTGACACAATCTAAGATAGAGAATAATAGCAACTAATATACTTTATATCTATCCAATGGTTTTCCAGTTTTGTCATTAACTTTGTCTGGTTATTTTGAGCTGTAATCGCAGAGACTGAAATCAGTATTCAGAGAGAAAATGGTATCAAAGAAGATCTTCAAGTAGCGGTTAGCTGTTGGAGAAATATCAATTTATTATCTTAAATTGGTTGATATTTATTTGAAGAATATTCCTTACCTGTTGTGGAAGTGGTGGTGGACACAGTTGTTCCAGTTGTTGGTGATGTTGTTCCTATGGAAGAAGTAGTATGTATCTCAGCTGGATCAGGAAGCTCAGAATATCAATCAACAAATTTGAATTTTTCATTTGCTGATCTGGTAACCTGAGCTAGATTATTGTAAGGGACAAATCGATTCCTGTTTTGCCATTGATCTAATACACAGCATTTAGTAAGCATGTCATCTATGAGTATATTCATAGGTTTGGACAATTTTCTTTGAATTCAAAATACGTATTTATTACATTGACCGGTGAGAACGTATGAAGGAAATTGGTAAAAGCAGGATAAAGTTTCTTTTGCTATAACTGAGTCTGTCAGTTGGGATGAGCATTTTGTGATAAAAGAATGCTCCAGCCCTTCGTTGACGTTGTAATCAGTAGGTAGCAGGCTGTATGGTGTATTCAGAAATCTCACAGTTATTTAAGACCTACAGCATGTTTTGAAGTCCGAGAGACAACTGCGCTGAAATGTATGTGTACCTATCATTTAGCTTTCATGTCCACCAAATACTGTCATGCTCATTGCTTCTTTGAAGAATCCTGAGGGCAGTGCAATCCCTCAAGGCCTGCTGAATACGTAAGGTAGTCCAGTATTTTGGCAGTAAACTGTTGTAATTGTAGTCAGAAGCACTATCACCTACTGTTCCCGAATGTGGATTTAATGTAATGTTGTGATATCCAGCAGACAATTTCGGAAGGAGAAAGGAATGGTTTGCGAATGATCCTCCTCAACTGATATGTGACTGACTGTGTTTCTTGTTGTTGATGTGATTGGTGGTGTTAGTAATAACAAAAAAGGATATAATACTCATACACATCAAAGCAATGTTGGTTGTTGCAGCAGAATGTCTCGAAGACATTGACAGATCATTACTTTAATTTATTGTCACTATCCAATATTGTTCAGAGGGCTAATGTCCAAAATGAGGGAAGAATTGTTTGACTTTAGTTTGAGCTGCAGTGGTGAACATGAAGCAATAAAACAGAGGTGAAATGTAGTGCAGTTATCCTCACATTGTCCAAAAATGTGGTGTTCCTTACTGAATTGACTTTTTTTACCTGTGGTGGAACTTGCTGTGGACACTGTTGTACCAGTTGTTGTTGTTGGTGATGTCCCTGGAGAAGAAATACAATTGTGTTTCAACTCAAGCAGGAATCTTAAGTTACAAGAGCAAGTTGTCAGTTTTGTTTTCAGTCAAGAAAATGAATTTAGACTGATTTGACGATTTGAAGATCTATCGAAGAACATGTAATCAGATTATACTGAGAGACCATTCGATTCTGGTGTGAAAGATCTCATTGCGCAGTATTTGGGAGGCATGTCATCTGTGGGTGCAGGAATTTATTCACAATATTTAAGTGGAATTCCAATGAGATATTTATTATGTGGGCATGTGCTGAGCTGTGAAACGAATATTGGTCAGGGAAGGTTAAAGACTTTCCTTTAAGGCCTCCATTTGACAAGTTGGTTGTGGTTCGCTGTACAATGAATGCAGCGAGTCTTCGACAATAAGTTATTTAGTAGTTACCTACAAATGTGATAAATTCAGAATTCTTGGAGTGGATTAATGACCACAGCGTGTCAGGTTGAGGGAAAAGATATTTTATCGCAAAGTCATTCTCAGTGAAATTTTATTTTTTTGTCCAGTCAATTGTGCCATGCAAAATGCTGCTTTCAAAGTAGAGTGTGAAGTCTTTTTCAGAGGGCACCTGATGAATTTATTTGCCATTTTGATATTTGCCCCCTGAAATTTTGTAGATTTTGTTTGGAGGATATAGAAGAGTTTCAGCCACAGTTTATGTGCATGTCAACCTCATAGAATCTAGCAATGAAATTCAGAAGGTGAATGTGACGTTAGGTGTTGAGAGATGTTATATGACTAACCTGTTGTGGTACTGACTGTGGACCCTGTTGTCGTTGTTGTTCCTGTTGTTTCTAATGAAAGAAAAGAATATTATTGTAGAGTATGGTAGGCAAACTTACTGTGTTGCTGCTGACACAATCTAAGATAGAGAATAATAGCAACTAATATACTTTATATCAATCCAATGGTTTTCCAGTTTTGTCATTAACTTTGTCTGGTTATTTTGAGCTGTAATCGCAGAGACTGAAATCAGTATTCAGAGAGAAAACGGTATCAAAGAAGATCTTCAAGTAGCGGTTTGCTGTTGGAGAAATATCAATTTATTATCTTAAATTGGTTGACCTTTACTGGAAGAATATTCCTTACCTGTTGTGGAAGTGGTGGTGGACGCAGTTGTTCCAGTTGTTGGTGATGTTGTTCCTATGGAAGAAGTAGAATGTATCTCAGCTGGATCAGGAAGCTCAGAACATCAATCAACAAATTTGAATTTTTCATTTGCCGTTCTGATAAACTGAGCTAGATTATTGTAAGGGACAAATCGATTCCTGTTTTGCCATTGATCTAATACACAGCATTTAGTAAGCATGTCATCTATGAGTATATTCATAGGTTTGGACAATTTTCTTTGAATTCAAAATACGTATTTATTACATGGACCGGTGAGAACGTATGAAGGAAATTGGTAAAAGCAGGATAAAGTTTCTTTTGCTATAACTGAGTCTGTCAGTTGGGATGAGCATTTTGTGATAAAAGAATGCTCCAGCCCTTCGTTGACGTTGTAATCAGTAGGTAGCAGGCTGTATGGTGTATTCAGAAATCTCACAGTTATTTAAGACCTACAGCATGTTTTGAAGTCCGAGAGACAACTGCGCTGAAATGTATGTGTACCTATCATTTAGCTTTCATGTCCACCAAATACTGTCATGCTCATTGCTTCTTTGAAGAATCCTGAGGGCAGTGCAATCCCTCAAGGCCTGCTGAATACGTAAGGTAGTCCAGTATTTTGGCAGTAAACTGTTGTAATTGTAGTCAGAAGCACTATCACCTACTGTTCCCGAATGTGGATTTAATGTAATGTTGTGATATCCAGCAGACAATTTCGGAAGGAGAAAGGAATGGTTTGCGAATGATCCTCCTCAACTGATATGTGACTGACTGTGTTTCTTGTTGTTGATGTGATTGGTGGTGTTAGTAATAACAAAAAAGGATATAATACTCATACACATCAAAGCAATGTTGGTTGTTGCAGCAGAATGTCTCGAAGACATTGACAGATCATTACTTTAATTTATTGTCACTATCCAATATTGTTCAGAGGGCTAATGTCCAAAATGAGGGAAGAATTGTTTGACTTTAGTTTGAGCTGCAGTGGTGAACATGAAGCAATAAAACAGAGGTGAAATGTAGTGCAGTTATCCTCACATTGTCCAAAAATGTGGTGTTCCTTACTGAATTGACTTTTTTTACCTGTGGTGGAACTTGCTGTGGACACTGTTGTACCAGTTGTTGTTGTTGGTGATGTCCCTGGAGAAGAAATACAATTGTGTTTCAACTCAAGCAGGAATCTTAAGTTACAAGAGCAAGTTGTCAGTTTTGTTTTCAGTCAAGAAAATGAATTTAGACTGATTTGACGATTTGAAGATCTATCGAAGAACATGTAATCAGATTATACTGAGAGACCATTCGATTCTGGTGTGAAAGATCTCATTGCGCAGTATTTGGGAGGCATGTCATCTGTGGGTGCAGGAATTTATTCACAATATTTAAGTGGAATTCCAATGAGATATTTATTATGTGGGCATGTGCTGAGCTGTGAAACGAATATTGGTCAGGGAAGGTTAAAGACTTTCCTTTAAGGCCTCCATTTGACAAGTTGGTTGTGGTTCGCTGTACAATGAATGCAGCGAGTCTTCGACAATAAGTTATTTAGTAGTTACCTACAAATGTGATAAATTCAGAATTCTTGGAGTGGATTAATGACCACAGCGTGTCAGGTTGAGGGAAAAGATATTTTATCGCAAAGTCATTCTCAGTGAAATTTTATTTTTTTGTCCAGTCAATTGTGCCATGCAAAATGCTGCTTTCAAAGTAGAGTGTGAAGTCTTTTTCAGAGGGCACCTGATGAATTTATTTGCCATTTTGATATTTGCCCCCTGAAATTTTGTAGATTTTGTTTGGAGGATATAGAAGAGTTTCAGCCACAGTTTATGTGCATGTCAACCTCATAGAATCTAGCAATGAAATTCAGAAGGTGAATGTGACGTTAGGTGTTGAGAGATGTTATATGACTAACCTGTTGTGGTACTGACTGTGGACCCTGTTGTCGTTGTTGTTCCTGTTGTTTCTAATGAAAGAAAAGAATATTATTGTAGAGTATGGTAGGCAAACTTACTGTGTTGCTGCTGACACAATCTAAGATAGAGAATAATAGCAACTAATATACTTTATATCAATCCAATGGTTTTCCAGTTTTGTCATTAACTTTGTCTGGTTATTTTGAGCTGTAATCGCAGAGACTGAAATCAGTATTCAGAGAGAAAACGGTATCAAAGAAGATCTTCAAGTAGCGGTTTGCTGTTGGAGAAATATCAATTTATTATCTTAAATTGGTTGACCTTTACTGGAAGAATATTCCTTACCTGTTGTGGAAGTGGTGGTGGACGCAGTTGTTCCAGTTGTTGGTGATGTTGTTCCTATGGAAGAAGTAGAATGTATCTCAGCTGGATCAGGAAGCTCAGAACATCAATCAACAAATTTGAATTTTTCATTTGCCGTTCTGATAAACTGAGCTAGATTATTGTAAGGGACAAATCGATTCCTGTTTTGCCATTGATCTAATACACAGCATTTAGTAAGCATGTCATCTATGAGTATATTCATAGGTTTGGACAATTTTCTTTGAATTCAAAATACGTATTTATTACATGGACCGGTGAGAACGTATGAAGGAAATTGGTAAAAGCAGGATAAAGTTTCTTTTGCTATAACTGAGTCTGTCAGTTGGGATGAGCATTTTGTGATAAAAGAATGCTCCAGCCCTTCGTTGACGTTGTAATCAGTAGGTAGCAGGCTGTATGGTGTATTCAGAAATCTCACAGTTATTTAAGACCTACAGCATGTTTTGAAGTCCGAGAGACAACTGCGCTGAAATGTATGTGTACCTATCATTTAGCTTTCATGTCCACCAAATACTGTCATGCTCATTGCTTCTTTGAAGAATCCTGAGGGCAGTGTAATCCCTCAAGGCCTGCTGAATATGTAAGGTAGTCCAGTATTTTGGCAGTAAACTGTTGTAATTGTAGTCAGAAGCACTATCACCTACTGTTCCCGAATGTGGATTTAATGTAATGTTGTGATATCCAGCAGACAATTTCGGAAGGAGAAAGGAATGGTTTGCGAATGATCCTCCTCAACTGATATGTGACTGACTGTGTTTCTTGTTGTTGATGTGATTGGTGGTGTTAGTAATAACAAAAAAGGATATAATACTCATACACATCAAAGCAATGTTGGTTGTTGAAGCAGAATGTCTCGAAGACATTGACAGATCATTACTTTAATTTACTGTCACTATCCAATATTGTTTAGAGGGCTAATGTCCAAAATGAGGGAAGAATTGTTTGACTTTAGTTTGAGCTGCAGTGGTGAACATGAAGCAATAAAACCGAGGTGAAATGTAGTGCAGTTATCCTCACATTGTCCAAAAATGTGGTGTTCCTTACTGAACTGACTTTCTTTACCTGTGGTGGAACTTGCTGTGGACACTGTTGTACCAGTTGTTGTTGTTGGTGATGTCCCTGGAGAAGAAATACAATTGTGTTTCAACTCAAGCTGGAATCTTAAGTTACAAGAACAAGTTGTCAGTTTTGTTTTCAGTCAAGAAAATGAATTTAGACTGATTTGACGATTTGAAGATCTATCGAAGAACATGTAATCAGATTATACTGAGAGACCATTCGATTCTCGTGTGAAAGATCTCATTGCGCAGTATTTGGGAGGCATGTCATCTGTGGGTGCAGGAATTTATTCAGAATATTTAAGTGGAAGTCCAATGAGATATTTATTATGTGGGCATGTGCTGAGCTGTGAAACGAATCTTGGTCAGGGAAGGTTAAAGACTTTCCTTTAATGCCTCCATTTGACAAGTTGGTTGTGGTTCGCTGTACAATGAATGCAGCGAGTCTTCGACAATAAGTTATTTAGTAGTTTCCTGCAAATGTGATAAATTCAGAAATCTTGGAGTGGGTTAATGTCCACAGCGTGTCAGTTGGAGGGAAAAGATATATTATCGCAAAGTCATTCTCAGTGAAATTTTATTTTTTCGTCAGTCAATTGTGCCATGCAAAATGCTGCTTTCAAAGTAGAGTGTGAAGTCTTTTTCAGAGGGCACCTGATGAATTTATTTGCCATTTTGTTATTTGCCCCCTGAAAGTATGTAGATTTTGTTTGGAGGATATAGAAGAGTTTCAGCCACATTTTATGTGCATGTCAACCTCATAGAGTCTAGCAATGAAATGAAATTCAGAAGGTGAATGTGAAGTTAGGTGATGAGAGATGTCATATGACTAACCTGTTGTGGTACTGACTGTGGACCCTGTTGTCGTTGTTGTTCCTGTTGTTTCTAATGAAAGAAAAGAATATTATTGTAGAGTATGGTAGGCAAACTTACTGTGTTGCTGCTGACACAATCTAAGATAGAGAATAATAGCAACTAATATACTTTATATCAATCCAATGGTTTTCCAGTTTTGTCATTAACTTTGTCTGGTTATTTTGAGCTGTAGTCGTAGAGACTGAAATCAGTATTCAGAGAGAAAATGGTATCAAAGAAGATCTTCAAATAGCGGTTTGCTGTTGGAGAAATATCAATTTATTATCTTAATTTGGTTGACCTTTACTGGAAGAATATTCCTTACCTGTTGTGGAAGTGGTGGTGGACGCAGTTGTTCCAGTTGTTGGTGATGTTGTTCCTATGGAAGAAGTACAATGTATCTCAGCTGGATCAGGAAGCTCAGAACATCAATCAACAAATTTGAATTTTTCATTTGCCGTTCTGATAAACTGAGCTAGATTATTGTAAGGGACAAATCGATTCCTGTTTTGCCATTGATCTAATACACAGCATTTAGTAAGCATGTCATCTATGAGTATATTCATAGGTTTGGACAATTTTCTTTGAATTCAAAATACGTATTTATTACATGGACCGGTGAGAACGTATGAAGGAAATTGGTAAAAGCAGGATAAAGTTTCTTTTGCTATAACTGAGTCTGTCAGTTGGGATGAGCATTTTGTGATAAAAGAATGCTCCAGCCCTTCGTTGACGTTGTAATCAGTAGGTAGCAGGCTGTATGGTGTATTCAGAAATCTCACAGTTATTTAAGACCTACAGCATGTTTTGAAGTCCGAGAGACAACTGCGCTGAAATGTATGTGTACCTATCATTTAGCTTTCATGTCCACCAAATACTGTCATGCTCATTGCTTCTTTGAAGAATCCTGAGGGCAGTGTAATCCCTCAAGGCCTGCTGAATATGTAAGGGAGTCCAGTATTTTGGCAGTAAACTGTTGTAATTGTAGTCAGAAGCACTATCACCTACTGTTCCCGAATGTGGATTTAATGTAATGTTGTGATATCCAGCAGACAATTTCGGAAGGAGAAAGGAATGGTTTGCGAATGATCCTCCTCAACTGATATGTGACTGACTGTGTTTCTTGTTGTTGATGTGATTGGTGGTGTTAGTAATAACAAAAAAGGATATAATACTCATACACATCAAAGCAATGTTGGTTGTTGAAGCAGAATGTCTCGAAGACATTGACAGATCATTACTTTAATTTACTGTCACTATCCAATATTGTTTAGAGGGCTAATGTCCAAAATGAGGGAAGAATTGTTTGACTTTAGTTTGAGCTGCAGTGGTGAACATGAAGCAATAAAACTGAGGTGAAATATAGTGCAGTTATCCTCACATTGTCCAAAAATGTGCTGTTCCTTACTGAATTGACTTTCTTTACCTGTGGTGGAACTTGCTGTGGACACTGTTGTACCAGTTGTTGTTGTTGGTGATGTCCCTGGAGAAGAAATACAATTGTGTTTCAACTCAAGCTGGAATCTTAAGTTACAAGAACAAGTTGTCAGTTTTGTTTTCAGTCAAGAAAATGAATTTAGACTGATTTGACGATTTGAAGATCTATCGAAGAACATGTAATCAGGTTATACTGAGAGACCATTCGATTCTCGTGTGAAAGATCTCATTGCGCAGTATTTGGGAGGCATGTCATCTGTGGGTGCAGGAATTTATTCAGAATATTTAAGTGGAAGTCCAATGAGATATTTATTATGTGGGCATGTGCTGAGCTGTGAAACGAATCTTGGTCAGGGAAGGTTAAAGACTTTCCTTTAATGCCTCCATTTGACAAGTTGGTTGTGGTTCGCTGTACAATGAATGCAGCGAGTCTTCGACAATAAGTTATTTAGTAGTTTCCTGCAAATGTGATAAATTCAGAAATCTTGGAGTGGGTTAATGTCCACAGCGTGTCAGTTGGAGGGAAAAGATATATTATCGCAAAGTCATTCTCAGTGAAATTTTATTTTTTCGTCAGTCAATTGTGCCATGCAAAATGCTGCTTTCAAAGTAGAGTGTGAAGTCTTTTTCAGAGGGCACCTGATGAATTTATTTGCCATTTTGTTATTTGCCCCCTGAAAGTATGTAGATTTTGTTTGGAGGATATAGAAGAGTTTCAGCCACATTTTATGTGCATGTCAACCTCATAGAATCTAGCAATGAAATTCAGAAGGTGAATGTGAAGTTAGGTGATGAGAGATGTTATATGACTAACCTGTTGTGGTACTGACTGTGGACCCTGTTGTCGTTGTTGTTCCTGTTGTTTCTAATGAAAGAAAAGAATATTATTGTAGAGTATGGTAGGCAAACTTTCTGTGTTGCTGCTGACACAATCTAAGATAGAGAATAATAGCAACTAATGTACTTTATATCTATCCAATGGTTTTCCAGTTTTGTCATTAACTTTGTCTGGTTATTTTGAGCTGTAATCGCAGAGACTGAAATCAGTATTCAGAGAGAAAATGGTATCAAAGAAGATCTTCAAGTAGCGGTTAGCTGTTGGAGAAATATCAATTTATTATCTTAAATTGGTTGATATTTATTTGAAGAATATTCCTTACCTGTTGTGGAAGTGGTGGTGGACACAGTTGTTCCAGTTGTTGGTGATGTTGTTCCTATGGAAGAAGTAGAATGTATCTCAGCTGAATCAGGAAGCTCAGAATATCAATCAACAAATTTGAATTTTTCATTTGCTGATCTGGTAACCTGAGCTAGATTATTGTAAGGGACAAATCGATTCCTGTTTTGCCATTGATCTAATACACAGCATTTAGTAAGCATGTCATCTATGAGTATATTCATAGGTTTGGACAATTTTCTTTGAATTCAAAATACGTATTTATTACATGGACCGGTGAGAACGTATGAAGGAAATTGGTAAAAGCAGGATAAAGTTTCTTTTGCTATAACTGAGTCTGTCAGTTGGGATGAGCATTTTGTGATAAAAGAATGCTCCAGCCCTTCGTTGACGTTGTAATCAGTAGGTAGCAGGCTGTATGGTGTATTCAGAAATCTCACAGTTATTTAAGACCTACAGCATGTTTTGAAGTCCGAGAGACAACTGCGCTGAAATGTATGTGTACCTATCATTTAGCTTTCATGTCCACCAAATACTGTCATGCTCATTGCTTCTTTGAAGAATCCTGAGGGCAGTGCAATCCCTCAAGGCCTGCTGAATACGTAAGGTAGTCCAGTATTTTGGCAGTAAACTGTTGTAATTGTAGCCAGAAGCACTATCACCTACTGTTCCCGAATGTGGATTTAATGTAATGTTGTGATATCCAGCAGAAAATTTCGGAAGTAGAAAGGAATGGTTTGCGAATGATCCTCCTCACCTGATATGAGACTGACTGTGTTTCTTGTTGTTGATGTGATTGGTGGTGTTAGTAATAACAAAAAAGGATATAATACTCATTCACATCAAAGCAATGTTGGTTGTTGCAGCAGAATGTCTCGAAGACATTGACAGATCATTACTTTAATTTATTGTCACTATCCAATATTGTTTAGAGGGCTAATGTCCAAAATGAGGGAAGAATTGTTTGACTTTAGTTTGAGCTGCAGTGGTGAACATGAAGCAATAAAACTGAGGTGAAATGTAGTGCAGTTATCCTCACATTGTCCAAAAATGTGGTGTTCCTTACTGAATTGACTTTTTTTACCTGTGGTGGAACTTGCTGTGGACACTGTTGTACCAGTTGTTGTTGTTGGTGATGTCCCTGGAGAAGAAATACAATTGTGTTTCAACTCAAGCAGGAATCATAAGTTACAAGAGCAAGTTGTCAGTTTTGTTTTCAATCAAGAAAATGAATTTAGACTGATTTGACGATTTGAAGATCTATCGAAGAACATGTATTCAGATTATACTGAGAGACCATTCGATTCTCGTGTGAAAGATCTCATTGCGCAGTATTTGGGAGGCCTGACATCTGTGGGTGCAGGAATTTATTCACAATATTTAAGTGGAATTCCAATGAGATATTTATTATGTGGGCATGTGCTTTGCTGCGAAACGAATCTTGGTCAGGGAAGGTTAAAGACTTTCCTTTAATGCCTCCATTTGACAAGTTGGTTGTGGTTCGCTGTACAATGAATGCAGCGAGTCTTCGACAATAAGTTATTTAGTAGTTTCCTGCAAATGTGATAAATTCAGAAATCTTGGAGTGGGTTAATGTCCACAGCGTGTCAGTTGGAGGGAAAAGATATATTATCGTAAAGTCATTCTCAGTGAAATTTTATTTTTTCGTCAGTCAATTGTGCCATGCAAAATGCTGCTTTCAAAGTAGAGTGTGGTCTTTTTCCGAGGGCACCTGATGAATTTATTTGCCATTTTGATATTTGCCCCCTGAAATTTTGTAGATTTTGGTTGGAGGATATAGAAGAATTTCAGCCACAGTTTATGTGCATGTCAACCTCATAGAATCTAGCAATGAAATTCAGAAGGTGAATGTGAGGTTAGGTGATGAGAGATGTTATATGACTAACCTGTTGTGGTACTGACTGTGGACCCTGTTGTCGTTGTTGTTCCTGTTGTTTCTAATGAAAGAAAAGAATATTATTGTAGAGTATGGTAGGCAAACTTTCTGTGTTGCTGCTGACACAATCTAAGATAGAGAATAATAGCAACTAATATACTTTATATCTATCCAATGGTTTTCCAGTTTTGTCATTAACTTTGTCTGGTTATTTTGAGCTGTAATCGCAGAGACTGAAATCAGTATTCAGAGAGAAAATGGTATCAAAGAAGATGTTCAAGTAGCGGTTAGCTGTTGGAGAAATATCAATTTATTATCTTAAATTGGTTGATATTTATTTGAAGAATATTCCTTACCTGTTGTGGAAGTGGTGGTGGACGCAGTTGTTCCAGTTGTTGGTGATGTTGTTCCTATGGAAGAAGTAGAATGTATCTCAGCTGGATCAGGAAGCTCAGAATATCAATCAACAAATTTGAATTTTTCATTTGCTGATCTGGTAACCTGAGCTAGATTATTGTAAGGGACAAATCGATTCCTGTTTTGCCATTGATCTAATACACAGCATTTAGTAAGCATGTCATCTATGAGTATATTCATAGGTTTGGACAATTTTCTTTGAATTCAAAATACGTATTTATTACATGGACCGGTGAGAACGTATGAAGGAAATTGGTAAAAGCAGGATAAAGTTTCTTTTGCTATAACTGAGTCTGTCAGTTGGGATGAGCATTTTGTGATAAAAGAATGCTCCAGCCCTTCGTTGACGTTGTAATCAGTAGGTAGCAGGCTGTATGGTGTATTCAGAAATCTCACAGTTATTTAAGACCTACAGCATGTTTTGAAGTCCGAGAGACAACTGCGCTGAAATGTATGTGTACCTATCATTTAGCTTTCATGTCCACCAAATACTGTCATGCTCATTGCTTCTTTGAAGAATCCTGAGGGCAGTGCAATCCCTCAAGGCCTGCTGAATACGTAAGGTAGTCCAGTATTTTGGCAGTAAACTGTTGTAATTGTAGCCAGAAGCACTATCACCTACTGTTCCCGAATGTGGATTTAATGTAATGTTGTGATATCCAGCAGACAATTTCGGAAGTAGAAAGGAATGGTTTGCGAATGATCCTCCTCACCTGATATGAGACTGACTGTGTTTCTTGTTGTTGATGTGATTGGTGGTGTTAGTAATAACAAAAAAGGATATAGTACTCATTCACATCAAAGCAATGTTGGTTGTTGCAGCAGAATGTCTCGAAGACATTGACAGATCATTACTTTAATTTATTGTCACTATCCAATATTGTTTAGAGGGCTAATGTCCAAAATGAGGGAAGAATTGTTTGACTTTAGTTTGAGCTGCAGTGGTGAACATGAAGCAATAAAATGGAGGTGAAATGTAGTGCAGTTATCCTCACATTGTCCAAAAATGTGGTGTTCCTTACTGAATTGACTTTTTTTACCTGTGGTGGAACTTGCTGTGGACACTGTTGTACCAGTTGTTGTTGTTGGTGATGTCCCTGGAGAAGAAATACAATTGTGTTTCAACTCAAGCAGGAATCATAAGTTACAAGAGCAAGTTGTCAGTTTTGTTTTCAATCAAGAAAATGAATTTAGACTGATTTGACGATTTGAAGATCTATCGAAGAACATGTATTCAGATTATACTGAGAGACCATTCGATTCTCGTGTGAAAGATCTCATTGCGCAGTATTTGGGAGGCATGACATCTGTGGGTGCAGGAATTTATTCACAATATTTAAGTGGAATTCCAATGAGATATTTATTATGTGGGCATGTGCTTTGCTGCGAAACGAATCTTGGTCAGGGAAGGTTAAAGACTTTCCTTTAATGCCTCCATTTGACAAGTTGGTTGTGGTTCGCTGTACAATGAATGCAGCGAGTCTTCGACAATAAGTTATTTAGTAGTTTCCTGCAAATGTGATAAATTCAGAAATCTTGGAGTGGGTTAATGTCCACAGCGTGTCAGTTGGAGGGAAAAGATATATTATCGTAAAGTCATTCTCAGTGAAATTTTATTTTTTCGTCAGTCAATTGTGCCATGCAAAATGCTGCTTTCAAAGTAGAGTGTGGTCTTTTTCCGAGGGCACCTGATGAATTTATTTGCCATTTTGATATTTGCCCCCTGAAATTTTGTAGATTTTGGTTGGAGGATATAGAAGAATTTCAGCCACAGTTTATGTGCATGTCAACCTCATAGAATCTAGCAATGAAATTCAGAAGGTGAATGTGAGGTTAGGTGATGAGAGATGTTATATGACTAACCTGTTGTGGTACTGACTGTGGACCCTGTTGTCGTTGTTGTTCCTGTTGTTTCTAATGAAAGAAAAGAATATTATTGTAGAGTATGGTAGGCAAACTTTCTGTGTTGCTGCTGACACAATCTAAGATAGAGAATAATAGCAACTAATATACTTTATATCTATCCAATGGTTTTCCAGTTTTGTCATTAACTTTGTCTGGTTATTTTGAGCTGTAATCGCAGAGACTGAAATCAGTATTCAGAGAGAAAATGGTATCAAAGAAGATGTTCAAGTAGCGGTTAGCTGTTGGAGAAATATCAATTTATTATCTTAAATTGGTTGATATTTATTTGAAGAATATTCCTTACCTGTTGTGGAAGTGGTGGTGGACGCAGTTGTTCCAGTTGTTGGTGATGTTGTTCCTATGGAAGAAGTAGAATGTATCTCAGCTGGATCAGGAAGCTCAGAATATCAATCAACAAATTTGAATTTTTCATTTGCTGATCTGGTAACCTGAGCTAGATTATTGTAAGGGACAAATCGATTCCTGTTTTGCCATTGATCTAATACACAGCATTTAGTAAGCATGTCATCTATGAGTATATTCATAGGTTTGGACAATTTTCTTTGAATTCAAAATACGTATTTATTACATGGACCGGTGAGAACGTATGAAGGAAATTGGTAAAAGCAGGATAAAGTTTCTTTTGCTATAACTGAGTCTGTCAGTTGGGATGAGCATTTTGTGATAAAAGAATGCTCCAGCCCTTCGTTGACGTTGTAATCAGTAGGTAGCAGGCTGTATGGTGTATTCAGAAATCTCACAGTTATTTAAGACCTACAGCATGTTTTGAAGTCCGAGAGACAACTGCGCTGAAATGTATGTGTACCTATCATTTAGCTTTCATGTCCACCAAATACTGTCATGCTCATTGCTTCTTTGAAGAATCCTGAGGGCAGTGCAATCCCTCAAGGCCTGCTGAATACGTAAGGTAGTCCAGTATTTTGGCAGTAAACTGTTGTAATTGTAGCCAGAAGCACTATCACCTACTGTTCCCGAATGTGGATTTAATGTAATGTTGTGATATCCAGCAGACAATTTCGGAAGTAGAAAGGAATGGTTTGCGAATGATCCTCCTCACCTGATATGAGACTGACTGTGTTTCTTGTTGTTGATGTGATTGGTGGTGTTAGTAATAACAAAAAAGGATATAGTACTCATTCACATCAAAGCAATGTTGGTTGTTGCAGCAGAATGTCTCGAAGACATTGACAGATCATTACTTTAATTTATTGTCACTATCCAATATTGTTTAGAGGGCTAATGTCCAAAATGAGGGAAGAATTGTTTGACTTTAGTTTGAGCTGCAGTGGTGAACATGAAGCAATAAAACTGAGGTGAAATGTAGTGCAGTTATCCTCACATTGTCCAAAAATGTGGTGTTCCTTACTGAACTGACTTTCTTTACCTGTGGTGGAACTTGCTGTGGACACTGTTGTACCAGTTGTTGTTGTTGGTGATGTCCCTGGAGAAGAAATACAATTGTGTTTCAACTCAAGCAGGAATCTTAAGTTACAAGAGCAAGTTGTCAGTTTTGTTTTCAGTCAAGAAAATGAATTTAGACTGATTTGACGATTTGAAGATCTATCGAAGAACATGTAATCAGATTATACTGAGAGACCATTCGATTCTTGTGTGAAAGATCTCATTGCGTAGTATTTGGGAGGCATGTCATCTGTGGGTGCAGGAATTTATTCACAATATTTAAGTGGAAGTCCAATCAGATATTTATTATGTGGGCATGTGCTGAGCTGTGAAACGAATCTTGGTCAGGGAAGGTTAAAGACTTTCCTTTAAGGCCTCCATTTGACAAGTTGGTTGTGGTTCGCAGTGCAATGAATGCAGCGAGCCTTTGACAATAAGTTATTTAGTAGTTACCTACAAATGTGATAAATTCAGAATTGTTGGAGTGGATTAATGACCACAGCGTGTCAGGTTGAGGGAAAAGATATTTTATCGCAAAGTCATTCTCAGTGAAATTTTATTTTTTCGTCAGTCAATTGTGCCATGCAAAATGCTGCTTTCAAAGTAGAGTGTGGTCTTTTTCAGAGGGCACCTGATGAATTTATTTGCCATTTTGTTATTTGCCCCATGAAAGTATGTAGATTTTGTTTGGAGGATATAGAAGAATTTCAGCCACATTTTATGTGCATGTCAACCTCATAGAATCTAGCAATGAAATTCAGAAGGTGAATGTGAAGTTAGGTAATGAGAGATGTTATATGACTAACCTGTTGTGGTACTGACTGTGGACCCTGTTGTCGTTGTTGTTCCTGTTGTTTCTAATGAAAGAAAAGAATATTATTGTTGAGTATGGTAGGCAAACTTTCTGTGTTGCTGCTGACACAATCTAAGATAGAGAATAATAGCAACTAATATACTTCATATCTATCCAATGGTTTTCCAGTTTTGTCGTTAACTTTGTCTGGTTATTTTGAGCTGTAATCGCAGAGACTGAAATCAGTATTCAGAGAGAAAATGGTATCAAAGAAGATCTTCAAATTGCGGTTTGCTGTTGGAGAAATATCAATTTATTATCTTAAATTAGTTGATCTTTACTGGAAGAATATTCCTTACCTGTTGTGGAAGTGGTGGTGGACGCAGTTGTTCCAGTTGTTGGTGATGTTGTTCCTATGGAAGAAGTAGAATGTATCTCAGCTGGATCAGGAAGCTCAGAATATCAATCAACAAATTTGAATTTTTCATTTGCTGTTCTGGTAACCTGAGCTAGATTATTGTAAGGGACAAATCGATTCCTGTTTTGCCATTGATCTAATACACAGCATTTAGTAAGCATGTCATCTATGAGTATATTCATAGATTTGGACAATTTTCTTTGAATTCAAAATACGTATTTATTACATGGACCGGTGAGAACTTATGAAGGAAATTGGTAAAAGCAGGATAAAGTTTCTTTTGCTATAACTGAGTCTGTCAGTTGGGATGAGCATTTTGTGTTAAAAGAATGCTCCAGCCCTTCGTTGACGTTGTAATCAGTAGGTAGCAGGCTGTATGGTGTATTCAGAAATCTCACAGTTATTTAAGATCTACAGCATGTTTTGAAGTCTGAGAGACAACTGCGCTGAAATGTATGTGTACCTATAATTTAGCTTTCATGTCCACCAAATACTGTCATGCTCATTGCTTCTTTGAAGAATCCTGAGGGCAGTGTAATCCCTCAAGGCCTGCTGAATATGTAAGGTAGTCCAGTATTTTGGCAGTAAACTGTTGTAATTGTAGTCAGAAGCACTATCACCTACTGTTCCCGAATGTGGATTTAATGTAATGTTGTGATATCCAGCAGACAATTTCGGAAGGAGAAAGGAATGGTTTGCGAATGATCCTCCTCAACTGATATGTGACTGACTGTGTTTCTTGTTGTTGATGTGATTGGTGGTGTTAGTAATAACAAAAAAGGATATAATACTCATACACATCAAAGCAATGTTGGTTGTTGAAGCAGAATGTCTCGAAGACATTGACAGATCATTACTTTAATTTACTGTCACTATCCAATATTGTTTAGAGGGCTAATGTCCAAAATGAGGGAAGAATTGTTTGACTTTAGTTTGAGCTGCAGTGGTGAACATGAAGCAATAAAACTGAGGTGAAATGTAGTGCAGTTATCCTCACATTGTCCAGAAATGTGGTGTTCCTTACTGAACTGACTTTCTTTACCTGTGGTGGAACTTGCTGTGGACACTGTTGTACCAGTTGTTGTTGTTGGTGATGTCCCTGGAGAAGAAATACAATTGTGTTTTAACTCAAGCAGGAATCATAAGTTACAAGAGCAAGTTGTCAGTTTTGTTTTCAGTCAAGAAAATGAATTTAGACTGATTTGACGATTTGAAGATCTATCGCAGAACATGTATTCAGATTATACTGAGAGACCATTCGATTCTCGTGTGAAAGATCTCATTGCGCAGTATTTGGGAGGCATGTCATCTGTGGGTGCAGGAATTTATTCACAATATTTAAGTGGAATTCCAATGAGATATTTATTATGTGGTCATGTGCTTTGCTGCGAAACGAAGCTTGGTCAGGGAAGGTTAAAGACTTTCCTTTAATGCCTCCATTTGACAAGTTGGTTGTGGTTCGCTGTACAATGAATGCAGCGAGTCTTCGACAATAAGTTATTTAGTAGTTTCCTGCAAATGTGATAAATTCAGAAATCTTGGAGTGGGTTAATGTCCACAGTGTGTCAGTTGGAGGGAAAAGATATATTATCGCAAAGTCATTCTCAGTGAAATTTTATTTTTTCGTCAGTCAATTGTGCCATGTAAAATGCTGCTTTCAAAGTAGAGTGTGGTCTTTTTCCGAGGGCACCTGATGAATTTATTTGCCATTTTGATATTTGCCCCCTGAAATTTTGTAGATTTTGGTTGGAGGATATAGAAGAATTTCAGCCACAGTTTATGTGCATGTCAACCTCATAGAATCTAGCAATGAAATTCAGAAGGTGAATGTGAAGTTAGGTGATGAGAGATGTTATATGACTAACCTGTTGTGGTACTGACTGTGGACCCTGTTGTCGTTGTTGTTCCTGTTGTTTCTAATGAAAGAAAAGAATATTATTGTAGAGTATGGTAGGCAAACTTTTTGTGTTGCTGCTGACACAATCTAAGATAGAGAATAATAGCAAATAATATAGTTTATATCTATCCAATGGTTTTCCAGTTTTGTCATTAACTTTGTCTGGTTATTTTGAGCTGTAATCGCAGAGACTGAAATCAGTATTCAGAGAGAAAATGGTATCAAAGAAGATCTTCAAATAGCGGTTTGCTGTTGGGGAAATATCAATTTATTATCTTAAATTGGTTGATCTTTACTGGAAGAATATTCCTTACCTGTTGTGGAAGTGGTGGTGGACGCAGTTGTTCCAGTTGTTGGTGATGTTGTTCCTATGGAAGAAGTAGAATGTATCTCAGCTGGATCAGGAAGCTCAGAATATCAATCAACAAATTTGAATTTTTCCTTTGCTGTTCTGGTAACCTGAGCTAGATTATTTGAAGGGACAAATCGATTCCTGTTGTGCCATTGAACTAATACACAGCATTTAGTAAGCATGTCATCTATGAGTATATTAATAGGATTGGAAAATTTTCTTTGAATTCAAAATATGTATTTATTACATGGACCGGTGAGAACGTATGAAGGAAATTTGGTAAAAGCAGGATAAAGTTTCTTTTACTATAACTGAGTCTGTCAGTTGTGATGAGCGTTTTGTGATAAAAGAATGTTCCAGCCCTTCGATGACGTTGTAATCAGTAGGTATCAGGCTGTATGGTATATTCAGAAATCTCACAGTTATTTAAGATCTACAGCATGATTTGAGGTCCGACAGACAACTGCGCTGAAATGGCAGTGGCCCTATCATTTAACTTTCATGTCCACCAAATACTGTCATGCTCATTGCTTGTTTGAAGAATCCTGAGGGCAGTGTAATCCCTCAAGGCCTGCTGAATACGTAAGGTAGTCCTGTATTTTGGCAGTAAACCGTTGTAATTGTAGTCAGAAGCACTATCACCTACTGTTCCCGAATGTGGATTTTATGTAATGTTGTGATATCCCGCAGACAATTTCGGAAGTAGAAAGGAATGGTTTGCGAATGATCCTCCTCACCTGATTTGTGACTGACTGTGTTTCTTGTTGTTGATGTGATTGGTGGTGTTAGTAATAACAAAAAAGGATATAATACTCAATCACATCAAAGCAATGTTGTTTGTTGCAGCAGAATGTCTCGAAGACATTGACAGATCATTACTTTAATTTACGGTCACTATCCACTATTGTTTAGAGGGCTAATGTCCAAAATCCAGAGCCAAATGATTGAAGAATTGTTTGACTTTAGTTTGAGCTGCAGTGGTGAACATGAAGCAATAAAACTGAGGTGAAATGTAGTGCAGTTATCCTCACATTGTCCAAAAATGTGGTGTTCCTTACTGAACTGACTTTCTTTACCTGTGGTGGAACTTGCTGTGGACACTGTTGTACCAGTTGTTGTTGTTGGTGATGTCCCTGGAGAAGAAATACAATTGTGTTTCAACTCAAGCAGGAATCTTAAGTTACAAGAGCAAGTTGTCAGTTTTGTTTTCAGTCAAGAAAATGAATTTAGACTGATTTGACGATTTGAAGATCTATCGAAGAACATGTAATCAGATTATACTGAGAGACCATTCGATTCTTGTGTGAAAGATCTCATTGCGCAGTATTTGGGAGGCATGTCATCTGTGGGTGCAGGAATTTATTCACAATATTTAAGTGGAAGTCCAATGAGATATTAATTATGTGGGCATGTACTTTGCTGTGAAACGAATCTTGGTCAGGGAAGGTTAAAGACTTTCCTTTAATGCCTCCATTTGACAAGTTGGTTGTGGTTCGCTGTACAATGAATGCAGCGAGTCTTCGACAATAAGTTATTTAGTAGTTTCCTGCAAATGTGATAAATTCAGAAATCTTGGAGTGGGTTAATGTCCACAGCGTGTCAGTTGGAGGGAAAAGATATATTATCGCAAAGTCATTCTCAGTGAAATTTTATTTTTTCGTCAGTCAATTGTGCCATGCAAACTGCTGCTTTCAAAGTAGAGTGTGGTCTTTTTCAGAGGGCACCTGATGAATTTAGTTGCCATTTTGTTATTTGTCCCCTGAACGTATGTAGATTTTGTTTGGAGGATATAGAAGAGTTTCAGCCACATTTTATGTGCATGTCAACCTCATAGAGTCTAGCAATGAAATTCAGAAGGTGAATGTGAAGTTAGGTGATGAGAGATGTTATATGACTAACCTGTTGTGGTACTGACTGTGGACCCTGTAGTCGTTGTTGTTCCTGTTGTTTCTAATGAAAGAAAAGAATATTATTGTAGAGTATGGTAGGCAAACTTTCTGTGTTGCTGCTGACACAATCTAAGATAGAGAATAATAGCAAGTAATATACTTTATATCTATCCAATGGTTTTCCAGTTTTGTCATTAACTTTGTCCTGTTATTTTGAGCTGTAATCGCAGAGACTGAAATCAGTATTCAGAGAGAAAATGGTATCAAAGAAGATCTTCAAATAGCGGTTTGCTGTTGGAGAAATATCAATTTATTATCTTAAATTAGATGATCTTTACTGGAAGAATATTCCTTACCTGTTGTGGAAGTGGTGGTGGACGCAGTTGTTCCAGTTGTTGGTGATGTTGTTCCTATGGAAGAAGTAGAATGTATCTCAGCTGGATCAGGAAGCTCAGAATATCAATCAACAAATTTGAATTTTTCATTTGCTGTTCTGGTAACCTGAGCTAGATTATTGTAAGGGACAAATCAATTCCTGTTTTGCCATTGATCTAATACACAGCATTTAGTAAGCATGTCATCTATGAGTATATTGATAGGTTTGGACAATTTTCTTTGAATTCAAAATACGTATTTATTACATGGACCGGTGAGAACTTATGAAGGAAATTGGTAAAAGCAGGATAAAGTTTCTTTTGCTATAACTGAGTCTGTCAGTTGGGATGAGCATTTTGTGTTAAAAGAATGCTCCAGCCCTTCGTTGACGTTGTAATCAGTAGGTAGCAGGCTGTATGGTGTATTCAGAAATCTCACAGTTATTTAAGATCTACAGCATGTTTTGAAGTCTGAGAGACAACTGCGCTGAAATGTATGTGTACCTATCATTTAGCTTTCATGTCCACCAAATACTGTCATGCTCATTGCTTCTTTGATGAATCCTGAGGGCAGTGTAATCCCTCAAGGCCTGCTGAATATGTAAGGTAGTCCAGTATTTTGGCAGTAAACTGTTGTAATTGTAGTCAGAAGCACTCTCTCCTACTGTTCCCGAATGTGGATTTAATGTAATGTTGTGATATCCAGCAGACAATTTCGGAAGGAGAAAGGAATGGTTTGCGAATGATCCTCCTCAACTGATATCTGACTGACTGTGTTTCTTGTTGTTGATGTGATTGGTGGTGTTAGTAATAACAAAAAAGGATATAATACTCATACACATCAAAGCAATGTTGGTTGTTGAAGCAGAATGTCTCGAAGACATTGACAGATCATTACTTTAATTTACTGTCACTATCCAATATTGTTTAGAGGGCTAATGTCCAAAATGAGGGAAGAATTGTTTGACTTTAGTTTGAGCTGCAGTGGTGAACATGAAGCAATAAAACTGAGGTGAAATGTAGTGCAGTTATCCTCACATTGTCCAGAAATGTGGTGTTCCTTACTGAACTGACTTTCTTTACCTGTGGTGGAACTTGCTGTGGACACTGTTGTACCAGTTGTTGTTGTTGGTGATGTCCCTGGAGAAGAAATACAATTGTGTTTCAACTCAAGCAGGAATCTTAAGTTACAAGAGCAAGTTGTCAGTTTTGTTTTCAGTCAAGAAAATGAATTTAGACTGATTTGACGATTTGAAGATCTATCAAAGAACATGTAATCAGATTATACTGAGAGACCATTCGATTCTTGTGTGAAAGATCTCATTGCGCAGTATTTGGGAGGCATGTCATCTGTGGGTGCAGGAATTTATTCACAATATTTAAGTGGAAGTCCAATGAGATATTAATTATGTGGGCATGTGCTGAGGTGTGAAACGAATCTTGGTCAGGGAAGGTTAAAGACTTTCCTTTAATGCCTCCATTTGACAAGTTGGTTGTGGTTCGCTGTACAATGAATGCAGCGAGTCTTCGACAATAAGTTATTTAGTAGTTTCCTGCAAATGTGATAAATTCAGAAATCTTGGAGTGGGTTAATGTCCACAGCGTGTCAGTTGGAGGGAAAAGATATATTATCGCAAAGTCATTCTCAGTGAAATTTTATTTTTTCGTCAGTCAATTGTGCCATGCAAACTGCTGCTTTCAAAGTAGAGTGTGGTCTTTTTCAGAGGGCACCTGATGAATTTATTTGCCATTTTGTTATTTGCCCCCTGAAAGTATGTAGATTTTGTTTGGAGGATATAGAAGAGTTTCAGCCACATTTTATGTGCATCTCAACCTCATAGAGTCTAGCAATGAAATTCAGAAGGTGAATGTGAAGTTAGGTGATGAGAGATGTTATATGACTAACCTGTTGTGGTACTGACTGTGGACCCTGTAGTCGTTGTTGTTCCTGTTGTTTCTAATGAAAGAAAAGAATATTATTGTAGAGTATGGTAGGCAAACTTTCTGTGTTGCTGCTGACACAATCTAAGATAGAAAATAATAGCAACTAATATACTTTATATCTATCCAATGGTTTTCCAGTTTTGTCATTAACTTTGTCTGGTAATTTTGAGCTTTAATCGCACAGACTGAAATCAGTATTCAGAGAGAAAATGGTATCAAAGAAGATCTTCAAATAGCGGTTTGCTGTTGGAGAAATATCAATTTATTATCTTAAATTAGTTGATCTTTACTGGAAGAATATTCCTTACCTGTTGTGGAAGTGGTGGTGGACGCAGTTGTTCCAGTTGTTGGTGATGTTGTTCCTATGGAAGAAGTAGAATGTATCTCAGCTGGATCAGGAAGCTCAGAATATCAATCAACAAATTTGAATTTTTCATTTGCTGTTCTGGTAACCTGAGCTAGATTATTGTAAGGGACAAATCAATTCCTGTTTTGCCATTGATCTAATACACAGCATTTAGTAAGCATGTCATCTATGAGTATATTGATAGGTTTGGACAATTTTCTTTGAATTCAAAATACGTATTTATTACATGGACCGGTGAGAACTTATGAAGGAAATTGGTAAAAGCAGGATAAAGTTTCTTTTGCTATAACTGAGTCTGTCAGTTGGGATGAGCATTTTGTGTTAAAAGAATGCTCCAGCCCTTCGTTGACGTTGTAATCAGTAGGTAGCAGGCTGTATGGTGTATTCAGAAATCTCACAGTTATTTAAGATCTACAGCATGTTTTGAAGTCTGAGAGACAACTGCGCTGAAATGTATGTGTACCTATCATTTAGCTTTCATGTCCACCAAATACTGTCATGCTCATTGCTTCTTTGAAGAATCCTGAGGGCAGTGTAATCCCTCAAGGCCTGCTGAATATGTAAGGTAGTCCAGTATTTTGGCAGTAAACTGTTGTAATTGTAGTCAGAAGCACTATCACCTACTTTTCCCGAATGTGGATTTAATGTAATGTTGTGATATCCAGCAGACAATTTCGGAAGGAGAAAGGAATGGTTTGCGAATGATCCTCCTCAACTGATATGTGACTGACTGTGTTTCTTGTTGTTGATGTGATTGGTGGTGTTAGTAATAACAAAAAAGGATTTAATACTCATACACATCAAAGCAATGTTGGTTGTTGAAGCAGAATGTCTCGAAGACACTGACAGATCATTACTTTAATTTACTGTCACTATCCAATATTGTTTAGAGGGCTAATGTCCAAAATGAGGGAAGAATTGTTTGACTTTAGTTTGAGCTGCAGTGGTGAACATGAAGCAATAAAACTGAGGTGAAATGTAGTGCAGTTATCCTCACATTGTCCAGAAATGTGGTGTTCCTTACTGAACTGACTTTCTTTACCTGTGGTGGAACTTGCTGTGGACACTGTTGTACCAGTTGTTGTTGTTGGTGATGTCCCTGGAGAAGAAATACAATTGTGTTTCAACTCAAGCAGGAATCTTAAGTTACAAGAGCAAGTTGTCAGTTTTGTTTTCAGTCAAGAAAATGAATTTAGACTGATTTGATGATTTGAAGATCTATCGAAGAACATGTAATCAGATTATACTGAGAGACCATTCGATTCTTGTGTGAAAGATCTCATTGCGCAGTATTTGGGAGGCATGTCATCTGTGGGTGCAGGAATTTATTCACAATATTTAAGTGGAAGTCCAATGAGATATTAATTATGTGGGCATGTGCTGAGGTGTGAAACGAATCTTGGTCAGGGAAGGTTAAAGACTTTCCTTTAATGCCTCCATTTGACAAGTTGGTTGTGGTTCGCTGTACAATGAATGCAGCGAGTCTTCGACAATAAGTTATTTAGTAGTTTCCTGCAAATGTGATAAATTCAGAAATCTTGGAGTGGGTTAATGTCCACAGCGTGTCAGTTGGAGGGAAAAGATATATTATCGCAAAGTCATTCTCAGTGAAATTTTATTTTTTCGTCAGTCAATTGTGCCATGCAAAATGCTGCTTTCAAAGTAGAGTGTGGTCTTTTTCAGAGGGCACCTGATGAATTTATTTGCCATTTTGTTATTTGCCCCATGAAAGTATGTAGATTTTGTTTGGAGGATATAGAAGAGTTTCAGCCACATTTTATGTGCATGTCAGCCTCATAGAATCTAGCAATGAAATTCAGAAGGTGAATGTGAAGTTAGGTGATGAGAGATGTTATATGACTAACCTGTTGTGGTACTGACTGTGGACCCTGTTGTCGTTGTTGTTCCTGTTGTTTCTAATGAAAGAAAAGAATATTATTGTAGAGTATAGTAGGCAAACTTTCTGTGTTGCTGCTGACACAATCTAAGATAGAGAATAATAGCAACTAATATACTTTATATCAATCCAATGGTTTTCCAGTTTTGTCATTAACTTTGTCTGGTTATTTTGAGCTGTAGTCGTAGAGACTGAAATCAGTATTCAGAGAGAAAATGGTATCAAAGAAGATCTTCAAATAGCGGTTTGCTGTTGGAGAAATATCAATTTATTATCTTAATTTGGTTGAGCTTTACTGGAAGAATATTCCTTACCTGTTGTGGAAGTGGTGGTGGACGCAGTTGTTCCAGTTGTTGGTGATGTTGTTCCTATGGAAGAAGTAGAATGTATCTCAGCTGGATCAGGAAGCTCAGAATATCAATCAACAAATTTGAATTTTTCATTTGCTGTTCTGGTAACCTGAGCTAGATTATTGTAAGGGACAAATCGATTCCTGTTTTGCCATTGATCTAATACACAGCATTTAGTAAGCATGTCATCTATGAGTATATTCATAGGTTTGGACAATTTTCTTTGAATTCAAAATACGTATTTATTACATGGACCGGTGAGAACTTATGAAGGAAATTGGTAAAAGCAGGATAAAGTTTCTTTTGCTATAACTGAGTCTGTCAGTTGGGATGAGCATTTTGTGTTAAAAGAATGCTCCAGCCCTTCGTTGACGTTGTAATCAGTAGGTAGCAGGCTGTATGGTGTATTCAGAAATCTCACAGTTATTTAAGATCTACAGCATGTTTTGAAGTCTGAGAGACAACTGCGCTGAAATGTATGTGTACCTATCATTTAGCTTTCATGTCCACCAAATACTGTCATGCTCATTGCTTCTTTGAAGAATCCTGAGGGCAGTGTAATCCCTCAAGGCCTGCTGAATATGTAAGGTAGTCCAGTATTTTGGCAGTAAACTGTTGTAATTGTAGTCAGAAGCACTATCACCTACTTTTCCCGAATGTGGATTTAATGTAATGTTGTGATATCCAGCAGACAATTTCGGAAGGAGAAAGGAATGGTTTGCGAATGATCCTCCTCAACTGATATGTGACTGACTGTGTTTCTTGTTGTTGATGTGATTGGTGGTGTTAGTAATAACAAAAAAGGATATAATACTCATACACATCAAAGCAATGTTGGTTGTTGAAGCAGAATGTCTCGAAGACAGTGACAGATCATTACTTTAATTTACTGTCACTATCCAATATTGTTTAGAGGGCTAATGTCCAAAATGAGGGAAGAATTGTTTGACTTTAGTTTGAGCTGCAGTGGTGAACATGAAGCAATAAAACTGAGGTGAAATGTAGTGCAGTTATCCTCACATTGTCCAGAAATGTGGTGTTCCTTACTGAACTGACTTTCTTTACCTGTGGTGGAACTTGCTGTGGACACTGTTGTACCAGTTGTTGTTGTTGGTGATGTCCCTGGAGAAGAAATACAATTGTGTTTCAACTCAAGCAGGAATCTTAAGTTACAAGAGCAAGTTGTCAGTTTTGTTTTCAGTCAAGAAAATGAATTTAGACTGATTTGACGATTTGAAGATCTATCGAAGAACATGTAATCAGATTATACTGAGAGACCATTCGATTCTTGTGTGAAAGATCTCATTGCGCAGTATTTGGGAGGCATGTCATCTGTGGGTGCAGGAATTTATTCACAATATTTAAGTGGAAGTCCAATGAGATATTAATTATGTGGGCATGTGCTGAGGTGTGAAACGAATCTTGGTCAGGGAAGGTTAAAGACTTTCCTTTAATGCCTCCATTTGACAAGTTGGTTGTGGTTCGCTGTACAATGAATGCAGCGAGTCTTCGACAATAAGTTATTTAGTAGTTTCCTGCAAATGTGATAAATTCAGAAATCTTGGAGTGGGTTAATGTCCACAGCGTGTCAGTTGGAGGGAAAAGATATATTATCGCAAAGTCATTCTCAGTGAAATTTTATTTTTTCGTCAGTCAATTGTGCCATGCAAAATGCTGCTTTCAAAGTAGAGTGTGGTCTTTTTCAGAGGGCACCTGATGAATTTATTTGCCATTTTGTTATTTGCCCCATGAAAGTATGTAGATTTTGTTTGGAGGATATAGAAGAGTTTCAGCCAGATTTTATGTGCATGTCAACCTCATAGAATCTAGCAATGAAATTCAGAAGGTGAATGTGAAGTTAGGTGATGAGAGATGTTATATGACTAACCTGTTGTGGTACTGACTGTGGACCCTGTTGTCGTTGTTGTTCCTGTTGTTTCTAATGAAAGAAAAGAATATTATTGTAGAGTATGGTAGGCAAACTTTCTGTGTTGCTGCTGACACAATCTAAGATAGAGAATAATAGCAACTAATATACTTTATATCAATCCAATGGTTTTCCAGTTTTGTCATTAACTTTGTCTGGTTATTTTGAGCTGTAGTCGTAGAGACTGAAATCAGTATTCAGAGAGAAAATGGTATCAAAGAAGATCTTCAAATAGCGGTTTGCTGTTGGAGAAATATCAATTTATTATCTTAATTTGGTTGAGCTTTACTGGAAGAATATTCCTTACCTGTTGTGGAAGTGGTGGTGGACGCAGTTGTTCCAGTTGTTGGTGATGTTGTTCCTATGGAAGAAGTAGAATGTATCTCAGCTGGATCAGGAAGCTCAGAATATCAATCAACAAATTTGAATTTTTCATTTGCTGTTCTGGTAACCTGAGCTAGATTATTGTAAGGGACAAATCGATTCCTGTTTTGCCATTGATCTAATACACAGCATTTAGTAAGCATGTCATCTATGAGTATATTCATAGGTTTGGACAATTTTCTTTGAATTCAAAATACGTATTTATTACATGGACCGGTGAGAACTTATGAAGGAAATTGGTAAAAGCAGGATAAAGTTTCTTTTGCTATAACTGAGTCTGTCAGTTGGGATGAGCATTTTGTGATAAAAGAATGCTCCAGCCCTTCGTTGACGTTGTAATCAGTAGGTAGCAGGCTGTATGGTGTATTCAGAAATCTCACAGTTATTTAAGATCTACAGCATGTTTTGAAGTCTGAGAGACAACTGCGCTGAAATGTATGTGTACCTATCATTTAGCTTTCATGTCCACCAAATACTGTCATGCTCATTGCTTCTTTGAAGAATCCTGAGGGCAGTGTAATCCCTCAAGGCCTGCTGAATATGTAAGGTAGTCCAGTATTTTGGCAGTAAACTGTTGTAATTGTAGTCAGAAGCACTATCACCTACTTTTCCCGAATGTGGATTTAATGTAATGTTGTGATATCCAGCAGACAATTTCGGAAGGAGAAAGGAATGGTTTGCGAATGATCCTCCTCAACTGATATGTGACTGACTGTGTTTCTTGTTGTTGATGTGATTGGTGGTGTTAGTAATAACAAAAAAGGATATAATACTCATACACATCAAAGCAATGTTGGTTGTTGAAGCAGAATGTCTCGAAGACACTGACAGATCATTACTTTAATTTACTGTCACTATCCAATATTGTTTAGAGGGCTAATGTCCAAAATGAGGGAAGAATTGTTTGACTTTAGTTTGAGCTGCAGTGGTGAACATGAAGCAATAAAACTGAGGTGAAATGTAGTGCAGTTATCCTCACATTGTCCAGAAATGTGGTGTTCCTTACTGAACTGACTTTCTTTACCTGTGGTGGAACTTGCTGTGGACTCTGTTGTACCAGTTGTTGTTGTTGGTGATGTCCCTGGGGAAGAAATACAATTGTGTTTCAACTCAAGCAGGAATCTTAAGTTACAAGAGCAAGTTGTCAGTTTTGTTTTCAGTCAAGAAAATGAATTTAGACTGATTTGACGATTTGAAGATCTATCGAAGAACATGTAATCAGATTATACTGAGAGACCATTCGATTCTTGTGTGAAAGATCTCATTGCGCAGTATTTGGGAGGCATGTCATCTGTGGGTGCAGGAATTTATTCACAATATTTAAGTGGAAGTCCAATGAGATATTAATTATGTGGGCATGTGCTGAGGTGTGAAACGAATCTTGGTCAGGGAAGGTTAAAGACTTTCCTTTAATGCCTCCATTTGACAAGTTGGTTGTGGTTCGCTGTACAATGAATGCAGCGAGTCTTCGACAATAAGTTATTTAGTAGTTTCCTGCAAATGTGATAAATTCAGAAATCTTGGAGTGGGTTAATGTCCACAGCGTGTCATTTGGAGGGAAAAGATATATTATCGCAAAGTCATTCTCAGTGAAATTTTATTTTTTCGTCAGTCAATTGTGCCATGCAAAATGCTGCTTTCAAAGTAGAGTGTGGTCTTTTTCAGAGGGCACCTGATGAATTTATTTGCCATTTTGTTATTTGCCCCATGAAAGTATGTAGATTTTGTTTGGAGGATATAGAAGAGTTTCAGCCACATTTTATGTGCATGTCAACCTCATAGAATCTAGCAATGAAATTCAGAAGGTGAATGTGAAGTTAGGTAATGAGAGATGTTATATGACTAACCTGTTGTGGTACTGACTGTGGACCCTGTTGTCGTTGTTGTTCCTGTTGTTTCTAATGAAAGAAAAGAATATTATTGTAGAGTATGGTAGGCAAACTTTCTGTGTTGCTGCTGACACAATCTAAGATAGAGAATAATAGCAACTAATATACTTTATATCAATCCAATGGTTTTCCAGTTTTGTCATTAACTTTGTCTGGTTATTTTGAGCTGTAGTCGTAGAGACTGAAATCAGTATTCAGAGAGAAAATGGTATCAAAGAAGATCTTCAAATAGCGGTTTGCTGTTGGAGAAATATCAATTTATTATCTTAATTTGGTTGAGCTTTACTGGAAGAATATTCCTTACCTGTTGTGGAAGTGGTGGTGGACGCAGTTGTTCCAGTTGTTGGTGATGTTGTTCCTATGGAAGAAGTAGAATGTATCTCAGCTGGATCAGGAAGCTCAGAATATCAATCAACAAATTTGAATTTTTCATTTGCTGTTCTGGTAACCTGAGCTGGATTATTGTAAGGGACAAATCGATTCCTGTTTTGCCATTGATCTAATACACAGCATTTAGTAAGCATGTCATCTATGAGTATATTCATAGGTTTGGACAATTTTCTTTGAATTCAAAATACGTATTTATTTCATGGACCGGTGAGAACGTATGAAGGAAATTGGTAAAAGCAGGATAAAGTTTCTTTTGCTATAACTGAGTCTGTCAGTTGGGATGAGCATTTTGTGATAAAAGAATGCTCCAGCCCTTCGTTGACGTTGTAATCAGTAGGTAGCAGGCTGTATGGTGTATTCAGAAATCTCACGGTTATTTAAGATCTACAGCATGTTTTGAAGTCTGAGAGACAACTGCGCTGAAATGTATGTGTACCTATCATTTAGCTTTCATGTCCACCAAATACTGTCATGCTCATTGCTTCTTTGAAGAATCCTGAGGGCAGTGCAATCCCTCAAGGCCTGCTGAATACGTAAGGTAGTCCAGTATTTTGGCAGTAAACTGTTGTAATTGTAGTCAGAAGCACTATCACCTACTGTTCCCGAATGTGGATTTAATGTAATGTTGTGATATCCAGCAGACAATTTCGGAAGTAGAAAGGAATGGTTTGCGAATGATCCTCCTCAACTGATATGAGACTGACTGTGTTTCTTGTTGTTGATGTGATTGGTGGTGTTAGTAATAACAAAAAAGGATATAATACTCATTCACATCAAAGCAATGTTGGTTGTTGAAGCAGAATGTCTCGAACACATTGACTGATCATTACTTTAATTTACTGTCACTATCCAATATTGTTTAGAGGGCTAATGTCCAAAATGAGGGAAGAATTGTTTGACTTTAGTTTGAGCTGCAGTGGTGAACATGAAGCAATAAAACTGAGGTGAAATGTAGTGCAGTTATCCTCACATTGTCCAGAAATGTGGTGTTCCTTACTGAACTGACTTTCTTTACCTGTGGTGGAACTTGCTGTGGACTCTGTTGTACCAGTTGTTGTTGTTGGTGATGTCCCTGGGGAAGAAATACAATTGTGTTTCAACTCAAGCAGGAATCTTAAGTTACAAGAGCAAGTTGTCAGTTTTGTTTTCAGTCAAGAAAATGAATTTAGACTGATTTGACGATTTGAAGATCTATCGAAGAACATGTAATCAGATTATAGTGAAAGACCATTCGATTCTTGTTGTGTGAAAGATCTCATGCGCAGTATTTGGGAGGCATGTCATCTGTGGGTGCAGGAATTTATTCACAATATTTAAGTGGAAGTCCAATGAGATATTAATTATGTGGGCATGTGCTGAGGTGTGAAACGAATCTTGGTCAGGGAAGGTTAAAGACTTTCCTTTAATGCCTCCATTTGACAAGTTGGTTGTGGTTCGCTGTACAATGAATGCAGCGAGTCTTCGACAATAAGTTATTTAGTAGTTTCCTGCAAATGTGATAAATTCAGAAATCTTGGAGTGGGTTAATGTCCACAGCGTGTCAGTTGGAGGGAAAAGATATATTATCGCAAAGTCATTCTCAGTGAAATTTTATTTTTTTGTCCAGTCAATTGTGCCATGCAAAATGCTGCTTTCAAAGTAGAGTGTGAAGTCTTTTTCAGAGGGCACCTGATGAATTTATTTGCCATTTTGTTATTTGCCCCCTGAAAGTATGTAGATTTTGTTTGGAGGATATAGAAGAGTTTCAGCCACATTTTATGTGCATGTCAACCTCATAGAATCTAGCAATGAAATTCAGAAGGTGAATGTGAAGTTAGGTGATGAGAGATGTTATATGACTAACCTGTTGTGGTACTGACTGTGGACCCTGTTGTCGTTGTTGTTCCTGTTGTTTCTAATGAAAGAAAAGAATATTATTGTAGAGTATGGTAGGCAAACTTTCTGTGTTGCTGCTGACACAATCTAAGATAGAGAATAATAGCAACTAATATACTTTATATCTATCCAATGGTTTTCCAGTTTTGTCATTAACTTTGTCTGATTATTTTGAGCTGTAATCGCAGAGACTGAAATCAGTATTCAGAGAGAAAATGGTATCAAAGAAGATCTTCAAATAGCGGTTTTCTGTTGGAGAAATATCAATTTATTATCTTAAATTGGTTGATATTTACTGGAAGAATATTCCTTACCTGTTGTGGAAGTGGTGGTGGACACAGTTGTTCCAGTTGTTGGTGATGTTGTTCCTATGGAAGAAGTAGAATGTATCTCAGCTGGATCAGGAAGCTCAGAATATCAATCAACAAATTTGAATTTTTCACTTGCTGTTCTGGTAACCTGAGCTAGATTATTGTAAGGGACAAATCGATTCCTGTTTTGCCATTGATCGTATACACAGCATTTGGTAAGCATGTTATCTATGAGTATATTAATATGTTTGGACAATTTTCGGTGAATTCAAAATATGTATTTATTACATGGACTGGTGAGAACGTATGAAGGAAATTTGTTAAAAGCAGGATAAAGTTTCTTTTAATATAACTGAGTCTGTCAGTTGGGATGAGCATTTTGTGATAAAAGAATGCTCCAGCACTTCGTTGACGTTGTAATCAGTAGGTATCAGGCTGTATGGTATATTCAGAAATCTCACAGTTATTTAAGATCTACAGCATGATTTGAAGTCCGACAGACAACTGCGCTGAAGTGTTTGTGGCCCTATCATTTAACTTTCATGTCCACCAAATACTGTCATGCTCATTGCGTGATTGAAGAATGCTGAGGGCAGTGCAATCCCTCAAGGCCTGCTTAATTCATAAGCAAGTCCAGTATTCTGGCAGTAAACTGTTGTAATTGTAGTCAGAAGCACTCTCACCTACTGTTCCCGAATGCGGATTTAATGTAATGTTGTAATATCCAGCAGTCAAGTTCTGATGTAGAAAGGAATGGTTTGCGAATGATACTCCTCACCTGATATGTGACTGACTGTGTTTCTTGTTGTTGATGTGATTTGTGGTGTTAGTAATAACAAAAAAGGATATAATACTCAATCACATCAAAGCCGTGTTGGTTGTTGCAGCAGAATGTCTCGAAGACATTGACAGATCTTTAATTTACTGTCAGTATCCAATATTGTTTACAGGGCTAATGTCCAAAATGAGGGAAGAATTGTTTGACTTTAGTTTGAGCTGCAGTGGTGAACATGAAGCAATAAAACTGAGGTGAAATGTAGTGCAGTTATCCTCACATTGTCCAAAAATGTGGTGTTCCTTACTGAACTGACTTTCTTTACCTGTGGTGGAACTTGCTGTGGACACTGTTGTACCAGTTGTTGTTGTTGGTGATGTCCCTGGAGAAGAAATACAATTGTGTTTCAACTCAAGCAGGAATCTTAAGTTACAAGAGCAAATTGTCAGTTTTGTTTTCAGTCAAGAAAATGAATTTAGAGGGATTTGACGATTTGAAGATCTATCGAAGAACATGTAATCAGATTATACTGAGAGACCATTCGATTCTTGTGTGAAAGATCTCATTGCGCAGTATTTGGGAGGCATGTCATCTGTGGGTGCAGGAATTTATTCAGAATATTTAAGTGGAAGTCCAATGAGATATTTATTATGTGGGCATGTGCTGAGCTGTGAAACGAATCTTGGTCAGGGAAGGTTAAAGACTTTCCTTTAATGCCTCCATTTGACAAGTTGGTTGTGGTTCGCTGTACAATGAATGCAGCGAGTCTTCGACAATAAGTTATTTAGTAGTTTCCTGCAAATGTGATAAATTCAGAAATCTTGGAGTGGGTTAATGTCCACAGCGTGTCAGTTGGAGGGAAAAGATATATTATCGCAAAGTCATTCTCAGTGAAATTTTATTTTATCGTCCAGTCAATTGTGCCATGCAAAATGCTGCTTTCAAAGTAGAGTGTGAAGTCTTTTTCAGAGGGCACCTGATGAATTTATTTGCCATTTTGTTATTTGCCCCCTGAAAGTATGTAGATTTTGTTTGGAGGATATAGAAGAGTTTCAGCCACATTTTATGTGCATGTCAACCTCATAGAGTCTAGCAATGAAATTCAGAAGGTGAATGTGAAGTTAGGTGATGAGAGATGTTATATGACTAACCTGTTGTGGTACTGACTGTGGACCCTGTTGTCGTTGTTGTTCCTGTTGTTTCTAATGAAAGAAAAGAATATTATTGTAGAGTATGGTAGGCAAACTTTCTGTGTTGCTGCTGACACAATCTAAGATAGAGAATAATAGCAACTAATATACTTTATATCAATCCAATGGTTTTCCAGTTTTGTCATTAACTTTGTCTGGTTATTTTGAGCTGTAGTCGTAGAGACTGAAATCAGTATTCAGAGAGAAAATGGTATCAAAGAAGATCTTCAAATAGCGGTTTGCTGTTGGAGAAATATCAATTTATTATCTTAATTTGGTTGAGCTTTACTGGAAGAATATTCCTTACCTGTTGTGGAAGTGGTGGTGGACGCAGTTGTTCCAGTTGTTGGTGATGTTGTTCCTATGGAAGAAGTAGAATGTATCTCAGCTGGATCAGGAAGCTCAGAATATCAATCAACAAATTTGAATTTTTCATTTGCTGTTCTGGTAACCTGAGCTAGATTATTGTAAGGGACAAATCGATTCCTGTTTTGCCATTGATCTAATACACAGCATTTAGTAAGCATGTCATCTATGAGTATATTCATAGGTTTGGACAATTTTCTTTGAATTCAAAATACGTATTGATTACATGGACCGGTGAGAACTTATGAAGGAAATTGGTAATAGCAGGATAAAGTTTCTTTTGCTATAACTGAGTCTGTCGGTTGGGATGAGCATTTTGTGTTAAAAGAATGCTCCAGCCCTTCGTTGACGTTGTAATCAGTAGGTAGCAGGCTGTATGGTGTATTCAGAAATCTCACAGTTATTTAAGATCTACAGCATGTTTTGAAGTCTGAGAGACAACTGCGCTGAAATGTATGTGTACCTATCATTTAGCTTTCATGTCCACCAAATACTGTCATGCTCATTGCTTCTTTGAAGAATCCTGAGGGCAGTGTAATCCCTCAAGGCCTGCTGAATATGTAAGGTAGTCCAGTATTTTGGCAGTAAACTGTTGTAATTGTAGTCAGAAGCACTATCACCTACTGTTCCCGAATGTGGATTTAATGTAATGTTGTGATATCCAGCAGACAATTTCGGAAGGAGAAAGGAATGGTTTGCGAATGATCCTCCTCAACTGATATGTGACTGACTGTGTTTCTTGTTGTTGATGTGATTGGTGGTGTTAGTAATAACAAAAAAGGATATAATACTCATACACAGCAAAGCAATGTTGGTTGTTGAAGCAGAATGTCTCGAAGACATTGACAGATCATTACTTTAATTTACTGTCACTATCCAATATTGTTTAGAGGGCTAATGTCCAAAATGAGGGAAGAATTGTTTGACTTTAGTTTGAGCTGCAGTGGTGAACATGAAGCAATAAAACTGAGGTGAAATGTAGTGCAGTTATCCTCACATTGTCCAGAAATGTGGTGTTCCTTACTGAACTGACTTTCTTTACCTGTGGTGGAACTTGCTGTGGACACTGTTGTACCAGTTGTTGTTGTTGGTGATGTCCCTGGAGAAGAAATACAATTGTGTTTCAATTCAAGCAGGAATCTTAAGTTACAAGAGCAAGTTGTCAGTTTTGTTTTCAGTCAAGAAAATGAATTTAGACTGATTTGACGATTTGAAGATCTATCGAAGAACATGTAATCAGATTATACTGAGAGACCATTCGATTCTTGTGTGAAAGATCTCATTGCGCAGTATTTGGGAGGCATGTCATCTGTGGGTGCAGGAATTTATTCACAATATTTAAGTGGAAGTCCAATGAGATATTAATTATGTGGGCATGTGCTGAGGTGTGAAACGAATCTTGGTCAGGGAAGGTTAAAGACTTTCCTTTAATGCCTCCATTTGACAAGTTGGTTGTGGTTCGCAGTGCAATGAATGCAGCGAGTCTTCGACAATAAGTTATTTAGTAGTTACCTACAAATGTGATAAATTCAGAATTCTTGGAGTGGATTAATGACCACAGCGTGTCAGGTTGAGGGAAAAGATATTTTACCTCAAAGTCATTCTCAGTGAAATTTTATTTTTTTGTCCAGTCAATTGTGCCATGCAAAATGCTGCTTTCAAAGTAGAGTGTGGTCTTTTTCAGAGGGCACCTGATGAATTTATTTGCCATTTTGTTATTTGCCCCATGAAAGTATGTAGATTTTCTTTGGAGGATATAGAAGAGTTTCAGCCAGATTTTATGTGCATGTCAACCTCATAGAATCTAGCAATGAAATTCAGAAGGTGAATGTGAAGTTAGGTGATGAGAGATGTTATATGACTAACCTGTTGTGGTACTGACTGTGGACCCTGTTGTCGTTGTTGTTCCTGTTGTTTCTAATGAAAGAAAAGAATATTATTGTAGAGTATGGTAGGCAAACTTTCTGTGTTGCTGCTGACACAATCTAAGATAGAGAATAATAGCAACTAATATACTTTATATCAATCCAATGGTTTTCCAGTTTTGTCATTAACTTTGTCTGGTTATTTTGAGCTGTAGTCGTAGAGACTGAAATCAGTATTCAGAGAGAAAATGGTATCAAAGAAGATCTTCAAATAGCGGTTTGCTGTTGGAGAAATATCAATTTATTATCTTAATTTGTTTGAGCTTTACTGGAAGAATATTCCTTACCTGTTGTGGAAGTGGTGGTGGACGCAGTTGTTCCAGTTGTTGGTGATGTTGTTCCTATGGAAGAAGTAGAATGTATCTCAGCTGGATCAGGAAGCTCAGAATATCAATCAACAAATTTGAATTTTTCATTTGCTGTTCTGGTAACCTGAGCTAGATTATTGTAAGGGACAAATCGATTCCTGTTTTGCCATTGATCTAATACACAGCATTTAGTAAGCATGTCATCTATGAGTATATTCATAGGTTTGGACAATTTTCTTTGAATTCAAAATACGTATTGATTACATGGACCGGTGAGAACTTATGAAGGAAATTGGTAAAAGCAGGATAAAGTTTCTTTTGCTATAACTGAGTCTGTCGGTTGGGATGAGCATTTTGTGTTAAAAGAATGCTCCAGCCCTTCGTTGACGTTGTAATCAGTAGGTAGCAGGCTGTATGGTGTATTCAGAAATCTCACAGTTATTTAAGATCTACAGCATGTTTTGAAGTCTGAGAGACAAATGCGCTGAAATGTATGTGTACCTATCATTTAGCTTTCATGTCCACCAAATACTGTCATGCTCATTGCTTCTTTGAAGAATCCTGAGGGCAGTGTAATCCCTCAAGGCCTGCTGAATATGTAAGGTAGTCCAGTATTTTGGCAGTAAACTGTTGTAATTGTAGTCAGAAGCACTATCACCTACTGTTCCCGAATGTGGATTTAATGTAATGTTGTGATATCCAGCAGACAATTTCTGAAGGAGAAAGGAATGGTTTGCGAATGATCCTCCTCAACTGATATGTGACTGACTGTGTTTCTTGTTGTTGATGTGATTGGTGG
Source organism: Hypanus sabinus (assembly GCF_030144855.1). NCBI lineage: Eukaryota > Metazoa > Chordata > Chondrichthyes > Myliobatiformes > Dasyatidae > Hypanus > Hypanus sabinus. The sequence goes on from NC_082718.1 coordinate 44,559,064, forward strand.
TGTTAGTAATAACAAAAAAGGATATAATACTCATACACAGCAAAGCAATGTTGGTTGTTGAAGCAGAATGTCTCGAAGACATTGACAGATCATTACTTTAATTTACTGTCACTATCCAATATTGTTTAGAGGGCTAATGTCCAAAATGAGGGAAGAATTGTTTGACTTTAGTTTGAGCTGCAGTGGTGAACATGAAGCAATAAAACTGAGGTGAAATGTAGTGCAGTTATCCTCACATTGTCCAGAAATGTGGTGTTCCTCACTGAATTGACTTTCTTTACCTGTGGTGGAACTTGCTGTGGACACTGTTGTACCAGTTGTTGTTGTTGGTGATGTCCCTGGAGAAGAAATACAATTGTGTTTCAATTCAAGCAGGAATCTTAAGTTACAAGAGCAAGTTGTCAGTTTTGTTTTCAGTCAAGAAAATGAATTTAGACTGATTTGACGATTTGAAGATCTATCGAAGAACATGTAATCAGATTATACTGAGAGACCATTCGATTCTTGTGTGAAAGATCTCATTGCGCAGTATTTGGGAGGCATGTCATCTGTGGGTGCAGGAATTTATTCACAATATTTAAGTGGAAGTCCAATGAGATATTAATTATGTGGGCATGTGCTGAGGTGTGAAACGAATCTTGGTCAGGGAAGGTTAAAGACTTTCCTTTAATGCCTCCATTTGACAAGTTGGTTGTGGTTCGCTGCGCAATGAATGCAGCGAGTCTTCAACAATAAGTTATTTAGTAGTTACCTACAAATGTGATAAATTCAGAAATCTTGGAGTGGGTTAATGTCCACAGCGTGTCAGTTGGAGGGAAAAGATATATTATCGCAAAGTCATTCTCAGTGAAATTTTATTTTTTCGTCAGTCAATTGTGCCATGCAAAATGCTGCTTTCAAAGTAGAGTGTGAAGTCTTTTTCAGAGGGCACCTGATTAATTTATTTGCCATTTTGATATTTGCCCCCTGAAAGTTTGTAGATTTTGTTTGGAGGATATAGAAGAGTTTCTTCCACATTTTATGTGCAATTCAACGTCATAGAATCCAGCAATGAGATGCAGAAGGTGAATGTAACGTTTGGTGATGAGAAATATTATATTACTATCCTGATGTGGTACTAAATGTGGACCCTGTTGTCATTGTTGTTCCTGTTCTTTCTAATGAAAGAAAAGAATATTAATGTAGAGTATGGTAGGCAAACTTTGTGTGTTGCTGCTGACACTTCCAAGATAGAGAATAATAGCAACTAATATACTTTATATCTATTCAATGGTTTTTCAGTTTTGACATTAACTTTGTCTGGTAATTTTGAGCTGTAGTCGCACAGACTGAAATCTGTATTCAGAGAGAAAATAGTATCAAAAAAGATCTTCAAGTAGCGGTTAGCTGTTGGAGAAATATCAATTTATTATCTTAAATTGGTTGGTATTTACTGGAAGAATATTCCTTACCTGTTGTGGAAGTGGTGGTGGACACAGTTGTTCCAGTTGTTGGTGATGTTGTTCCTATGGAAGAAGTAGAATGTATCTCAGCTGGATCAGGAATCTCAGAATATCAATCAACCGATTTGAATTTTTCATTTGCTGTTCTGGTAACCTGAGCTAGATTATTTGAAGGGACAAATCGATTCCTGTTTTGCCATTGATCTAATACAGAGCATTTAGTAAGCATGTCATCTATGAGTATATTCATAGGTTTGGACAATTTTCTTTGAATTCAAAATACGTATTTATTACATGGACCGGTGAGAACGTATGAAGGAAATTTGGTAAAAGCAGGATAAAGTTTCTTTTGCTATAACTGAATCTGTCAGTTGGGATGAGCATTTTGTGATAAAAGAATGCTCCAGCCCTTCGTTGACGTTGTAATCAGTAGGTATCAGGCTGTATGGTGTATTCAGAAATCTCACAGTTATTTAAGATCTAGAGCATGTTTTGAAGTCCGAGAGACAACTGCGCTGAAATGTATGTGTACCTATCATTTAGCTTTCATGTCCACCAAATACTGTCATGCTCATTGCTTGTTTGAAGAATCCTGAGGGCAGTGTAATCCCTCAAGGCCTGCTGAATACGTAAGGTAGTCCAGTATTTTGGCAGTAAACTGTTGTAATTGTAGTCAGAAGCACTATCACCTACTGTTCCCGAATGTGGATTTAATGTAATGTTGTGATATCCAGCAGACAATTTCGGAAGTAGAAAGGAATGGTTTGCAAATGATCCTCCTCAACTGATACGAGACTGACTGTGTTTCTTGTTGTTGATGTGATTGGTGGTGTTAGTAAAAACAAAAAAGGATATAATACTCATTCACATCAAAGCAATGTTGGTTGTTGAAGCAGAATGTCTCGAAGACATTGACAGATCGTTACTTTAATTTACTGTCACTATCCAATATTGTTTGAGGGCTAATGTCCAAAATGAGGGAAGAATTGTTTGACTTTAGTTTGAGCTGCAGTGGTGAACATGAAGCAATAAAACTGAGGTGAAATGTAGTGCAGTTATCCTCACATTGTCCAAAAATGTGGTGTTCCTTACTGTATTGACTTTCTTTACCTGTGGTGGAACTTGCTGTGGACACTGTTGTACCAGTTGTTGTTGTTGGTGATGTCCCTGGAGAAGAAATACAATTGTGTTTCAACTCAAGCAGGAATCTTAAGTTACAAGAGCAAATTGTCAGTTTTGTTTTCAGTCAAGAAAATGAAATTAGACTGATTTGACGATTTGAAGATCTATCGAAGAACATGTAATCAGATTATACTGAAAGACCATTCGATTCTTGTTGTGTGAAAGATCTCATGAGCAGTATTTGGGAGGCATGTCATCTGTGGGTGCAGGAATTTATTCACAATATTTAAGTGGAAGTCCAATGAGATATTTATTATGTGGGCATGTTCTGAGCTGTGAAACGAATCTTGGTCAGGGAAGGTTAAAGACTTTCCTTTAATGCCTCCATTTGACAAGTTGGTTGTGGTTCGCTGCGCAATGAATGCAGCGAGTCTTCAACAATAAGTTATTTAGTAGTTACCTACAAATGTGATAAATTCAGAAATCTTGGAGTGGGTTAATGTCCACAGCGTGTCAGTTGGAGGGAAAAGATATATTATCGCAAAGTCATTCTCAGTGAAATTTTATTTTTTCGTCCAGTCAATTGTGCCATGCAAAATGCTGCTTTCAAAGTAGAGTGTGAAGTCTTTTTCAGAGGGCACCTGATTAATTTATTTGCCATTTTGATATTTGCCCCCTGAAAGTTTGTAGATTTTGTTTGGAGGATATAGAAGAGTTTCTTCCACATTTTATGTGCAATTCAACGTCATAGAATCCAGCAATGAGATGCAGAAGGTGAGTGTAACGTTTGGTGATGAGAAATATTATATTACTATCCTGATGTGGTACTAAATGTGGACCCTGTTGTCATTGTTGTTCCTGTTCTTTCTAATGAAAGAAAAGAATATTAATGTAGAGTATGGTAGGCAAACTTTGTGTGTTGCTGCTGACACTATCCAAGATAGAGAATAATAGCAACTAATATACTTTATATCTATTCAATGGTTTTTCAGTTTTGACATTAACTTTGTCTGGTAATTTTGAGCTGTAATCGCACAGACTGAAATCTGTATTCAGAGAGAAAATAGTATCAAAAAAGATCTTCAAGTAGCGGTTAGCTGTTGGAGAAATATCAATTTATTATCTTAAATTGGTTGGTATTTACTGGAAGAATATTCCTTACCTGTTGTGGAAGTGGTGGTGGACACAGTTGTTCCAGTTGTTGGTGATGTTGTTCCTATGGAAGAAGTAGAATGTATCTCAGCTGGATCAGGAATCTCAGAATATCAATCAACCGATTTGAATTTTTCATTTGCTGTTCTGGTAACCTGAGCTAGATTATTTGAAGGGACAAATCGATTCCTGTTTTGCCATTGATCTAATACAGAGCATTTAGTAAGCATGTCATCTATGAGTATATTCATAGGTTTGGACAATTTTCTTTGAATTCAAAATACGTATTTATTACATGGACCGGTGAGAACGTATGAAGGAAATTTGGTAAAAGCAGGATAAAGTTTCTTTTGCTATAACTGAATCTGTCAGTTGGGATGAGCATTTTGTGATAAAAGAATGCTCCAGCCCTTCGTTGACGTTGTAATCAGTAGGTATCAGGCTGTATGGTGTATTCAGAAATCTCACAGTTATTTAAGATCTAGAGCATGTTTTGAAGTCCGAGAGACAACTGCGCTGAAATGTATGTGTACCTATCATTTAGCTTTCATGTCCACCAAATACTGTCATGCTCATTGCTTGTTTGAAGAATCCTGAGGGCAGTGCAATCCCTCAAGGCCTGCTGAATATGTAAGGTAGTCCAGTATTCTGGCAGTAAACTGTTGTAATTGTAGTCAGAAGCACCATCACCTACTGTTCCCGAATGTGGATTTAATGTAATGTTGTGATATCCAGCAGACAATTTCGGAAGTAGAAAGGAATGGTTTGCAAATGATCCTCCTCAACTGATACGAGACTGACTGTGTTTCTTGTTGTTGATGTGATTGGTGGTGTTAGTAAAAACAAAAAAGGATATAATACTCATTCACATCAAAGCAATGTTGGTTGTTGAAGCAGAATGTCTCGAAGACATTGACAGATCGTTACTTTAATTTACTGTCACTATCCAATATTGTTTGAGGGCTAATGTCCAAAATGAGGGAAGAATTGTTTGACTTTAGTTTGTGCTGCAGTGGTGAACATGAAGCAATAAAACTGAGGTGAAATGTAGTGCAGTTATCCTCACATTGTCCAAAAATGTGGTGTTCCTTACTGAATTGACTTTCTTTACCTGTGGTGGAACTTGCTGTGGACACTGTTGTACCAGTTGTTGTTGTTGGTGATGTCCCTGGAGAAGAAATACAATTGTGTTTCAACTCAAGCAGGAATCTTAAGTTACAAGAGCAAGTTGTCAGTTTTGTTTTCAGTCAAGAAAATGAATTTAGACTGATTTGACGATTTGAAGATCTATCGAAGAACATGTAATCAGATTATACTGAGAGACCAGTCGATTCTTGTGTGAAAGATCTCATTGCGCAGTATTTGGGAGGCATGTCATCTGTGGGTGCAGGAATTTATTCACAATATTTAAGTGGAAGTCCAATGAGATATTTATTATGTGGGCATGTTCTGAGCTGTGAAACGAATCTTGGTCAGGGAAGGTTAAAGACTTTCCTTTAATGCCTCCATTTGACAAGTTGGTTGTGGTTCGCTGCGCAATGAATGCAGCGAGTCTTCAACAATAAGTTATTTAGTAGTTACCTACAAATGTGATAAATTCAGAAATCTTGGAGTGGGTTAATGTCCACAGCGTGTCAGTTGGAGGGAAAAGATATATTATCGCAAAGTCATTCTCAGTGAAATTTTATTTTTTCGTCCAGTCAATTGTGCCATGCAAAATGCTGCTTTCAAAGTAGAGTGTGAAGTCTTTTTCAGAGGGCACCTGATTAATTTATTTGCCATTTTGATATTTGCCCCCTGAAAGTTTGTAGATTTTGTTTGGAGGATATAGAAGAGTTTCTTCCACATTTTATGTGCAATTCAACGTCATAGAATCCAGCAATGAGATGCAGAAGGTGAGTGTAACGTTTGGTGATGAGAAATATTATATTACTATCCTGATGTGGTACTAAATGTGGACCCTGTTGTCATTGTTGTTCCTGTTCTTTCTAATGAAAGAAAAGAATATTAATGTAGAGTATGGTAGGCAAACTTTGTGTGTTGCTGCTGACACTATCCAAGATAGAGAATAATAGCAACTAATATACTTTATATCTATTCAATGGTTTTTCAGTTTTGACATTAACTTTGTCTGGTAATTTTGAGCTGTAATCGCACAGACTGAAATCTGTATTCAGAGAGAAAATAGTATCAAAAAAGATCTTCAAGTAGCGGTTAGCTGTTGGAGAAATATCAATTTATTATCTTAAATTGGTTGGTATTTACTGGAAGAATATTCCTTACCTGTTGTGGAAGTGGTGGTGGACACAGTTGTTCCAGTTGTTGGTGATGTTGTTCCTATGGAAGAAGTAGAATGTATCTCAGCTGGATCAGGAATCTCAGAATATCAATCAACCGATTTGAATTTTTCATTTGCTGTTCTGGTAACCTGAGCTAGATTATTTGAAGGGACAAATCGATTCCTGTTTTGCCATTGATCTAATACAGAGCATTTAGTAAGCATGTCATCTATGAGTATATTCATAGGTTTGGACAATTTTCTTTGAATTCAAAATACGTATTTATTACATGGACCGGTGAGAACGTATGAAGGAAATTTGGTAAAAGCAGGATAAAGTTTCTTTTGCTATAACTGAATCTGTCAGTTGGGATGAGCATTTTGTGATAAAAGAATGCTCCAGCCCTTCGTTGACGTTGTAATCAGTAGGTATCAGGCTGTATGGTGTATTCAGAAATCTCACAGTTATTTAAGATCTAGAGCATGTTTTGAAGTCCGAGAGACAACTGCGCTGAAATGTATGTGTACCTATCATTTAGCTTTCATGTCCACCAAATACTGTCATGCTCATTGCTTGTTTGAAGAATCCTGAGGGCAGTGCAATCCCTCAAGGCCTGCTGAATACGTAAGGTAGTCCAGTATTTTGGCAGTAAACTGTTGTAATTGTAGTCAGAAGCACTATCACCTACTGTTCCCGAATGTGGATTTAATGTAATGTTGTGATATCCAGCAGACAATTTCGGAAGTAGAAAGGAATGGTTTGCAAATGATCCTCCTCAACTGATACGAGACTGACTGTGTTTCTTGTTGTTGATGTGATTGGTGGTGTTAGTAAAAACAAAAAAGGATATAATACTCATTCACATCAAAGCAATGTTGGTTGTTGAAGCAGAATGTCTCGAAGACATTGACAGATCGTTACTTTAATTTACTGTCACTATCCAATATTGTTTGAGGGCTAATGTCCAAAATGAGGGAAGAATTGTTTGACTTTAGTTTGAGCTGCAGTGGTGAACATGAAGCAATAAAACTGAGGTGAAATGTAGTGCAGTTATCCTCACATTGTCCAAAAATGTGGTGTTCCTTACTGTATTGACTTTCTTTACCTGTGGTGGAACTTGCTGTGGACACTGTTGTACCAGTTGTTGTTGTTGGTGATGTCCCTGGAGAAGAAATACAATTGTGTTTCAACTCAAGCAGGAATCTTAAGTTACAAGAGCAAATTGTCAGTTTTTTTTTCAGTCAAGGAAATGAAATTAGACTGATTTGACGATTTGAAGATCTATCGAAGAACATGTAATCAGATTATACTGAAAGACCATTCGATTCTTGTTGTGTGAAAGATCTCATGAGCAGTATTTGGGAGGCATGTCATCTGTGGGTGCAGGAATTTATTCACAATATTTAAGTGGAAGTCCAATGAGATATTTATTATGTGGGCATGTTCTGAGCTGTGAAACGAATCTTGGTCAGGGAAGGTTAAAGACTTTCCTTTAATGCCTCCATTTGACAAGTTGGTTGTGGTTCGCTGCGCAATGAATGCAGCGAGTCTTCAACAATAAGTTATTTAGTAGTTACCTACAAATGTGATAAATTCAGAAATCTTGGAGTGGGTTAATGTCCACAGCGTGTCAGTTGGAGGGAAAAGATATATTATCGCAAAGTCATTCTCAGTGAAATTTTATTTTTTCGTCCAGTCAATTGTGCCATGCAAAATGCTGCTTTCAAAGTAGAGTGTGAAGTCTTTTTCAGAGGGCACCTGATTAATTTATTTGCCATTTTGATATTTGCCCCCTGAAAGTTTGTAGATTTTGTTTGGAGGATATAGAAGAGTTTCTTCCACATTTTATGTGCAATTCAACGTCATAGAATCCAGCAATGAGATGCAGAAGGTGAATGTAACGTTTGGTGATGAGAAATATTATATTACTATCCTGATGTGGTACTAAATGTGGACCCTGTTGTCATTGTTGTTCCTGTTCTTTCTAATGAAAGAAAAGAATATTAATGTAGAGTATGGTAGGCAAACTTTGTGTGTTGCTGCTGACACTATCCAAGATAGAGAATAATAGCAACTAATATACTTTATATCTATTCAATGGTTTTTCAGTTTTGACATTAACTTTGTCTGGTAATTTTGAGCTGTAATCGCACAGACTGAAATCTGTATTCAGAGAGAAAATAGTATCAAAAAAGATCTTCAAGTAGCGGTTAGCTGTTGGAGAAATATCAATTTATTATCTTAAATTGGTTGGTATTTACTGGAAGAATATTCCTTACCTGTTGTGGAAGTGGTGGTGGACACAGTTGTTCCAGTTGTTGGTGATGTTGTTCCTATGGAAGAAGTAGAATGTATCTCAGCTGGATCAGGAATCTCAGAATATCAATCAACCGATTTGAATTTTTCATTTGCTGTTCTGGTAACCTGAGCTAGATTATTTGAAGGGACAAATCGATTCCTGTTTTGCCATTGATCTAATACAGAGCATTTAGTAAGCATGTCATCTATGAGTATATTCATAGGTTTGGACAATTTTCTTTGAATTCAAAATACGTATTTATTACATGGACCGGTGAGAACGTATGAAGGAAATTTGGTAAAAGCAGGATAAAGTTTCTTTTGCTATAACTGAATCTGTCAGTTGGGATGAGCATTTTGTGATAAAAGAATGCTCCAGCCCTTCGTTGACGTTGTAATCAGTAGGTATCAGGCTGTATGGTGTATTCAGAAATCTCACAGTTATTTAAGATCTAGAGCATGTTTTGAAGTCCGAGAGACAACTGCGCTGAAATGTATGTGTACCTATCATTTAGCTTTCATGTCCACCAAATACTGTCATGCTCATTGCTTGTTTGAAGAATCCTGAGGGCAGTGCAATCCCTCAAGGCCTGCTGAATACGTAAGGTAGTCCAGTATTTTGGCAGTAAACTGTTGTAATTGTAGTCAGAAGCACTATCACCTACTGTTCCCGAATGTGGATTTAATGTAATGTTGTGATATCCAGCAGACAATTTCGGAAGTAGAAAGGAATGGTTTGCAAATGATCCTCCTCAACTGATACGAGACTGACTGTGTTTCTTGTTGTTGATGTGATTGGTGGTGTTAGTAAAAACAAAAAAGGATATAATACTCATTCACATCAAAGCAATGTTGGTTGTTGAAGCAGAATGTCTCGAAGACATTGACAGATCGTTACTTTAATTTACTGTCACTATCCAATATTGTTTGAGGGCTAATGTCCAAAATGAGGGAAGAATTGTTTGACTTTAGTTTGTGCTGCAGTGGTGAACATGAAGCAATAAAACTGAGGTGAAATGTAGTGCAGTTATCCTCACATTGTCCAAAAATGTGGTGTTCCTTACTGAATTGACTTTCCTTACCTGTGGTGGAACTTGCTGTGGACACTGTTGTACCAGTTGTTGTTGTTGGTGATGTCCCTGGAGAAGAAATACAATTGTGTTTCAACTCAAGCAGGAATCTTAAGTTACAAGAGCAAGTTGTCAGTTTTGTTTTCAGTCAAGAAAATGAATTTAGACTGATTTGACGATTTGAAGATCTATCGAAGAACATGTAATCAGATTATACTGAGAGACCAGTCGATTCTTGTGTGAAAGATCTCATTGCGCAGTATTTGGGAGGCATGTCATCTGTGGGTGCAGGAATTTATTCACAATATTTAAGTGGAAGTCCAATGAGATATTTATTATGTGGGCATGTTCTGAGCTGTGAAACGAATCTTGGTCAGGGAAGGTTAAAGACTTTCCTTTAATGCCTCCATTTGACAAGTTGGTTGTGGTTCGCTGTGCAATGAATGCAGCGAGTCTTCGACAATAAGTTATTCAGTAGTTACCTACAAATGTGATAAATTCAGAAATCTTGGAGTGGGTTAATGTCCACAGCGTGTCAGTTGGAGGGAAAAGATATATTATTTCAAGGTCATTCTCAGTGAAATTTCATTTTATCGTCCAGTCAATTGTGCCATGCAAAATGCTGCTTTCAAAGTAGAGTGTGAAGTCTTTTTCAGAGGGCACCTGATGAATTTATTTGCCATTTTGATATTTGCCCCCTGAAAGTTTGTAGATTTTGTTTGGAGGATATAAAAGAGTTTCTTCCACATTTTATGTGGAATTCAACGTCATAGAATCCAGCAATGAGATGCAGAAGGTGAATGTAAAGTTTGGTGATGAGAAATATTATATTACTATCCTGATGTGGTACTAAATGTGGACCCTGTTGTCATTCTTGTTCCTGTTCTTTCTAATGAAAGAAAAGCATATTAATGTAGAGTATGGTAGGCAAACTTTGTGTGTTGCTGCTGACACAATCTAAAATAGAGAATAATAGCAACTAATATACTTTATATCTATTCAATGGTTTTTCAGTTTTGACATTAACTTTGTCTGGTAATTTTGAGCTGTAATTGCAGACACTGAAATCTGTATTCAGAGAGAATATAGTATCAAAGAAGATCTTCAAGTAGCGGTTAGCTGTTGGAGAAATATCAATTTATTATCTTAAATCGGTTGAAGAATATTCCTTACCTGTTGTGGAAGTGGTGGTGGACACAGTTGTTCCAGTTGTTGGTGATGTTGTTCCTATGGAAGAAGTAGAATGTATCTCAGCTGGATCAGGAAGCTCAGAATATCAATCAACAAATTTGAATTTTTCATTTGCTGTTCTGGTAACCTGAGCTAGATTATTGTAAGGGACAAATCGATTCCTGTTTTGCCATTGATCGAATACACAGCATTTAGTAAGCATGTCATCTATGAGTATATTAATATGTTTGGACAATTTTCGGTGAATTCAAAATATGTATTTATTACATGGACTGGTGAGAAAGTATGAAGGAAATTTGGTAAAAGCAGGATAAAGTTTCTTTTACTATAACTGTGTCTGTCTGTTGTGATGAGCATTTTGTGATAAAAGAATGCTCCAGCACTTCGTTGACGTTGTAATCAGTGGGTATTAGGCTGTATGGTGTATTCAGAAATCTCACAGTTATTTAAGATCTACAGCATGATTTGAAGTCCGACAGACAACTGCAGTGAAATGTCAAAAAAGGATATAATACTCAATCACATCAATGCAATGTTGATTGTTGAAGCAGAATGTCTCGAAGACATTGACAGATCATTACTTTAATTTACTGTCACTATCCAATATTGTTTAGAGGGCTAATGTCCAAAATGAGGGAAGAATTGTTTGACCTTAGTTTGAGCTGCAGTGGTGAACATGAAGCAATAAAACTGAGGTGAAATGTAGTGCAGTTATCCTCACATTGTCCAAAAATGTGCTGTTCCTTACTGAATTGACTTTCTTTACCTGTGGTGGAACTTGCTGTGGACACTGTTGTACCAGTTGTTGTTGTTGGTGATGTCCCTGGAGAAGAAATACAATTGTGTTTCAACTCAAGCAGGAATCTTAAGTTACAAGAGCAAGTTGTCAGTTTTGTTTTCAGTCAAGAAAATGAAATTAGACTGATTTGATGATTTGAAGATCTATTGAAGAACATGTAATCAGATTATACTGAGAGACCATTCGATTCTTGTGTGAAAGATCTCATTGCGCAGTATTTGGGAGGCATGTAATCTGTGGGTGCAGGAATTTATTCACAATATTTAAGTGGAAGTCCAATGAGATATTTATTATGTGGGCATGTGCTGAGCTGTGAAACGAATCTTGGTCAGGGAATGTTAAGGACTTTCCTTTAATGCCTCCATTTGACAAGTTGGTTGTGGTTCGCAGTGCAATGAATGCAGCGAGTCTTCGACAATAAGTTATTTAGTAGTTACCTACAAATGTGATAAATTCAGAATTCTTGGAGTGGATTAATGTCCACAGCGTGTCAGGTTGAGGGAAAAGATATTTTATCGCAAAGTCATTCTCAGTGAAATTTCATTGTTGTGTCCAATCAATTCTGCCATGCACAATGCTGCTTTCCGAGAAGAGAGTGCAGTCTCTTCCAGAGGCACCTGATGAATTTATTTGCCATTTTGATATTTGCCCCCTGAAAGATTGTAGTTTTTGTTTGGAGGATATAGAAGAGTTTCTTCCACATTTTATGTGCAATTCAACCTCATAGAATCCAGCAATGAGATGCAGAAGGTGAATGTAAAGTTTAGTGATGTGAAATGTTATATAACTATCCTGATGTGGTACCAACTGTGGACCCTGTTGTCATTGTTGTTCCTGTTCGTTCTAATGAAAGAAAAGAATATTAATGTAGAGTATGGTAGGCAAACTTTCTGTGTTGCTGCTGACACTATCTAAGATAGAGAATAATAGCAACTAATATACTTTATATCTATTCAATGGTTTTCCAGTTTTGACATTAACTTTTTCTGGTAATTTTGAGCTGTAATCGCAGAGACTGAAATCTGTATTCAGAGAGAAAATGGTATCAAAGAAGATCTTCAACTAGCAGTTTGCTTTTGGAGACATATCGAATCATTATCTGAAATTAGTTGATATTTACTTGAAGAATATTCCTTACCTGTTGTGGAAGTGGTGGTGGACGCAGTTGTTCCAGTTGTTGGTGATGTTGTTCCTATGGAAGAAGTAGAATGTATTTCAGCTGGATCCGGAAGCTCAGAATATCAATCAACAAATTTGAATTTTTCATTTGCTGTTCTGATAACCTGAGCTAGATTATTGTAAGGGACAAATCGATTCCTGTTTTGCCATTGCACTAATACACAGCATTTAGTAAGCATGTCATCTATGAGTATATTCATAGGTTTGGACAATTTTCTTTGAATTCAAAATACGTATTTATTACATGGTTCGGTGAGAACGTATGAAGGAAATTTGGTAAAAGCAGGATAAAGTTTCTTTTACTATAACTGAGTCTGTCAGTTGGGATGAGCATTTTGTGATAAAAGAATGCTCCAGCCCTTCGATGACGTTGTAATCAGTAGGTATCAGGCTGTATGGTGTATTCAGAAATCTCACTGTTATTTAAGATCTACAGCATGATTTGAAGTCCGAGAGACAACTGCGCTGAAATGTCAGTGGCCCTATCGTTTAACTTTCATGTCCACCAAATACTGTCATGCTCATTGCTTGTTTGAAGAATCCTGAGGGCAGTGCAATCCCTCAAGGCCTGCTGAATCCATAAGGTAGTCCAGTATTTTGGCAGTAAACTGTTGTAATTGTAGTCAGAAGCACTATCACCTACTGTTCCCGAATGTGGATTTAATGTAATGTTGTGATATCCAGCAGACAAGTTCTGAAGTAGAAAGGAATGGTTTGCGAATGATTCTCCTCACCTGATATGAGACTGACTGTGTTTCTTGTTGTTGATGTGATTGGTGGTGTTAGTAATAACAAAAAAGGATATAATACTCATTCACATCAAAGCAATGTTGGTTGTTGAAGCAGAATGTCTCGAAGACATTGACAGATCATTACTTTAATTTACGGTCACTATCCAATATTGTTTAGAGGGCTAATGTCCAAAATCCAGAGCCAAATGATTGAAGAATTGTTTGACTTTAGTTTGAGCTACAGTGGTGAACATGAAGCAATAGAACTGAGGGGAAATGTAGTGCAGATATCCTCACATTGTCCAAAAATGTGGTGTTCCTTACTGAACTGACTTTCTTTACCTGTGGTGGAACTTGCTGTGGACACTGTTGTTCCAGTTGTTGTTGTTGTTGCTGTCCCTGGAGAAGAAATACAATTGTGTTTCAACTCATGCAGGAATCTTAAGTTACAAGAGCAAGTTGTCAGTTTTCCTTTCAGTCAAGAAAAAAGAAATTGGACTGATTTGACGATTTGAAGATCTATTGAAGAATACGTAATCAGATTATACTGAGAGACCATTCGATTCTTGTTTTGTGAAAGATCTCATGCGCAGTATTTGGCAGGCATGTAATCTGTGGGTGCAGGAATTTATTCACAATATTTAAGTGGAAGTCCAATGAGATATTTATTATGTGGGCATGTGCTGAGCTGTGAAACGAATTTTATCGCAAAGTCATTCTCAGTGAAATTTCGTTGTTGTGCCCAATCAATTGTGCCATGCAAAATGCTGCTTTCAAAGTAGAGTGTGCAGTCTTGTCCTGAGGGCACCTGATGAATTTATTTGCCATTTTGATATTTGCACCATGAAAGTTTATAGTTTTTTTTGGAGGATATAGAAGAGTTTCTTCCACATTTTATGTGTACCTATCATTTAACTTCCATGTCCACCAAATACTGTCATGCTCATTGCTTCTTTGAAGAATCCTGAGGGCAGTGCAATCCCTCAAGGCCTGCTGAATATGTAAGGTAGTCCAGTATTCTGGCAGTAAACTGTTGTAATTGTAGTCAGAAGCACCATCACCTACTGTTCCCGAATGTGGATTTAATGTAATGTTGTGATATCCAGCAGACAATTTCGGAAGTAGAAAGGAATGGTTTGCAAATGATCCTCCTCAACTGATACGAGACTGACTGTGTTTCTTGTTGTTGATGTGATTGGTGGTGTTAGTAAAAACAAAAAAGGATATAATACTCATTCACATCAAAGCAATGTTGGTTGTTGAAGCAGAATGTCTCGAAGACATTGACAGATCGTTACTTTAATTTACTGTCACTATCCAATATTGTTTGAGGGCTAATGTCCAAAATGAGGGAAGAATTGTTTGACTTTAGTTTGTGCTGCAGTGGTGAACATGAAGCAATAAAACTGAGGTGAAATGTAGTGCAGTTATCCTCACATTGTCCAAAAATGTGGTGTTCCTTACTGAATTGACTTTCCTTACCTGTGGTGGAACTTGCTGTGGACACTGTTGTACCAGTTGTTGTTGTTGGTGATGTCCCTGGAGAAGAAATACAATTGTGTTTTAACTCAAGCAGGAATCTTAAGTTACAAGAGCAAGTTGTCAGTTTTGTTTTCAGTCAAGAAAATGAATTTAGACTGATTTGACGATTTGAAGATCTATCGAAGAACATGTAATCAGATTATACTGAGAGACCAGTCGATTCTTGTGTGAAAGATCTCATTGCGCAGTATTTGGGAGGCATGTCATCTGTGGGTGCAGGAATTTATTCACAATATTTAAGTGGAAGTCCAATGAGATATTTATTATGTGGGCATGTTCTGAGCTGTGAAACGAATCTTGGTCAGGGAAGGTTAAAGACTTTCCTTTAATGCCTCCATTTGACAAGTTGGTTGTGGTTCGCTGTGCAATGAATGCAGCGAGTCTTCGACAATAAGTTATTCAGTAGTTACCTACAAATGTGATAAATTCAGAAATCTTGGAGTGGGTTAATGTCCACAGCGTGTCAGTTGGAGGGAAAAGATATATTATTTCAAGGTCATTCTCAGTGAAATTTCATTTTATCGTCCAGTCAATTGTGCCATGCAAAATGCTGCTTTCAAAGTAGAGTGTGAAGTCTTTTTCAGAGGGCACCTGATGAATTTATTTGCCATTTTGATATTTGCCCCCTGAAAGTTTGTAGATTTTGTTTGGAGGATATAAAAGAGTTTCTTCCACATTTTATGTGGAATTCAACGTCATAGAATCCAGCAATGAGATGCAGAAGGTGAATGTAAAGTTTGGTGATGAGAAATATTATATTACTATCCTGATGTGGTACTAAATGTGGACCCTGTTGTCATTCTTGTTCCTGTTCTTTCTAATGAAAGAAAAGCATATTAATGTAGAGTATGGTAGGCAAACTTTGTGTGTTGCTGCTGACACAATCTAAAATAGAGAATAATAGCAACTAATATACTTTATATCTATTCAATGGTTTTTCAGTTTTGACATTAACTTTGTCTGGTAATTTTGAGCTGTAATTGCAGAGACTGAAATCTGTATTCAGAGAGAATATAGTATCAAAGAAGATCTTCAAGTAGCGGTTAGCTGTTGGAGAAATATCAATTTATTATCTTAAATCGGTTGAAGAATATTCCTTACCTGTTGTGGAAGTGGTGGTGGACACAGTTGTTCCAGTTGTTGGTGATGTTGTTCCTATGGAAGAAGTAGAATGTATCTCAGCTGGATCAGGAAGCTCAGAATATCAATCAACAAATTTGAATTTTTCATTTGCTGTTCTGGTAACCTGAGCTAGATTATTGTAAGGGACAAATCGATTCCTGTTTTGCCATTGATCGAATACACAGCATTTAGTAAGCATGTCATCTATGAGTATATTAATATGTTTGGACAATTTTCGGTGAATTCAAAATATGTATTTATTACATGGACTGGTGAGAAAGTATGAAGGAAATTTGGTAAAAGCAGGATAAAGTTTCTTTTACTATAACTGTGTCTGTCTGTTGGGATGAGCATTTTGTGATAAAAGAATGCTCCAGCACTTCGTTGACGTTGTAATCAGTGGGTATTAGGCTGTATGGTGTATTCAGAAATCTCACAGTTATTTAAGATCTACAGCATGATTTGAAGTCCGACAGACAACTGCAGTGAAATGTCAAAAAAGGATATAATACTCAATCACATCAATGCAATGTTGATTGTTGAAGCAGAATGTCTCGAAGACATTGACAGATCATTACTTTAATTTACGGTCACTATCCAATATTGTTTAGAGGGCTAATGTCCAAAATCCAGAGCCAAATGATTGAAGAATTGTTTGACTTTAGTTTGAGCTACAGTGGTGAACATGAAGCAATAGAACTGAGGGGAAATGTAGTGCAGATATCCTCACATTGTCCAAAAATGTGGTGTTCCTTACTGAACTGACTTTCTTTACCTGTGGTGGAACTTGCTGTGGACACTGTTGTTCCAGTTGTTGTTGTTGTTGCTGTCCCTGGAGAAGAAATACAATTGTGTTTCAACTCATGCAGGAATCTTAAGTTACAAGAGCAAGTTGTCAGTTTTCCTTTCAGTCAAGAAAAAAGAAATTGGACTGATTTGACGATTTGAAGATCTATTGAAGAATACGTAATCAGATTATACTGAGAGACCATTCGATTCTTGTTTTGTGAAAGATCTCATGCGCAGTATTTGGCAGGCATGTAATCTGTGGGTGCAGGAATTTATTCACAATATTTAAGTGGAAGTCCAATGAGATATTTATTATGTGGGCATGTGCTGAGCTGTGAAACGAATTTTATCGCAAAGTCATTCTCAGTGAAATTTCGTTGTTGTGCCCAATCAATTGTGCCATGCAAAATGCTGCTTTCAAAGTAGAGTGTGCAGTCTTGTCCTGAGGGCACCTGATGAATTTATTTGCCATTTTGATATTTGCACCATGAAAGTTTATAGTTTTTTTTGGAGGATATAGAAGAGTTTCTTCCACATTTTATGTGTACCTATCATTTAACTTCCATGTCCACCAAATACTGTCATGCTCATTGCTTCTTTGAAGAATCCTGAGGGCAGTGCAATCCCTCAAGGCCTGCTGAATATGTAAGGTAGTCCAGTATTCTGGCAGTAAACTGTTGTAATTGTAGTCAGAAGCACCATCACCTACTGTTCCCGAATGTGGATTTAATGTAATGTGATATCCAGCAGACAATTTCGGAAGTAGAAAGGAATGGTTTGCAAATGATCCTCCTCAACTGATACGAGACTGACTGTGTTTCTTGTTGTTGATGTGATTGGTGGTGTTAGTAAAAACAAAAAAGGATATAATACTCATTCACATCAAAGCAATGTTGGTTGTTGAAGCAGAATGTCTCGAAGACATTGACAGATCGTTACTTTAATTTACTGTCACTATCCAATATTGTTTGAGGGCTAATGTCCAAAATGAGGGAAGAATTGTTTGACTTTAGTTTGTGCTGCAGTGGTGAACATGAAGCAATAAAACTGAGGTGAAATGTAGTGCAGTTATCCTCACATTGTCCAAAAATGTGGTGTTCCTTACTGAATTGACTTTCTTTACCTGTGGTGGAACTTGCTGTGGACACTGTTGTACCAGTTGTTGTTGTTGGTGATGTCCCTGGAGAAGAAATACAATTGTGTTTCAACTCAAGCAGGAATCTTAAGTTACAAGAGCAAGTTGTCAGTTTTGTTTTCAGTCAAGAAAATGAATTTAGACTGATTTGACGATTTGAAGATCTATCGAAGAACATGTAATCAGATTATACTGAGAGACCAGTCGATTCTTGTGTGAAAGATCTCATTGCGCAGTATTTGGGAGGCATGTCATCTGTGGGTGCAGGAATTTATTCACAATATTTAAGTGGAAGTCCAATGAGATATTTATTATGTGGGCATGTTCTGAGCTGTGAAACGAATCTTGGTCAGGGAAGGTTAAAGACTTTCCTTTAATGCCTCCATTTGACAAGTTGGTTGTGGTTCGCTGTGCAATGAATGCAGCGAGTCTTCGACAATAAGTTATTCAGTAGTTACCTACAAATGTGATAAATTCAGAAATCTTGGAGTGGGTTAATGTCCACAGCGTGTCAGTTGGAGGGAAAAGATATATTATTTCAAGGTCATTCTCAGTGAAATTTCATTTTATCGTCCAGTCAATTGTGCCATGCAAAATGCTGCTTTCAAAGTAGAGTGTGAAGTCTTTTTCAGAGGGCACCTGATGAATTTATTTGCCATTTTGATATTTGCCCCCTGAAAGTTTGTAGATTTTGTTTGGAGGATATAAAAGAGTTTCTTCCACATTTTATGTGGAATTCAACGTCATAGAATCCAGCAATGAGATGCAGAAGGTGAATGTAAAGTTTGGTGATGAGAAATATTATATTACTATCCTGATGTGGTACTAAATGTGGACCCTGTTGTCATTCTTGTTCCTGTTCTTTCTAATGAAAGAAAAGCATATTAATGTAGAGTATGGTAGGCAAACTTTGTGTGTTGCTGCTGACACAATCTAAAATAGAGAATAATAGCAACTAATATACTTTATATCTATCCAATGGTTTTTCAGTTTTGACATTAACTTTGTCTGGTAATTTTGAGCTGTAATTGCAGAGACTGAAATCTGTATTCAGAGAGAATATAGTATCAAAGAAGATCTTCAAGTAGCGGTTAGCTGTTGGAGAAATATCAATTTATTATCTTAAATCGGTTGAAGAATATTCCTTACCTGTTGTGGAAGTGGTGGTGGACACAGTTGTTCCAGTTGTTGGTGATGTTGTTCCTATGGAAGAAGTAGAATGTATCTCAGCTGGATCAGGAAGCTCAGAATATCAATCAACAAATTTGAATTTTTCATTTGCTGTTCTGGTAACCTGAGCTAGATTATTGTAAGGGACAAATCGATTCCTGTTTTGCCATTGATCGAATACACAGCATTTAGTAAGCATGTCATCTATGAGTATATTAATATGTTTGGCCAATTTTCGGTGAATTCAAAATATGTATTTATTACATGGACTGGTGAGAAAGTATGAAGGAAATTTGGTAAAAGCAGGATAAAGTTTCTTTTACTATAACTGTGTCTGTCTGTTGGGATGAGCATTTTGTGATAAAAGAATGCTCCAGCACTTCGTTGACGTTGTAATCAGTGGGTATTAGGCTGTATGGTGTATTCAGAAATCTCACAGTTATTTAAGATCTACAGCATGATTTGAAGTCCGACAGACAACTGCAGTGAAATGTCAAAAAAGGATATAATACTCAATCACATCAATGCAATGTTGATTGTTGAAGCAGAATGTCTCGAAGACATTGACAGATCATTACTTTAATTTACTGTCACTATCCAATATTGTTTAGAGGGCTAATGTCCAAAATGAGGGAAGAATTGTTTGACCTTAGTTTGAGCTGCAGTGGTGAACATGAAGCAATAAAACTGAGGTGAAATGTAGTGCAGTTATCCTCACATTGTCCAAAAATGTGCTGTTCCTTACTGAATTGACTTTCTTTACCTGTGGTGGAACTTGCTGTGGACACTGTTGTACCAGTTGTTGTTGTTGGTGATGTCCCTGGAGAAGAAATACAATTGTGTTTCAACTCAAGCAGGAATCTTAAGTTACAAGAGCAAGTTGTCAGTTTTGTTTTCAGTCAAGAAAATGAAATTAGACTGATTTGACGATTTGAAGATCTATTGAAGAACATGTAATCAGATTATACTGAGAGACCATTCGATTCTTGTGTGAAAGATCTCATTGCGCAGTATTTGGGAGGCATGTAATCTGTGGGTGCAGGAATTTATTCACAATATTTAAGTGGAAGTCCAATGAGATATTTATTATGTGGGCATGTGCTGAGCTGTGAAACGAATCTTGGTCAGGGAATGTTAAGGACTTTCCTTTAATGCCTCCATTTGACAAGTTGGTTGTGGTTCGCAGTGCAATGAATGCAGCGAGTCTTCGACAATAAGTTATTTAGTAGTTACCTACAAATGTGATAAATTCAGAATTCTTGGAGTGGATTAATGTCCACAGCGTGTCAGGTTGAGGGAAAAGGTATTTTATCGCAAAGTCATTCTCAGTGAAATTTCATTGTTGTGTCCAATCAATTCTGCCATGCACAATGCTGCTTTCCGAGAAGAGAGTGCAGTCTCTTCCAGAGGCACCTGATGAATTTATTTGCCATTTTGATATTTGCACCATGAAAGTTTATAGTTTTTTTTGGAGGATATAGAAGAGTTTCTTCCACATTTTATGTGTACCTATCATTTAACTTCCATGTCCACCAAATACTGTCATGCTCATTGCTTCTTTGAAGAATCCTGAGGGCAGTGCAATCCCTCAAGGCCTGCTGAATATGTAAGGTAGTCCAGTATTCTGGCAGTAAACTGTTGTAATTGTAGTCAGAAGCACCATCACCTACTGTTCCCGAATGTGGATTTAATGGAATGTTGTGATATCCAGCAGATAATTTCTGAAGACAATTTGGGCAGATACTTGGCAGATGTCATTCAATGTGAATAAATGTGAAGTTATCCACTTTGGAAGCAGGAACAAGAGGGCAGAGTATTGTCTGAATGGTGTAGAGTTAGGTAAGGGACTAATGCAAAGAGACCTAGGAGTCCTAGTTCACCAGTCATTGAAGGTGAATGAGCAAGTGCAACAGGCTGTGAAGAGGACAAATGGAATGTTGGCCTTTGTTACAAGGGGAATTGAATACAAGAGCAAGGATGTCCTTTTGAATTTGTACAGGGCCCTGGTGAGACCACACCTGGAATATTGTGTACAGTTTTGGTCTCCAGGTTTAAGGAAGGACATTCTGGCAATTGAGGAAGTGCAGCGTAGATTCACTAGGTTGATTTCTGGGATGGCAGGGCTGTCTTATGCAGAGAGATTGGAGAGATTGTACACGCTGTAATTGAGGAGATTGAGAGGGGATCTGATTGAAGCGTTTAAGATAATTAAAGGATTGGATAGGATTGAGGCAGGAAATATGTTCCAGATGTTGGGAGAGTCCAGTACCAGAGGGCATGGATTGAGAATAAGAGGTCAGTTATTTAAAAGAGAGTTGAGGAAGAGCTTCTTCTCCCAGAGAGTTGTGGAGGTGTGGAATGCACTGCCTCGGAAGACAGTGGAGGCCAATTCTCTGGATGCTTTCAAGAAGGAGCTGGATACATATCTGATGGATAGGGGAATCAAGGGATATGGGGACAAGGCAGGGACTGGGTATTGATAGTGAATGATCAGCTATGATCTCAGATTGGCGGTGCAGGCTCGAGGGGCCGAATGGTCTACTTCTGCACCTATTGCCTATTGTCTATTGTCTATTATCTATTGAAGCAGAAAGGAATGGTTTGCGAATGATACTCCTCACCTGATTTGTGACTGACTGTGTTTCTTGTTGTTGATGTGATTGGTGGTGTTAGTAATAACAACAAAGGATATAATACTCAATCACATCAAAGCAATGTTGGTTGTTGCAGCAGAATGTCTCGAAGACATTGACAGATCATTACTTTAATTTACTGTCAGTATCCAATATTGTTTAGAGGGCTAATGTCCAAGATCCAGAGCCAAATGAGGGAAGAATTGTTTGACTTTAGTTTGAGCTACAGTGGTGAATATGAAGCAATAGAACTGAGGTGAAATGTAGTGCAGTTATCCTCACATTGTCCAAAAATGTGGTGTTCCTTACTGAACTGACTTTCTTTACCTGTGGTGTACCTTGCTGTGGACACAGTTGTTCCAGTTGTTGTTGTTGGTGCTGTCCCTGGAGATGAAATACAATTGTGTTTCAACTCAAGCAGGAATCTTAAGTTACAAGAGCAAGTTGTCAGTATTGTTTTCAGTCCAGAAAATGACATTAGACTGATTTGATGATTTGAAGATCTATTGAAGAACACGTAATCAGATTATACTGAGAGACCATTCGATTCTTGTTGTGTGAAAGATCTCATGCGCAGTATTTGGCAGGCATGTCATCTGTGGGTGCAGGAATTTATTCACAATATTTAAGTGGAAGTCCAATCAGATATTTATTATGTGGGCATGTGCTGAGCTGTGAAACGAATCTTGGTCAGGGAAGGTTAAAGACTTTCCTTTAAGGCCTCCATTTGACAAGTTGGTTGTGGTTCGCAGTGCAATGAATGCAGCGAGTCTTCGACAATAAGTTATTTAGTAGTTACCTACAAATGTGATAAATTCAGAATTCTTGGAGTGGATTAATGTCCACAGCATGTCAGGTTGAGGGAAAAGATATTTTATCGCAAAGTCATTCTCAGTGAAATTTCATTGTTGTGTCCAATCAATTCTGCCATGCACAATGCTGCTTTCCGAGAAGAGAGTGCAGTCTCTTCCAGCGGCACCTGATGAATTTATTTGCCATTTTGATATTTGCCCCCTGAAAGATTGTAGTTTTTGTTTGGAGGATATAGAAGAGTTTCTTCCACAGTTTATGTGCATGTCAACCTCATAGAATCCAGCAATGAGATGCAGAAGGTGAATGTGAAGTTAGGTGATGTGAAATGTTATATAACTATCCTGATGTGGTACCTACTGTGGACCCTGTTGTCGTTGTTGTTCCTGTTCGTTCTAGTGAAAGAAAAGAATATTAATGTAGAGTATGGTAGGCAAACTTTGTGTGTTGCTGCTGACACAATCTAAGATAGAGAATAATATCAACTAATATACTTTATATCTATCCAATGGTTTTCCAGTTTTGTCATTAACTTTGTCTGGTTATTTTGAGCTGTAATCGCAGAGACTGAAATCAGTATTCAGAGAGAAAATGGTATCAAAGAAGATCTTCAAGTTGCGGTTTGCTGTTGGAGAAATATCAATTTATTATCTTAAATTGGTTGATCTTTACTGGAAGAATATTCCTTACCTGTTGTGGAAGTGGTGGTGGACACAGTTGTTCCAGTTGTTGGTGATGTTGTTCCTATGGAAGAAGTAGAATGTATCTCAGCTGGATCAGGAAGCTCAGAATATCAATCAACAAATTTGAATTTTTCATTTGCTGTTCTGGTAACCTGAGCTAGATTATTGTAAGGGACAAATCGATTCCTGTTTTGCCATTGATCGAATACACAGCATTTAGTAAGCATGTCATCTATGAGTATATTCATAGGTTTGGACAATTTTCTTTGAATTCAAAATATGTATTTATTACATGGACTGGTGAGAATGTATGAAGGAAATTTGGTAAAAGAAGGATAAAGTTTCTTTTACTATAACTGAGTCTGTCAGTTGGGATGAGCATTTTGTGATAAAAGAATGCTCCAGCCCTTCGATGACGTTGTAATCAGTAGGTATCAGGCTGTATGGTATATTCAGAAATCTCACTGTTATTTAAGATCTACAGCATGTTTTGAAGTCCGACAGACAACTGCGCTGAAATGTCAGTGGCCCTTTCATTTAACTTTCATGTCCACCAAATACTGTCATGCTCATTGCTTGTTTGAAGAATCCTGAGGGCAGTGTAATCCCTCAAGGCCTGCTGAATACGTAAGGTAGTCCAGTATTCTGGCAGTAAACTGTTGTAATTGTAGTCAGAAGCACTATCACCTACTGTTCCCAAATGTGGATTTAATGTAATGTTGTGATATCCAGCAGACAATTTCTGAAGTAGAAACGAATGGTTTGCGAATGGTATTCCTCAACTGATATGTGACTGACTGTGTTTCTTGTTGTTGATGTGATTGGTGGTGTTAGTAATAACAAAAAAGGATATAATACTCAATCACATCAAAGCAATGTTGGTTTTTGCAGCAGAATGTCTCGAAGACATTGACAGATCATTACTTTAATTTACTGTATCCAATATTGATCATTACTTTAATTTACTGTCAGTATCCAATAATGTCCAAAATAAATAGCCAAATGAGGGAAGAATTGTTTGACTTTAGTTTGAGCTGCAGTGGTGTACATGAAGCAATAAAACGGAGGTGAAATGTAGTGCAGTTATCCTCACATTGTCCAAAAATGTGCTGTTCCTTACTGAATTGACTTTCTTTACCTGTGGTGGAACTTGCTGTGGACACTGTTGTACCAGTTGTTGTTGTTGGTGATGTCCCTGGAGAAGAAATACAATTGTGTTTCAACTCAAGCAGGAATCTTAAGTTACAAGAGCAAGTTGTCAGTTTTGTTTTCAGTCAAGAAAATGAAATTAGACTGATTTGACGATTTGAAGATCTATTGAAGAACATGTAATCAGATTATGCTGAGAGACCATTCGATTCTTGTTGTGTGAAAGATCTCATGCGCAGTATTTGGGAGGCATGTAATCTGTGGGTGCAGGAATTTATTTACAATATTTAAGTGGAAGTCCAATGAGATATTTATTATGTGGGCATGTGCTGAGCTGTGAAATGAATCTTGGTCAGGGAAGGTTAAAGACTTTCCTTTAATGAGTGCATTTGAGAAGTTGGTTGTGTTTCATTGAGTAAAGAATGCAACGAGTCTTCGACAATAAGTTATTTAGTAGTTACCTGCAAATGTGATAAATTTAGATATCTTGGTGTTGGTTAATGTCCACAGAATGTTAGTTGGAGGGAGAAGATATTTTATCGCAAAGTCATTCTCAATTAAATTTCATTTTTGTGTCCAATCAGTTGCACCATGCAGAATTGAGAGAGTGCAGTCTTTTCCAGAGGGCACCTGATCAATTTATTTGCCATTTTAATATTTGCGCCCTGAGAGTTTGTAATTTTTATTGAGAGGATACAGAAGTGTTTCTTCCACATTTTAGGTGCAATTCAACATCTTAGACTCTAATAATGAGATGCAGAAAGTAAATGTAAAGTTTGGTGATGAGAAATGTTGTACTACTAACCTGATGTGGTACTGACTGTGGACCCTGTTGTCGTTGTTGTTCCTGTTGTTTCTAATGAAAGAAAAAAGAATATTATTGTAGAGTATGTTAGGCAAACTTTCAGTGTTGCTGCTGACAGTATCTAAGATAGAGAATAATAGCAACTAATATACTTCATATTTATTCAATGGTTTTTCAGTTTTCAGAATAACTTGGTCTGGTAATTTTGAGCTAAAATCAGAGAGACTGAAATCTGTATTCAGAGATAAAATGTTATCAAAGAAGATCGTGAACTGGAGGTTAGCTGTTGGAGATATAATGAATCGTTATCTTAAACTAGTTCATATTTACCTGAAGAATATTCATTACCTGTTGTGGAAGTGGTAGTGGACACAGTTGTTCCAGTTGTTGGTGATGTTGTTCCTATGGAAGAAGTCGAATATATTTTTCAGCTGTAACGGGAAGCTCTGAATATAATTCAACAAATATGATTTTTTCAATTGCTGTTCTGGAAACCTTAGCTAGATTATTGTAAGGGACAAATCGATGCCTGTTTTGCGTTTGATTTAATACACACCATTTAGTAAGCATGTCATCTATGAGTACATGAATAGGTTTGGAAAATTTTCTTCGAATTTGAAATATGTATTTATTACATGGACTGGTGAGATCGTATGAAGGAAATTTGGTAAAAGCAGGATAAAGTTTCTTTTACTATAACTGAGTCTGTCAGTTTCTATGAGCATTTTGTGAAAAAGAATGTTTCAGCTCTTCGTCGACGTTGTATTCAGTAGGTATCAGGCAATATAGCAATTATTTAAGATCTACAGCATGTTTTGAAGTCCGAGAAACTACTGCACTGAAACGTCACTGACCCTATCATTTAATTTTCATGTCTACCAAATACTGTCTTGCCCATTGCTTGTTTGAAGAATCCTGAGGGCAGTGCAATCCCTCAAGGCCTGCTGAATTCATAAGGTATTCCAGTATTTTGGCAGTAAACTGTTGTAATTGTAGTCAGAAGCACTATCACCTACTGTTCCCGAATGTTGCATTTAATGTAATGTTGTCATATCCAGAAGACAAGTTCAGAAGTAGAAAGGAATGGTTTTTGAATGATATTCCTCAGCTGATATTGGGACTGACTGTGGTTCCTGGTGTTGATGTGATTGGTGTTGTTCGTAATAAGTAAAAGGATATAATACTCAATCACAGCAAACAAGTGTTGGTTGTTGCAGCAGAATGTCTTGAAGTCATTGACAGATCATTACTTTAATTTACAGTCAGTTTAGAATACTTTTTAGAGGGCTTATGTCCAAAATACAGAGCCAAATGATGGAAGAATTGTTTGCCTTCATTTTGAGCTACAGTAGTAAAAATGAAGCAATAGAACTGAGGTGAAATGTAGTGCAGGTATACACACATTGTCCAAAAATGTTGTGTTCTTTACTGAAATGACTTTCTTTACCTGTGGTGGAACTTGCTGTGGATGCTGTTGTACCAGTTGTTGTTGGTGCTGTCCCTGGAGAAGAAATACAATGGTGTTTCAACTCAAGCAGGAATCTTAAGTTACAAGAGCAAGTTGTCAGTTTTGATTTAAGTCAAGAAAGAGTAATTAGACTAATTTGAAGATTTGAAGTTCTCTTGAGGAACATGTAATCAGATTATATTGAGAGACCATTCGATTCTTGTTTTGTCAAAGATCTCATGCACAGTATTTGGCAGGCACGTACTCTGTGGGTGCAGGAATTTATTCAGAATATTTAAGTGGATGTCCAATGAGTCATTTATTATGTGGGCATGTACTGAGCTGTGTAGTGAATCTTGGTCAGGGAAGGTTAAAGTCTTTCCTTTAATGACTGCATTTTAGAAGTTTGTAGTGGTTCACTGAGTAATGAATGTACCGAGTCTTCGACAGTAAGTTGTTTAGTAGATACCAGCAAATGTGATAATTCAGAAATCTTGGTGTTGGTTAATGTCCACAGCATGTTAGTTGGAGGGAGAAGATATTTTATTGCAAAGTCATTCCCAGTGAAATTTCATTTTTTGTGTCCAATCAGTTGTGCCATGCACAATGCTGCTTTCAAAGTAGAGAGTGCAGTCTTTTCCAGAGGGCACCTGATCAATTTATTTGCCATTTTTATACTTGCGCCCTGCCAGTTTGTAATTTTTATTGAGAGGATATAGAAGTGTTTCTTCCACATTTTATGTGCAATTCATCCTGATAGAATCTAGCAATGAGATGCAGAAGGTGAATGTAAAGTTTGGTGATGAGAAATGTTATATTACTAACCTGATGTGGTACTGACTGTGGACCCTGTTGTCGTTGTTGTTCCTGTGGTTTCTAATGAAAGGAAAGAATATTATTGTAGAGTATGGTAGGCAAACTTTCTGTGTTGCTGCTTACAGTATCCAAGATAGAGAATAATAGCAACTAATATACTTCATATTGATTCAATTGTTTTTCAGTTTTCACAATAACTTGGCCTTGTAATTTTGAGCTGTAATCGGAGAGACTGAAATCTGTATTTAGAGAGAAAATGGTATCAAAGATGTTCGTGAACTAGGAGTTAACTGTTGGTGACATATCGAATCATGATTTTAAATTGATTGATATTTTACTGGAAGAATATTCCTTACCTGTTGTGGAAGTGGTGGTGGACACAGTTGTTCCAGTTGTTGGTGATGTTGTTCCTATGGAAGAAGTAGAATGTATTTCAGCTGGATCAGGAAGCTCAAAATATGAATCAATAAATATGAATTTTTCATTTGCTTTTCTGGAAACCTTAGCTAGATTATTGAAAGGGACAAATCGATTCCTGTTTTGCCATTGTTCTAATACAAACCATTTAATAAGTATGTCATCTATGAGTATACCAAGATATTTTTATAATTTTCATGGAATTCAAAATAGGTATTTATGACATTGACTGGTGAGAATGTATGACAGAAATTTGGTAAAAGCAGGATAAATTTTCTTTTACTATAACTGAATCTGTCAGTTGGGATGAGCATTTTGTGATAAAAGAATGCTCCAGCCCTTCGTTGACGTTGTAATCAGTAGGTATCAGGCAATATGCTATTTTCAGAAATTTCTCAGTGATTTATTATCTACAGCATATTTTGAAGTCTGAGTGACTACTGCACTGAAAAGTCACTGGCCCTATCATTTAATTTTGATGTCCATCAAATAATGTCATGTAAGAAGTAATGGTTTGCAAATCATTTTACTAATCTGGTGTGATACTGTCTCTGGTTACTGTTATTGATGTTTTTGGTGCGGTTTCTCATGAAAGAAAAACTTATTATACACAATTACAGCAAACATGTGTTGGTTGTTGCATCAGAATGTATCGAAGAATTTGACAAATCTGTATGTTAATTTACTGTCTGTATCCAGTGTTTTTCGAGGACATTTGTCGAATATTTTTGAGCTATAATGAGTATAATCTTTTGGATTTATTTTGAGCCATTATGGTAAAATGAAGTATAATTAATTGACATGAAATGTATTACAGGTATCCACACATTCTCCTAAGACTGGTTGATGTTTACTGAAAAGACTTTCTTTACCTGTTGAGGTACTAATGGTGGATTCTGTTGTTCCAGTAGTTGATGATGTTGTACCTGGAGAAGAAATACAATTGTGTTTCAACTCAAGTAGGAATCTTAAGTTCGAATAGCAAGATGTCAATTTTGGTTTGAGTCAGCAAATAATAGATTGTCTTGAATATGTGAA